>NC_037671.1:152016644-152368763 GCF_003255815.1 Theropithecus gelada
TAACTCATTTTATGAGGCCAACATCATCCTGATACCAAAGCCTGACAGATACAACAACAAAAAAAGAGAATTTTAGACCAATATCCCTGATGAAAATCGATTTTAAAATCCTCAATAAAATACTGGCAAAACGAATCCAGAAGCACATGAAAAAGCTTATCCACCATGATCAAGTGGGCTTCATCACTGGGATGCAAGGCTGGTTCAATATATGCAAATCAATAAACGTAATCCAGCATATAAACAGAACCAAAGACAAAAACCACATGATTATCTCAATAGATGCAGAAAAGGCCTTTGACAAAATTCAACAGCCCTTCATGCTAAAAACTCTCAATACATTTGGTATTGATGGAACGTATCTCAAAATAATATGATCTATTTATGACAAACCCACAGCCAATATCATACTAAATGGGCAAAAACTGGAAAAATTCCCTTTGAAAACTGGCACAAGACAGGGATGCCCTCTCTCACCACTCCTATTCAACACAGTGTTGGACATTCTGGCTAGGGCAATCAGGCAAGAGAAAGAAATAAAGCGTATTCAGTTAGGAAAAGAAGAAGTCAAATTGTCCCTGTTTGCAGATGACATGATTGTATATTTAGAAAACCCCATCGTCTCAGCCCAAAATATCCTTAAGCTGATAAGCAACTTCAGTAAGTCTCAGGATACAAAATCAATGTGCAAAAATCACAAGCATTCTTATATACCAATAACAGACAAACAGAGAGCCAAATCATGAATGAACTCCCATTCACAATAGCTTCAAAGAGAATAAAATACCTAGGAATCCAACTTACAAGGGATGTAAAGGACCTCTTCAAGGAGAACTACAAACCACTGCTCAGTGAAATCAAAGAGGACACAAACAAATGGAAGAACATACCATGCTCATGGATAGGAAGAATCAATATCGTGAAAATGGCCATACTGCCCAAGGTAATTTATAGATTCAATGCCATCCCCATTAAGCTACCAGTGACTTTCTTCACAGAATTGGAAAAAACTGGTTTAAAGTTCATATGGAACCAAAAAAGAGCCTGCATTGCCAAGACAATCCTAAGCCAAAAGAACAAAGCTGGAGGCATCACGCTGCCTGACTTCAAACTATACTACAAGTCAACAGTAACCAAAACAGCATGGTACTGGTACCAAAACAGAGATATAGGCCAATGGAACAGAACAGAGCCCTCAGAAATAATATGACACATCTACAGCCATCTGATCTTTGACAAACCTGACAAAAACAGGAAATGGGGAAAGGATTCCCTATTTAATAAATGGTGCTTGGAAAATTGGCTAGCCATAAGTAGAAAGCTGAAACTGGATCCTTTCCTTACTCCTTATACAAAAATTAATTCAAGATGGATTAGAGACTTAAATGTTAGACCTAAAACCAGTAAAACCCTAGAAGAAAACCTAGGTAATGCCATTCAGGACATAGACATCGGCAAGGACTTCATGTCTAAAACACCAAAAGCGATGGCAACAAAAGCCACAATTGACAAATGGGATCTAATTAAACTAAAGAGCTTCTGCACAGCAAAAGAAACTACCATCAGAGTGAACAGGCAACCTACAGAATGGGAGAAAATTTTGCAATCTACTAATCTGACAAACAGCTAATATCCAGAACCTATAAAGAACTCAATCAAATTTACAAGAAAAAAACAAACAACCCCATCAAAAAGTGGGCAAAGGATATGAACAGACACCTCTCAAAAGATGACATTCATACAGCCAACAGACACATGAAAAAATGCTCATCATCCCTCACCATCAGAGAAATGCAAGTCAAAACCACAATGAGATACCATCTCACACCAGTTAGAATGGAAATCATTAAAAAATCAGGAAACAATAGGTGCTGGAGAAGATGCAGAGAAATAGGAACACTTTTACACTGTTGGTGGGACTGTAAACTAGTTCAACCATTGTGGAAAACAGTGTGGCGATTCCTCAAGGATCTAGAACTAGAAATGCCATTTGACCCAGCCATCCCATCACTGGGGATATACTCAAAGGATTATAAGTCATGCTGCTATAAAGACACATGCACATGTTTGTTTATTGTGGCACTATTCACAATAGCAAACTCTTGGAATAAACCCAAATGTCCATCAGTGACAGACTGGATTAAGAAAATATGGCACATATACACCATGGAATACTATGCAGCCATAAAAAAGGATGAGTTTGTGTCCTTTGTAAGGACATGGATGCAGCTGGAAACCATCATTCTCAGCAAAATATCACAAGAACAGAAAATCAAATACCGCATGTTCTCACTCATAGGTGGGAATTGAACAATGAGATCACTGGACACAGGAAGGGGAGCATCACACACCGGGTCCTATTGTGGGGAGGGGGGAGGGGAGAGGGATAGCATTAGGAGATATACCTAATGTAAATGACGAGTTAATGGGTGCAGCACACCAACATGGCACATGTATACATATGTAACAAACCTGCACATTGTGCACATGTACCCTAAAACTTAAAGTATAATTAAAAAAAGTTATTGAAATAGAATATATAAATATTATAGGCTACAAGATAAAGACACTGGGATATAGAAAATATTAAAGAGTTGTTTACAGATGAACAGGATAGAATAAAAATATTTAGACCAGGTGCAGTGGCTCACACCTGTAATCTCAGCACTTTGGGAGGCTGAGGTGGGCAGATCATGAGGTCAGGAGATCAAGACTATCCTGACTAGCATGGTGAAAACCCATCTCTACTAAAATATACAAAAAATTAGCTGGGTGTGGTGACAGGCTCCTGTAGTCCCAGCTACTCAGGAGACTGAGGCAAGAGAATGGCATGAACCTGGGAGGCAGAGCTTGCAGTGAGCTGAGATTGCGCCACTGCACTCAAGCGTTGGGGACAGAGAGAGACTCCATCTCAAAAACAAAAAACAATAAACAAAATTTAACTTAAATCTAACAAAAGACCCAGAAAAGAGAACTGAGGGACTAGAGGACATTGTCATGGAAAATATTCTGGAACTATTTAAAAACAAATCCACAGATCCAAGAAGGAAAATACGTTAAAAATGTATCACTAGTTATACAAATAACTCCATACATAGACAAAGAATTGTGAAACTATGTGATGTTAAAATCTAAACACAAACTCTTAAAATTAGTTGAAAAGAAAGGACAGAAACCTATATACGATCACAAAACTTCAAATTAGATTAACATATAAAACACCAAGGTGGTGTATTAGTCTATTCTTGCATTGCTATAGAGGCATACCTGGGACTGGGTAATTTATAAATAAAAGAAATTGAATTGACTCATGTAGGAAGACCCCTGAAACTATTGCTATGGAACAAAAGATGAAATGCTTCTGATTATTGTAAATACAAAATTGCATGCAGAATTGTATAAAGACAATGCCAGGTTGGACTGCCAGAATGAGCCAACAGCGTGTGATGTGCTTCCCCCTGCAGAGAGCCTATGAACAGACGTGCAGTCAGCAAGGTTTCACATCACCAAGACTCCTATCCCTGAAAAGCAGATATTCATAGCTCTGGGAATGGAATGCGACCCTTGTGGAGAGCCTATATATGGACACGTGGGTGGCGCCTGTCCATATGGATAAGATAGGGCTATAAACGCCCTCATCTTGCCATGGCTCTTCTAGGCCTCTTTGGGGTTAAGGCATACTCACTTCTGAGAATTTTTGATCTAACCGGTTGTTTAGCTTCAAGTCCTGTTTCTATGGATTTTTTGTAACCAGCTTTTGCTGCAACTGTTACTGCTGATTAATATCTTGCTAATCATAGGTTATGGAAAGACTGTGTTTCTGTTTTAAAGCTCTGTTAGAACTTGCTGATGCACACACTATATTGTAAATTCTTACCTCTGTATATGGTACTTCTGCATACAGAGATTACATTAAAGAACTACTTCATCCCCATGTGACCATCTCACCTCATAATCAAATGACCCTAAATCCCTCACTAACCTACCCCCACCCTCACTAAACTTAATAATAAATGCTGGTATATCCAGTGCATTGTTGGCACTGCGGGACCAGAAGGTGGTGACCCCACTGGACCCAGCTTTCACTATCTTGTGTGTGTCTATTATTTCTTGACATGCTGATCTGCCTGGGGACAAAGAGAGAGCCCCGTTGCATTGCAGGCTGCTGGTCAGACCCCGCAATAGGCTCACACTTCTGTAGGCTGTATGAGCATGGCACCAACATCTACTTGGCTTCTGGTGAGGGTGTCAGGAAGTTTACAATCATGGTGGAAGGCAAAGGAGGATGCTGGCATATTACTTGGTGAGAGAGGGAGCAAGAGGGCAGAGGGAGGTCCAATACTCTTTTAAATAACCAGATCTCTTGTGAACTAACTGAACAAGAACTTACTTCTCACCAAGGAGATGGAGCTAAGCCATTCATGAGGAATCCACCCCCATGATCCAGTTACCAGGCCCTGTCTCTATCATTGGGGATTATGTTTCAACATGAGATTTGGAGGGAACAAACAGCCAAACTCTATCAAGTGTTTTCAAAGTCAATACACAGGAGATCTCAAACTCTCAGATGCCATTTCCAGAATCCCTTTGCCTCACCAGTATATATTTGGTTTTAGAGTCTTCAGAGCTGAATATGGGCCAAGTTTGAACAGGAAAGCAACTGTACATACCTTCTACTTTTTCAGCGCAACAGCAGTACATAAATTGATGGTTTTTTACAGTGACCAATCTCAAGGGAACAGATACCTCATGCTAAAAGCATCCCTAGCTCTGTAATCAGTACATGGAAACCCCTGCATGACCCTTCTGTAATTCTTAGCCAGTAAATTTCACCAGTCAATGATTTCAAGGAGGGTCAGGCTTGCCTTTGTTATCCCTATGGAGAGAAGAATGGTTTACAGACTCGTTCTTTCCACTCCAAACTACAGAGCAGTATCAACAACAATAGAACTATAGCAGACTTCTCAGCAATGAAAGCTAGAAAATGGTGGAATAATATCTTCAAATTATTGAGAGAAAATAACTCTCATACTAGAATCACATGGTCAGAAAAACCTTTTAAGGATGAGAGAAAAAAGTATTTGTGAATAAAAAACAGTTTACTTCCAATAGTGCAGCATAAAGCAGCTTAAAGACATCCTTTAGAAAAAGTAAAATGATCTCAAACAGTCTGAGATAGGAAAAGATTGCTGAACAAATAAAACAGTAGATTTTATTATGTTATGTATAAGTTATGGAAATCAATGTCACATTTTCAAAAGGCAAAGAAAAGAAAGTAGAAAGTTACCATCTAGTAACTTTTGAAGAGAGGCACTTTAAAGAAAATCTACGTTAGTGTGTCTCTCTTCAAAAACCATTATATGAAAATGTTCAGAGTCACTTGATTCCACGAAAGGAAAGCCTCAATTTCAGGTGTAGGGAATAGGCATTTTAAAGGAGCTTCAACAAGCTTAGTTAGATTGGAACATGGATTGCAGAGTATAGCAGAAATAGGTCCAGAGAGACATGAAGGGACCTTATAAGCAGTGCTGAACAGTGTGGATTTCATGCTTTTATTATCTATCTATCTATCTATCTATCTATCTATCTATCTATCTATCAATTTTGGAGACAGAATCTCACTCTGCTACCCAGGCTGGAGTGCAGTGGCTCAATCTTGGCTCACTCCAACTTCCGCCTCCCGGGTTCAAGCGATTCTCCTGCCTCAGCCTCCAGAGTAGCTGGGACTACAGGTGCCCACCGCCACGCCTGGGTAATTTTTTGTATTTTAGTAGACACAGGGTTTCACCATGTTGCCCAGGCTGGTCTCAAACTCCTGAGCTCAGGCAAACTGCCTGCCTCGGCCTCCCAAAGTGTTAGGATTAAAGGCGTGAGCCACCACACCTGGCCTTGATTTCATGTTTTTTTTTTTTTTTTTTTTTTTTTCCAATGTGCCATCACTGTTTCTAATGTTCTCTTCTATGATTACGTGTACATTAAATTCTAATCATTTACCTACGACCCTTCCTGTTATAGTCTGGTGCCCTCACTAGGGGTATCTAATTTCCCTTTGTATTATCAAATACTGAGCAGTTTCTGGAACATAGTAGTTACCAAAAGCATACTCATTAAATGAGTAAATTGTTAATGTCATGCCCCTTTACCTCCTCAGGTAGATATATGTACTTTCATGTTTGTGCTCTCATATAGCCTGTACATACTTCTAATGTTACATGTACTTGTTAAGAAGTTTGTCTCTTTTAGACTATGAACCGTTAGAGATTAGGGTTAACCTTTTTTTTCTTCCAATTCCTATTACACAACACTTCATAGATACTAGTTTATCAAATGAACATAAGTATGCATGCACTAGTAAATGAAACCAAACTCCAGAACAGGCTGAGATATGTGATAGGCACTCTCGAAGGGGAGAATCAGTGGTGTGCTGCAGTTTCCTGATGCCAGCTCATGAGAGACAATTAACAACTTTTCAGGAGTTTTGGGAGCTGGTTGACATCACATTGGCAACTGGAAATTGGCCATGATAGAAACAATATATACAAAAATATATTGCTGAAATATACGTTGTTATTATACAACTAGGTTTTTTGTTTTTGTTTTTATTTTTTATTTTTGCTTTTCCTTCCCAGAAAGCCCGTTGTAAAACATTTACAAGCACCCTGTGATCAGAACCCTGTTCTTAGGTCAGATGTTTACACATGTTATCTCTTAGAAGGAAGAAAAAATTTGTGAACAGTCAAGGCTGGATTCAGCTGCTCCACAGCTGTTTTAATATTCACCAAATAACAACCAGATCATTCACCAGACAACAACTTTCCTCTTCTTCCAACCAAGTTCAGGATGTGAGGTTACAGATTTTAATGCCTTGCAAACTGCATTAGCTACACTGGATACCTACAAACAGATGCCCAATTTTCCACTAACTGAGAGGTTCAGATGAGAGCATTCTCCCCTGTTTCTCACACAGTAAAAGTAACCAAAAAGAATTGTTTGTAGTTCTTTGCAAGTTATTTAATTTATTATATTTTTGTTAGTCTATACTTCATTTTCTTCATTTTTTATGTTTGAAAGTCAGTATCTGAATAAAATCATAATCTTATGCTAATAATATGGGTTCAGAATGAATTGTCCTTCAAAACAAAGGAATTAACTGAGCCTCAAGATTTAGTAGAAAAAGAAAATTATAAGGCAATATAAATGGAAGCCGTAAAATAAATAAAAAGTAAAGGGTATTAGTAGTTATACTGTAGCATTACAAAGTGAACTTAGCCGATTTTGCCAAATGTACTATGGTATATATGACAAGGTGTCTACTTCATTGTTTCATTCAACAATATTGGTACACCTACTAAGTTCAAGGCCTGGGTGCATAGGATTCATGGAGCTTACTGTCTAGTGGGGATCTGACAGGGAAGCAGATGCTCTGATGCAATGGTACATAATCACTGGTTCAAACTTGCACCAAAAAACAGAGAAGACTAATCCTGCCATGCAACCTCCAAGGAAGGTACCTTTCTTTAACTTCAAGTCATCTCAATTGTAAGAGCATTCATTAAATTCTTTTGGTTGGGGGCAGTGGAAGGCAATTCTGACTAGTCTAGATAAAACCCAAGAATTTGTTGGAAGACTATGGACACATCTCACAAAGTCAGAAAAAAATCAGAATTTAAGAAGGAACAAGGCAGAACCAGAAACCCAAGAGCAAGACACTGAGCATTTTTGTCTGGCTTCTCCTTGTAGCTTAAGGAACTCAGTTCAGCTAACACTGAGGCTGCCTATCCCCTCTTCTGATTGACCAGTTTGGCTCTGGAATTCATCATTGGATCAAATGGCTATGGTGATATCAATAAGGACTTTTCCTAGAGACATGGCCCTTAGGTATCCTCACTTCCCAGTGTTGGGATTGGCTCCCAGGAAAAGGGTACTTGTGAGTCTGGTGACAAAGATTCTTGGCCAAACTTTAGTCAGGCTCCTGAAGCTTCTTCTAGACCCTTCTGTGCACTTTCTTGTACAACTCACTTTTAGCAAAGGGCACTAAGTCAGTTTAGCAAGTATCCCCTGATGTTTCCTCTCAGTAATTTTCTATCCATTGACCTCCACCCTGTTCCCTGGTCATAAATTCCCCCTTGCCCATGCTATATTCAGAGTGGACCCTAATTTCTCCCCCCCACTGCAAAATCACATTGCAGTGGTCCTTGTACCTATTTTGATGGTTCCAAATGAAACCTTCTGCACTACGCTTTAACAAGTAGCATTGATAATTTGTTCTTTAACACTGGTAATCACCTCAGAAAGTGCTGAAAGTACTGAAGTTTTTAAAGTGTATATAACAAAAAGGCTGATAATATAAGAAAAGCAGATAAAAGGGGTGGAAGAGGAAGTCCCAAAGGAAACTTAGCAAGGACAGTTTCAATGGAAAAATAAGAACGGAAGTCAATTTCCATTGGAAGAATATAGGTAATATTAGGAGGCAAGGAGTTCAACAGGAAGGAGCGATAAAGCTTTACACTACAGCAGATTATCTGGAGAATGTTTCTGACCCTTAGCACAATGCAGAAGAAGGGGATTAGGCATAAGGTGAGTGATCACTAGCTGACTCACTGCACTAGCCAGAGTGACAGCACAATGCAAAGAGCTTTATAACAGATTCTGAGTTCATACCCCAGGGTCTGTTGTGACCTTAGAGAGAGAGCTCTTGCTTCCTGAATTTGCTTGAGTTTCCAAACCAGCTGGGCCTGTCTTGCCCTCCAACTTGCAAGAAGAAAAGTGGTAACAGCAGAAGGAGTTAATATAATAGTCTCTCTTTCTACTGCTTTCACCACATACTGCCCAAATGGTCACACTGACCTTTTTTTTTTTTTTTTTTGAGATGGAGTCTCACTCTGTTGCCCAGGCTGGAGTGCAGTGGTGCAATCTTGGCTCACTGCAAGCTCCACCTCCTGGATTCACCCCATTCTCCTGCCTCAGCCTCCTGAGTAGCTGGGCCTACAGGTGCCCGCCACCACGCCCGGCTAATGTTTTTGTATTTTTAGTAGAGACGGGGTTTCACCGTATTAGCCAGGATGGTCTCGATCTCCTGACCTCGTGATCCGCCCGCCTCAGCCTCCCAAAGTGCTGGGATTACAGGCGTGAGCCATGGCACCCGGCCGATATTTTCTTGTAGAGCCGGTTACATCAATTTGGACAAAAACAATATACCCTTCGTAGTCTATCTTCTCCAGATCAAAGCTGGATTGAAGGCAAACTTGTATAAAAAACATATTGTAAGAAAAGCTGCAAAAATAACTTTTGAAAGAGATTCTAACTTACTAAGATAATTAAGTAATTTTTTTAAAAAAGCTGGTTTTGCAGAACTCTTGGCCAGAAAACCAGAATAACAACAATCTTTTGAGGAATGCCTCTGAGAATTTTCCCAGTAAAGAGAATCTAGCTCACCTTCATTTTCCTTATTGTACAGCTACACATCAATACTGTGCAAGTGTGAGAACCAATAGCTTCAGTTCTAGTTGTGAACTGGTACAGGGTAGGTTCTTGACAGAATGGTGACCCAATATTCTCTAGGCTCAACTGCTTGCACCTTGCTCTAAACCAGCTTGGGTAAAGCCTAGAAACAGTTACTATCCTACTTCATGTAGAAATAAAAGAGGAAGAAGGAGGATTTAACAAAATCTAAGGCTATTACTAAGAAGAGGGAAGGAGGAGTAGATAGAAAACTAAGATTTACTGATGCTTTGCTATATATGTGATCACTTTAAATTTTCAAAAAGATATTTTTCCCTTATAAGTATTTTCCTATTTTAAAGATGATAAATAAATTCATAGAAGTAAAGTCGTTATTCCTATTGCACAGAACTTGTAAGTAGCAAAATTAGGATCAAAGCTAGAGAAGTCTGATTTTGAAAATCATGCTCTTTCCACCATGTGCATTTCTTATAAGATTTCTGTTTTGTTTTGGTTTTAGTTTTTTCCAAAAACTAAAAAACTCACCATGAATCTTCAGAGTTTATAAGTTACCGATTAACCAATATTTTCCCATATGAGGTAAATGAAAATTAATAAAGTAATATTATGAGTTGCATTCTGAAGTCATCGGTGGCATGCATTATTAAAAAGGGGAGGAAAGCTTCAACGTATCACTTTTTAAAGGATGTTAAAGAAAGAGTGAAGTTAATAAAATATATATATGGGAGAACCTATTCCTAACTGATGTAATATTTCCATTATTTAAAAATTTGTACTAACAAAACTTCCTCTACAGTTTCATTTAACACATCAGATTTTTAATAGGAGATCCTATTCTCCTCCAGAACTAGTAAAATAAATGAACTCAAAATACCATTTGTGAAATGAGGACAGAGACAAGCCAGAAATTGTCTTTGAATGAGAACACACAGTTTCTGGACCAAGAACACACAGTTTCTGGCCAAGAAATCTCTGAACACTCTACTGTGACTGAATAAGGAACAGAGGCACGAACTATAGTGTGGGGTAGAGAGTATAACAAATTTTTGCAATGCTGCAGCTATTTCCATGACCAAGAATATAATGTCTCAGAACCCCTCACATACAGAATAGTTGGCAGGACAAGCGTGTGCTACATTGGAGCGACTGCATGCTAGCAGATGAGATGGAAACTTCACAGCAATAGAGTAAGGGCAATGCAACTCAATCCACAGACAACCCATTCACCTTCCTGTCTCCCAAAGCTTACAATTTCCCATTAGTGGTTACCCTCTGTCAAGAGTTCTCTCTGTGGATGTGTAACATTCCATCAAATATATAGCTGTCTTGCCTACATATCTAGCCAATAGGTATTTTTCCATTCATTTATCACATAAAGTTTTTGTTTCTCATTCGGATGCTTGACATCAATTAAATATAGTTCAGCACTTATTCAGAAATGTTAAAATCCTCCCTACAGTTCAGATTACCAGCATGGTATCATGGGCTTGCTATAAATAACGAGTGTCTCAGTAACCTTGCTGCCTCTCTCACACAAGGCGGAAGACAAACTCCTACCCTTCTCTCTAGAGGAGGCTCATGTTTTGGTATTTCCAGTTTATGGTTTATAAAAGACCTAATACACAGTGTTCTTCTATTTTTATAGTTGCAAGAACTGAGACTAGGAGACTCAGGAGCTATTTAGGATGTTTCAGCTCTGCCTGCCACTTTGACTCAAAGACATTTGAAAGGCCCAGTCTTCTGCAGTAAAGCCTGGCACATTGAGATGGCTGCCCACTTAATTAAGCTAGGTGGCTCACTAGGACAATGTGGCTTCTTTCACACAGTCACTTTGACTTATTTTGTCATTGTCAACCCCAGAGACCTTTATTTATTATATAGACTAGTGATTTTAGCTGACAGATCATTTGTCATTTATCTTTATCATTATTAACATTAGAATCACAAAATTTTAAAGCTAGAAGGGAACTTCTGGGTCATCAGAGTTATTCTCCCTTATTTTAGATAGGAGGAAACAGAGGCCAGCCTAGGTGTTGGTAGAGATATGGGTTCTCCCAATAACCAAGTGAAATTTATTTTTCCAAATCAGGCAGTATCAACCTCAGAGAGTCTAAACCTGGGTAAATGAGAGTTGCTGAGTTTTATACAGAACAAGTCCAGGCAATTCTCAGGCACATGATTCAGAGTATAGGCAAGGAGTGCTAAAAGATAGAGAAAGGTTGTCTAAGCTACAACAATGTATAAGAACAAAGGATTGTCACAGGCCAAAAGCCAGCTGAGTTGCTGCACAAGGGGCGTGTCCTCTTTGGGAGAAAGATCTTTCCTGTGGGACCTGGCTGGCTGATTTCACCCGGTAAAGCAAGACTCTCAGGTCTTCTTTCTGCCATTGACCTGAGTTCTTCCTAAATGTAAGAACTCTTCTTTGGACCTAGTGTATTTCTATCAAAAAAATGATAATATGTGTATGTATATAGATATTCTATAGATATCAAATGAGTAAAAATTCTTACCTCCTATCTCTTAAAAATTCTTACTTGTCCTCCCATAAAGCTTAGTGCTTTAATTTCATTCTATTGCTATTCATCCATTTGTTTGCATTCTTCTTCACTCTTTTATTCATTTCACATTTCTTGAATATTTGACTTATATGATGCACATTTCATGTGCTTGATGAGATAGAAAGATGTGTAGAAGATATGCTCCCTGTTCTGAAGGATTTCACAGTTTAGTGTGTCAGATATATATGCAAGTAAATTCCAATACCACAAGAATGACAGAGTCACTGATGGAGCATAGGACAGGGTGCTACTTTCTTGGAGGAACTGAACATCAGAGATGAAACTTGAAGGATGAAAGAAGCTGGTCAGACATAAAGAATAAAGATTCTTCCTTGCAAGTAATGGCACGTATAAAGGCCATGTTTGGATAATAATGAGTAGGTTAATGTGGGCAGAATAAAGAGATGGGCCCAATAACCTTATCATTAGAAGTTGTTTAACTAGTTTGAGTTTCTGAGAGAAGAAACTCTAAGACTTCTAGCTTAGGAAACAGTCTGAATAAATAGTGCAGATAGTAAAAACATCTCAGCAAGTCCAAGGATATAGCATAGAGTCCAATTTGGGACATATGAGAATATAAAAACCATGATGTCATCTGTAGAGGTCAATTATTGTTCTACTTTTTCTGTGAACATTTTTACCATCATTAGTGTCCTTCCTTTGCATTCTTAACAATCAGATGATAAAATAATAGGTTAATACAGTGACAGATACTAACTTGTTAAAAAGATAATGGCCTTATTTAATCCTGAGACTGGAAAGCTGGACAGTACTAAGTTTAACTGCTGTACTTAGTTTGTTAACCCAGCAGCCTTACTTAGAAACATGGTCTAGCTTTCCAGTGTTGTTCATTTTTAAAGTAATTGAAACAATTAAAAATAATTGACGTTAGAATAGATACAGACAGATGGGGCCTGAACAAGGTTGAAAGAGACTAATGTTAAAAAATATCAGATCATAAATAGAGGGAAATAAAGCCATTATTTAAAAAATAGTTTACCTCAGTAAATTTGTTTTTTGGCTAATTTGGTCAACTGTCTATAAGTCCATAGATGTATTACACAATCTATTATAAACTATCATGTAGTTTTGAAATAGAATAATACAATATATTTCTTATCCTTTTTTTTTCCTAATTTTTTTTTTTTTTTTTTTTTTTTTTTTTTTTTTTTTGAGACAGGGACTAGCTCTGTTGCCTAGGCTGGTGTGTAGAGGTGCAATCATGGCTCACTGCAGGCTCAGTTTCCTAAACACAGACGATCCTTCCACCTAGCCTCCTGAGTAGTGGGACTACAGGTGCCACCATGCCTGGTCAACTTTTGACATTTTTTAATAATAGAGACAGGGTTTTGCTATGTTGCCTAGGCTAGTCTTAAACTCTTGGATTCAAGTGAACCTCCCGTCTGGACCTCTCAGAGTGCTAGAATTACAGGTGTGGACCACCGTGCCCAGCCTCTTTTTTCTCAATATTGTTGTATTTTTAGTAGGGATGGGGTTTTACCCTGTTGGCCGGGCCGTCTCGAACTCCTGACCTTAGGTGATCCACCCACCTCGGCCTCCCAAAGTGCTAGGATTATAGGCTTGAGCCACTGTGCCTGGGTAAAATGTTATTTTTAAAAATCTGATATTTTCATCCATGATTTCTTTTGGCTTTCTACTTCTCAAAATGAAATACTGTATATTTGATGATCAAAAATATCTTTTTTTTTTTTTTTTTTTTTTGAGACCAAGTCTTGCTCTGTTGCCCAGGCTGGAGTGCAGTGATGAGATCTTGACTCACTGCAGCCTCTGCCTCCTGGAATCAAGCAAATCTCCTGCCTCAGCCTCCTAAGTAGCTGGGTTTACAGGTGCATGCCACTATGCCTGGCTAATTTTTGTACTTTTAGTAGAGCTGGGGTTTCACCATGTTGGCCAGGCTGGCCTTGAGCTGACTGCAGGTGATCTGCCCACCTTGGCCTCCCCAAGTGCTAGGATTACAAGCCTGAGCCACTGTGCCCAGCCAAAAATATCTTAGTTAAGTTGCATTAGAGTACAAAGATGGGTACATTTGGAAAAATTCATAGAACCTGATTCTAAGGCAAACTACTACACAATACAATGATATTGCAGTCTGACTAACATTCTCAGCAGGATTCTCCAAGATCTTTTCTCAGCACGCTTATAAGCCCCCTTCATTAGCCCCTCTTCTCGATCAATTCCAGACACACTGATCTGCCTTCAGTTCTTACCGCGTATCAAGCTTCATACCAACATAGACCCTGGGTTTTACAACTGCTTTTCATGGAAGACTCTTTTCCCATCACTTTGCTTAACTCCTACTTGTCCTCTACCTTTCAATTAAAGGACGTTTTCTCAGGGAAGTCTTTCCTGATGCCTTAAATTAGGTAAGCTTCTCCGTTAAATACTCTCAACATCCCATATTTTTCCTTCATAGCATTTAATAGACTATAATTAAATAATGATCTGTGTAATTGCCAGTTTAATATGTGTCTTCCCGAAGGATCTGTAGACAATTTTGAGGATAGTCAACATTTGTTAAATAGATAAATGAGAAATATGAAGGTGTTGTACCTATGGAGACCCTTTCTTGCTCTAATGATTGTTTACTATAGGGACTGCTCATGTCCAGGAACAAATGACACTAGATATCCTCATGGTGGGATTTGGCAACAAAAGACTTTCCAGCAAAGAGTACAACCTCTTCAGTCTCCCTTGTTAAGGGCAAGTTAGAGACTGGGAAAGAGATTGCTTTCTTGGTGTACCAGTTGAAAATTCTCCTTTCACCTGTCCCTTCTCATGGGAAGACTAGCATGTCTCCTCCTTTACCATCCTCTTTACCCTCAAGTCGGGTGCTTGCTGAGTTGTAGGAGCCACTGTTTTATCTTGTGCTTCTGGAGTGTGGAGAAATATCTTTAGGATAAGTTGCCTAGTGGATACATGCAAGGGGCAATCAAAAAATCAAAAACTAGAATAAAAATGTTTAAAAAGCGACAGTAATGAATGAGATATTTTGGTGAAAGAAGAGAGAGAACTGAAAGCTGTGGGCCATCTACATTTAAGGGGCCATCAGAGGAAGGTAAAAAGCACCCTAAATGGGAGCAACCAAAGTTAGGGAAAGAAAATAGACTGCAGGGGATGGGGACCAAGAAAAGAGAATCTTTCAAGATGCAGTCAATCCCTTCAGTGGTGCAGAAGAAGTTGAAAATGATTTTATAACTTTCAAAATTACTACAAGCAAGGTGATTATTAATAGCCTTGGGGTTTTTATTTATTCATTTATTTTTAACATTCATTTATTATTTAGATCATATAAGAAATTTTAAATAAACTTAGGAAACAGTCCAGGTGCGGTGGCTCATGCCTGTAATCCCAGCACTTTGGGAGGCTGAGGCAGGCGGATCACCTGAAGTCACCAGTTCGAGACCAGCCTGGCAAACATAGTGAAATCCCATCTCTACTAAAAATACAAAAATTAGCTGGGTGTGGTGGCAGACACCTGTAATCCCAGCTACTTAGGAGGCTGAGACAGGAGAATCTCTTGAACCCACAAGGTGAAGTTTGCAGCAAGCCAAGATCAGGCCACTGCACTCCAGCCTGGGCAACCAAGTGAGACTCTTGCCTCATAAATAAAAAAGTAAAAAATAAACTTAGAAAACAGAGGAAAGAAGAAGGAACATACCTCATCACATAAATGCACACACACCCATAGCAATTTGGTATAATTATTTACATATTTTTAATACATGTTTTTATTTTTTGTGTAATGAAAATCAATGACTATATAATGAGGTATAGTTTCTTCAAATTAAAAACAATTTATATAGTTATAAAGTTACATCTGTCAGGTAGAAAATTCAGATTCAAAATACTTTCCTTTTGAATACAGATTCAAAATACTTTATTCAAAATGATGAAACCCTGACCTCCTTCTGGTGATGTCCAGATGGCCTAATTGCTTCATCTTATACTTCTTTTGTTAGAGGTGTTGGAACCAAAGCAACTCCATCTCGAATAGAGACTGGGTAAAATAAGAGTGAGACCTACTGCACTGCATTCCCAGGAGGTTAAGGCATTCTTAGTCACAGGGTAAGATAGGAGGTTGTTGGTAGAAGAGCTGAGGCAGAACTAGCATGTCTGTCATAATGTAAAAGAGTCTTGGAACATGTCCTGGGTCCAGGGTCTAAACCCCTCGTGGCCTTGGAACACCAAACTCTGTGCCAAAGGGTGGAAGGCTGCCCTGCCGCACCACAATCTAAGCCCAGGGCATAAAACCTCTCATGACTTGGATGGAATCCAAGACTCAGGTTATAAAACTCCTTGTGGCCTCTGGAATGTGCACAGAATTGTTCATTCCTTGCTTCTTGCTCTCCCAGGCTTGAAAACATGTTCTCCTTATCTCAGGTAGCAGAGCATATTACATATGTATCAAAGAAAATTCTAAACCATCATAGCTGTGCTTGATGTACTGCTATCTTTCTACCCCCATGTCCTCATGTCCTCACCTGTTTACCTTCACATCCGCACATTCTCACCACCTGCTTCTTTGTTTGATCACCAATAAATAATGTGGGCTTCCAGAGCTCCAGGCCTTTGCAGCCTCTATACTAGCGTTGTCCCCTGGACCCACTTTATGTACTCTTAACTTGTCTTGTCTCATTCCTTTGACTCTGCCAGACTTCGTAACCCTCATGGTCTTGTGTTGGGCCTGATTACCCCAACAGCGATCAATGCATACAGGTCACAAAGACCTTGCTGACAAAACAGCATGTGGTAAAGAAGCTGACCACATCCAACCAATACCAAGATGGAGAGGAAGTGACCTCTGGTTATATTCACTGCTCATTATGTGCTAATTATAATGCATTAATGTGCTAAAAGACGCTACCGCCAGCACCATGACAGCTTACAAATGCCAGGGTAATGTCAGGAAGTTACCCTATATGGTCTAAAAAGGGGAGGAACCCTTAGTTCCAGGAATTGCCCATCTTTTTCCCGGAAAACTCATGAATAATCCACCCTTTTTTTGGCATATAATCAAGAAGTAACCATAGGTATAGGCAGCTGAGGAGCTCATGCCACTGCTCTGCCTATGGAATAGCCATTCTTTTATTCCTTTAGCTTCTTAATAAACTTGTTTTCACTTTACTCTATGAACATGCCCTGAATTCTTTCTTGTGTGAGGTCCAAGAACCCTCTCTTGAGGTCTGGATTGGGACCTCTTTCCAGTAACACTTTCACAGTTTGACTATTATCAAGTAAGATTTTGTCCAAACATGACCTTGTAAATGCTTACAGCATAGCTTTCCAAATTGCTCTGTTGGACTGGACAAAAACAAAACCAAAACCAAAATAAACATTCCCCATATTCAAAAGTTACTACCTTATGCAAATATCTCTTTCAAACATGTTTAATTAGATAAATTATTTTTATATTACATGATAAAGAAAGATGAGTTCAAAGATTAAAAAAAGGTTTGTTCTAATTTTTCATTGTGATCTAACTAGAAGAAAAAGGCCAATGAATATGGGTTGAATAAATAACAAAAAAACATATTTCTGCATGTTTGCCCTACAGAAAGAAGGGTAATGAACAGGCTAACTTTGAGTGTTTTATTTTGTTGTTTTTGATTTCGTTTTCTTTTTTTTTTTTTTTTTTGAGATGGAGTCTTACTCTGTCTCCCAGACTGGAGTGCAGTGGTGTGATCTTGGCTCACTGCAACCTCCACCTCCCTGGTTCAGGCAATTCTCCTGCCTCAGCCTCCCAAGTAGCTGGGATTGCAGTTTCACACCACCATGCCTGGCTAATTTTTTTGTATTTTCAGTAGAGACAGTGTTTCACCATGTTGGCAAACTAGTCTCGAACTCTTGACCTCAGGCAATCTGCCCACGTTGGCTTCCCAAAGTGCTGGGATTACAGGCATGAGCCACTGCACCCAGCCTTTTTTTTCTTTTTTTTGAGATGGAGTTTCGCTCTTGTTGCCCAGGCTGGAGTGCAATGGCATGATCTTGGCTCACTACAACCTCTGCCTCCTGGGTTCAAGTGAGTCTCCTGCCTCAGCGGCCTGAGTAGCTGGGATTACAGGTTCCTGCCACCATGCCCAGCTAATTTTGTATTTTTTAGAAGAGACGGGGTTTCTCCATCTTGGTCAGGCTGGTCTCGAACTCCTGACCTCAGATGATCTGCCTGCCTCTACCTCCCAAAGTGCTGGGATTACAGGTGTGAGCCACCATGCCCAGGCTAACTTTGACTGTTACAGACAGTGTAACACTAATTTAAAAATATAAAATATTTTAAGGAGGAAGATTGCCCAGCCTTTCTCTAAGTTCACATCAGTTTGGGTCCTGATACCAATAATTATGTTTCCGTTACATTTAACCCCAATTGGGATGAGGTTCTAAAGGACTTCCAGATCTGATCCTTTTCCTCTCATTTTTACCTCTACCTGCCTAGAGCTACAAATCAAATTTAATAGCTCAGAAAGGGGAGTGTTGCATCCCACCTGTTAGAAGACCAATTATATTGTTTATTTGTTTCTCCCCACTTGGCCAAACAATATTCTCTTATAAAGTTGATTCTCTTTTCTCCTTCTTTTTTTTTTTTTCCTGTATCTGTTGTATCTTTGGCTGCTTGGCCTCATGGCTTATTCATAGTTCTTGCCTTTCACACCTCAGCTTTACATATTTTTGGTCATCCTCTGTGAGGGTGTTTATGCATTCTACTATCAGCTTTCTGTCAAGTATCTCATTACCGCTTTCTTAAGGACAATGGAAATCCTGTCACCTGTTTGTCTCTGTGGATGAGAACAACACTGTATCCTGGGTACAACCCTGGTGTTTAAACTCTTTCTCAGGGCATACCTCCCCCATAGAGCGTGTGTGTTATGGGGTAAAACGGAAGAGGAGGGAGACAAAAAAAGCAAGAGGATTTCCTGCCTTCTTTTCTCCTGTTACCATTTTCCTTTAACCCACTCAGTGTTACCCTTGCTCTACTCCAGGCCATGCTGAGAGCATCTGCTGACCCTGACTCTCCCTGCTTCCCAGCCTGTTCCTCGAGGAGGACTCTGTACAGACGCCTCAACACCTTTCTTCAAACTCTCCTTCTAGTGGGAAGGAAATTTACTTTACCTGTCCCTGTGATCAACCCCCAACCCCCATCCTATGCCCAAACATCCTGAGTGTTCTAAATCCTTGGGTTATTTCCTCAGTCTAAATAATTCAGATTAAAAAGACAAAGATTCAGAATTTTTAAATCATACTTATCTGAATTTGCTACATGTATTAGTTTGTTCTTACATTGCTAAAAATACCCGAGACTATGTAATTTATAAAGAAAAGAGGTTTAATTGGCTCCCGGTTCTGCAGGCTGTGCAAGAAGCATAACAGCTTCTGCTTGGCTTCTGTGGAGGCCTCAGAAAACTTACAATCATGGCAAAAGGTGAGTGGGAAGCAGGCACGTCTTACATGGCTGGAGCAGGAGGAAGAGAGAGAACAGGGTGGTGCTACAAACTTTTAAACAACCATCTCTCTCAAGAACTCTGTCATGAGAACTGCACCAAGAGAATGGTGCTAAACCATTCAGGAAGGATCCACCTCAATGATCCAATCACGTCTCACCCGGCCCCACCTCCAACCTGGGGATTACAATTTGACATGAGATTTGGACAAGGACACAGATTCAAACCATATCACTTCCTCTACTTGAGTTGACCAGATAAGAATTCCTACCAGTGATATGATTAAAGATATAGGCTCTATCTGATAGAATATGCGCCATTTTACAATTCCTCTTCAATTTCTTTTCTTTCTTTCTTTCTCTCTTTCTTTCTTTCTTTCTTTCTTTCTTTCTTTCTTTCTTTCTTTCTTTCTTTCTTTCTTTCTTCTTTCTTTCTTTCTTTCTTTCTCTTTCTTTCTTTCTTTCTTTCTCTTTCTCTCTTTCTCTCTCTCTCTCTCTCTTTCTTTCTTTCTTTCTTTCTTTCTTTCTTTCTTTCTTTCTTTCTTTCTTTCTTTCTTTCTTTCTTTCTTTCTTTCTTTGTTTGAGATGGAGTCTCCCTGTTTTGCCCAGGCTGGAGTGCAGTGTTGTAATCTCGGCTCACTGCACCTCTGCCTCCTGGGTTCAAGCGATTATCCTGCCTCAGCCTCCCGAGTAGCTGGGATACAGGCACCCGCCACCATGCCCAGCTAATTTTTGTATTTTTAGTAGAGACAGGGTTTCACCATCTTGGCCAGGCCGGTCTTGAACTCCTGACCTCAGGTGATCTGCCCGCCTTGGCCTCCCAAAGTGCTGGGATTACCGGTGTGAGCCACTGCGCCAGGCCTCCTCTACAATTTCAAGATTGTTTCTGAGAGCTCTGATGTCCCTAATTTTACAATATACTCAAAGACTTCCACAAAACATGCAATATGGTTTTATGGGAAGTGATTTGAATGCTGCTGTCCGTTACCTAATGTGACATTATTTTAGGAAGAAATTCTTTCCAGTATTCCAAGTTTCCGGAGGAAGATTTTTCTGGGTGTGATTTTCTGGGGTCTCTGAGATTGTGCCCGGTTCAAGGTGCTGCATTCTCTTCCTGTTCACAGGGCCCATTTGAATTCAGAGTCCTCCCCACCTCTCACCCTGCCCAGTCTAAAAATCTGCATCATAGTGAGCCTAAAGAGAAAGGGAGAAACCAGAAGACAGCATAGCCAATGGTGAACTTCAACTGAACCTGGGCCTATGCAGGTTCTTGAGCTACAGCCCTTGCCCCTGACATGTTCTAATGTCCAGTCAAAAAAAGGATGGAAAGAACAATGATTACAATAAATGTCTTATTATGTCTCTTGACTCAGAAATAAAATGAGAAGCGGTAATAGCTAAAATTCGCTTTAGACTGCTGAGTGCGTAGTTTTACCTAAAATGTGAAAGTAAATGAGGGCTATATATACATACTTTAAATAATATGTAGTATTTAATGTAATGTATACACAGAATTATATCAGTATGTAATCAATACAGAAGTGATTAATGAGATATTTTACATTCTCATTTATTGGTAGTGAGTCTTCAAAAATTTGTGTGTATTTTACACATATAGCACATCATTAGTGGTTTTGCTAAAGACATAAAAAATAAATGTTATAAAATGTATGATAATTTATTCATTACATTTATCTTCATTGTGTTACTCATCACATCACCTGTCTATTGACAAAACACGCTGATATGTGTAACAGTAATTGAATTCAGTCAAATTTGGTATTTTGCATACTTTCAGTCATATAAAAACCATAGTTTTACACATATTTTGCAATTTTGTTGCCATGATGGTAAGTGACATATGAAATATGGGTCTCCTTTTGTACTATTGCCCTAAGCCCCACAAATGTTAGGGCAGGCCTGATTTCTTTCTTTCCACCCAACGATCGGGTACAATTGGATAAGAGACTCCAGGAGCCCTCATCCTCTTTCCTGACAGCCCTTATCACCCTGCCTTCTTATTCCTGAATATTGTCCGACATAACCTATAATTATTTTCAACCTTTTCCCTTTTAATGAATAAACATGTAAACTAGTGTAGTTCCTTTTTTCAATCTATGGGTTCTATCACTTATATCATCTATTTGATGTATAACAAATTCCACAAGGTAGGCAGCAGCACATAAGGAAAGAGGCTGAGAAAGTTCAAGTGATGTGACTCACATTTAACAATTAGTATCTCAGCCAGGCGCAGTGGCTCACGCCTGTAATCCCAGCACTTTGGGAGGCCAAGGTGGCTGATAAATCACGTGAGGTCGGGAGTTTGAGACCAGCCTGACCCACATGGAGAAACCCCGTCTCTACTAAAAATACAAAATTAGCTGGGTGTGGTGGCGCATGCCTGTAGTCCCACCTACTCAGGAGGCTGAGGCAGGAGAATTGCATGAACTCGGGAGGCAGAGATGGCAGTGAGCTGAGATGGCACCATTGCACTCCAGCCTGGGTAACAAGAGCAAAACTCCATCTCAAAACAAACAAACAAACAAACAAACAAAATCCCAAACAATTAGTCTCTCAGGGCTTCTTATTCTAAGTTCTTGCTCTTTCAAATGTATTTTGTTGCCTTGTTTGGGGTGTGATTTAGACCAGAGGAAATGGGAGCCAGGAACCCTTTTAGGTGGAGAAAACAGCATGAGCAAAGAAGTAGAAAATAGCAGTTCAGTTGGGCTGAAGCCCACCGTCTGTGTTAAGGAAAGACAAAAAATGTGGGAAAGAACAGGGCTGTGCTGATGAAGCCTTGGATTTCAAAGTTGAGATTTTGCATTTTATTCTGATGACTGAAGCAATATTTTTAGAGAAGGTAACTGAAATAAAGAAGTTTTATTTTTTATTAATAAAAATGCTGTTAATGTACTTGAGAGGAAGCTGGTATTCATCTGAGTAGGAGTAGGAGGAGAGATCAGTAGTTGAACTTGCACTTGCGATGAGAAGTATCTGCCACCCACACCTTCCTATTGTTCTACCTTCCTAATCCTGACCAGCTGGTTCCTTAATGTGTACAACTGGTCATACGGGTGGCAGGGTTACAGAGGACAGGTGGGTCAGTTCCAACTTGTACCATTTTTTTTGCCACATGCCCAAATGAGGATGAGTTAGTCACATTTTTGCACACTAAGGACAAGGCATTTATTTTTTTCACCTGATATATAATATTTTTATAAACTTCTGGTTTAAGAGGTAGATAAAAATTACATGTTTAGATTTTTTAAAAAAATTATCAACACAGCAGAGAAATCACTTTAAAATGTGTGAGATCATGCCATGTCTTTGCTTAAAACCCTGAAATGGCTATTTGAGTCAGGGTGCAAGCATAAGTCCTTAAGACATCCTACAAGGCCCTACACAACTTGGTTCCTTATTACTTTTCTAGTTTCACTTCTATTTCCGTCTCTCTTGCTCACCCTTTGCCACCCTGGAGTCTTTGCTGTGCCTCTGACACACTAGGCACATTGTTGTCTTAGGACGTTTTAACTTACTGTTTCCTCTGTCTAAAACAAACTTGTCTAACCCATGATCCATGGGCTGCATGTGGCCCAGGATGACTTTGTATGCAGCCCAACACAAATTCATAAACTTTTTTAAAACATTATGAGATTTTTTTTTTGATTTTTATTTTTAGCTCATCAGCTATCATTAGTGTTTGTGTATTTTCTGTGGCCCAAGACAGTTCTTCCAATGTGGCCCAGGGAAGCCAAAAGATTAGATGCCCTTGGGTTGCCAGTAGGGCAGGGTTGCTAGCCACTCTGCTACTGGACTTCTAGTTTATCTGTGGGCTCCCAAGACACTGGGACCTTGTGAAATCTTTATCTGCTGGCAGGGATATGGATACCATCTGTGATCAGATATATTATTACTCAATCTGTCTAGTCTGTCATCATTTTCACTCTGATCATATCTTACATGTGTGTATTTAATTTGTGCTGTTACAATATTGTTTTATGCTCACCAACCTCCTGACTTTGGAAAGGGTTCAAAGCATGTATATTTTCTGTCTGTAGCCAGTTTTAATACTTGAAGGCAAAGGACCAGTTTTCTTTTTTATTATATTTTAAGTTCTAGGGTACAAGTGCACAACGTGCAGGTTTGTTACATATGTATACATGTGCCATGTTGGTGTGCTGCACCCATCAACTCATCATTTACATCAGGTATAACTCCCAATGCCATCCCTCCTCCCTCCCCCTTCCCCACAATAAGCCCCGGTATGTGATGTTCCCCTTTCCGTATCCAAGTGATCTCATTGTTCAATTCCCACCTATGAGTGAGAACATGCGGTGTTTGGTTGTCTGTTCTTGCGATAGTTTGCTGAGAATGATGGTTTCCAGCTGCATCCATGTTTCTACAAAGGACACGAACTCATCCTTTTTTATGGCTGCATAGTATTCCATGATGTATATGTGCCACATTTTCTTAATCCATTCTGTCACTGATGTACATTTGGGTTGGTTCCAAGTCTTTGCTATTGTGAATAGCGCCACAATAAACATGTGTGTGAGTGTGCAAAGGACCAGTTTTCTATGATGTTCAAAATGATAGTGTGTACAGAGGCTCAATAAATGTAGGTTGACTTGGTGCAGTGATTACTGTCTTTTAATGTCACAGAAATTATAGTCATAACCCATGGGTATCAATTATATCAAACTATATAAGATCCATACAAGAAAAAATTCTTTTTTATGTCCTTAAAAATATCAAGAAATGTGGAATCAGAAAATGGAAGGAAAGGAATAATTAAAAGAGTCATTTTGTATTATACTGCTTCAATGTTCATATCCAATTATTTAAGCGTTGAAAACATTTTCAGAATGCAAATTAATCCTGTTCATCCTAATGTGTCTTGCTTTGATATACTTTATGAAAGTAATTGGTATAATATTCATCAAAACCATTTTAGTGATCTCTTCAAATCCAGATTCTCCTTACACTTCAGTGCCAGAGAATTTTAGAAGTGAGACCAAGGTCTGTTGAAGAAAGTACTAGTGATGTAGCCTTTATTATGTTGTCTCAGCAAGATTGAAGATAACGATTTCAGCCCTGATCTAGAAAGATAAAGAGGCAATGTTTTCTAACACAAGATCCCATCTATCAGTAAGTCTGAAAGCTCCACTCTAATAGATTATAAACCAGTTGTTACTGTTATCTCATTCATTTCCTCTCTGCCATGCTTCTTTCCAGTTTCTTGGTTATCTCAAGGCCTTTGGGAAACAAGACTATTCTTCAGAAAATGTTCAAGGTCTTTGAATACAGAGACTATTTACTAGAGATGATAATGACCCAAATTTCTTATATTAAAAACAACAACAACAATTCTTTGAATTTCTAGGCACTGCTACAAAGAAAGAGTTGACGTAAGTGTGTATCTTTTTTTTTTTTATACTCTCTAAGTTCTAGGGTACATGAGCACAACGTGTAGGTTTGATACACAGGTATACATGTGCCATGTTGGCTTGCTGCACCCATCAACTCATCATTCACATTACGTGTTTCTCCTAATGCTATCCCTTCCCCAGTTCCCCCCTCAGTGACAGGCTCCAGTGTGTGATGTTCCTCGCCCTGTGTCCAAGTGATCTCATTTTTCAGGTCCCACCTATGAGTGAGAACATGCGGTGTTTGGTTTTCTGTCTTTGTGAGAGTTTGCTGAGAATGATGGTTTCTAGCTGCATCCATGCCCCTGCAAAGGACATGAACTCATCCTTTTTTATGGCTGCTATAGTATTCCATGGTGTATATATGCCACATTTTCTTAATCCAGTCTGTCACTGATGGACATTTGGGTTGGTTCCAAGTCTTTGCTATTGTGAATAGTGACACAATAAACATACATGTGCATGTGCCTTTATAGTAGCATGATTTATAATCCTTTGGGTATATACCCAGTAATGGGATCACTGGGTCAAATGGTAATTCTAGTTCTAGGTCTTTGAGGAATTGCCACACTGCCTTCAACAATGGTTGAACTACTTGACACTCCCACCAGCAATGTGAAAGCATTACTATTTCTCTACATCCTCTCCAGCATCTGTTGTTTCCTGACTTTTTAAAGATTGCCGTTCTAACTGGCGTGAGATGGTATCTCATTGTGGTTTTGATTTGCATTTCTCTGATGACCAGTGATGATGAGCATTTTTTCATGTGTCTGTTGGCTGTATAAATGTCTTCTTTAGAGAAGTGTCTGTTTATATCCTTTGTCGACTTTTTGATGGGGTTGTTTGTTTTTTTCTTGTAAATTTGTTTAAGTTCTTTGTAGATTCTGGATATTAGCCCTTTGTCAGGTGGGTAGATTGCAAAACTTTTCTCCCATTCTGTAGGTTGCCTGTTCACTCTGATGGTAGTTTCTTTTGCTTTGCAGAAGCTCTTTAATTAGACCCCGTTTGTCAATTTTGACTTTTGTTGCCATTGCTTTTGCTGTTCTACTCATGAAGTCCTTGCCCATACCTATGTCCTGAATGGTATTGCCTAGGTTTTCTTCTAGGGTTTTTATGGTTTTAGGTCTAACATTTAAGTCTTTAATCCATCTTGAATTAATTTTTGTATAAAGTGTAAGGAAGGGATCCAGTTTCAGCTTTCTATATATGTCTAGCCAGTGTCCCCAGCACCATATATTAAATAGGGAATCCTTCCCCCATTTATTGTTTCTGTCAGGTTTGTCAAAGATCAGATGGTTGTAGATGTGTGGTGTTATTTCTGAGGCCTCTGTTTTGTTCCATTGGTCTATGTATCTGTTTTGGTACCAGTACCATGCTGTTTTGGTTACTGTAGCCTTGTAGTATAGTTTGAAGTCAGGTAGCGTGATGCCTTCAGCTTTGTTCTTTTGGCTTAGGATTGTCTTGGCAATGCAGGCTCTTTTTTGGTTCCATATGAACTTTAAAGTAGTTTTCTCCAATTCTGTGAGGAAAGTCATTGGTGGCTTGATGGGAATGGCATTGAATCTATAAATTACTTTGGTCAGTATGGCCATTTTCATGATATTGATTCTTCCTATTCATGAGCATGGAATATTCTTCCATTTGTTTGTGTCCTCTTTTACTTCGTTGAGCAGTGGTTTTTAGTTTTCCTTGAAGAGGTTCTTCACATCCCTTGTAAGTTGGATTCCTAGGTATTTTATTCTCTTTGTAGCAATTGTGAATGGGAGTTCACTGATGATTTGGCTCTCTGTTTGTCTGTTAATGGTGTATAGGAATGCTTGTGATTTTTGCACATTGATTTTGTATCCTGAGACTTACTGAAGTTGCTTATCAGTTTAAGGAGATTTTGGGCTGAGACGATGGGGTTTTCTAAATATACAATCATGTCATCTGCAAACAGGGACAATTTGACCTCCTCATTTCCTAATTGAATATCCTTTATTTCCTTCTCTTGCCTGGTTGCCCTGGCCAGAAGTTCCAGCACTATGTTGAGTAGTAGTGGTTAGAGAGGACATCCTTGTCCTGTGCCAGTTTTCAAAGGGAATGCTTCCAGTTTTTGCCCATACAGTATGATATTGTTTGTGAGTTTGTCAAAAATAGTTCTTATTATTTTGAGATATGTTCCATCAATACCTAGTTTATTGTGAGTTTTTAGCATGAAGGGCTGTTGAATTGTGCCGAAGGCCTTTTCTGCATCTACTGAGAAAATCATGTGGGTTTTGTTATTGGTTCTGTTTAGGTGATGGATTACGTTTCTTGATTTGCATATGTTGAACCAGCCTCACATCCCAGAGATGAAGCCAACTTGATCATGATGAATAAGCTTTTTGATGGGCTGCTGGATTCAGTTTGCCAGTATTTTATTGAGGATTTTCACATTGATGTTCATCAGGGATATTGGTCTAAAATTCTCTTTTTGTGTGTGTCTCTACCAGGCTTTGGTATCAGGATGATGTTGGCCTCATAAAATGAGTTAGGGAGGATTCCTTCTTTTTCTATTGATTGGAATAGTTTCAGATGGAATGGTACCAGCTCCTCTTTGTACCTCTAGTAGAATTCAGCAGTTAATTCCGTCTGGTCCTGGACATTTTTTGGTTGGTAGTCTATTAATTATTGCCTCAAATTCAGAGCTGGTTATTGGTCTATTCAGAGATTCAACTTCTTCCTGGTTTAGTCTTAGGAGGGTGTATGTGTCCAAGAATTTATCCATTTCTTCTAGATTTTCTAGTTTATTTGCACAGAAGTGTTTATAGTATTCTCTGATGGTAGTTTGTATTTCTGTGGGATTTGTGGTGATATTCCCTTTATCATTTTTTATTGCATCTATTTGACTCTTATCTCTTTTCTTCTTTATTAGTCTTGCTAGCGGTCTATCCATTTTGTTGATCTTTTCAAAAAACCAGCTCCTGGATTCACTGATTTTTTTTTTTTTTTTTTTTTTTTAAGGGCTTTTTGTGTCTGTTTTTCTTTCAGTTCTGCTCTGATCTTAGTTATTTCTTGCCTTCTGCCAGCTTTTGAATTTGTTTGCTCTTGCTTCTCTAGTTCTTTTAACTATGATGTTAGGGTGTCAATTTCAGATCTTCCTCCTTTCTGTTGTGGGCATTTAGTGCTCTAAATTTCCCTCTACACACTGCTTTAAATGTGTCCCAGAGATTCTGGTACATTGTGTCTTTGTTCTCATTGGTTTCAAAGAACATCTTTATTCCTGCCTTCATTTAGTTATGTACCCAGCAGTCATTCAGGAGCAAGTTGTTTAGTTTCCATGTAGTTGTGCGGTTTTGAGTGAGTTTCTTAATCCTGAGTTCTAATTTGATTGCACTGTGGTCTGAGAAACAGTTTGTTGGGATTTCTGTTCTTTTACATTTGCTGAGGAGTGCTTTACTTCCAATTATGTGGTCAATTTTAGAATAAGCGCGATGCGGTGCTGATAAGATAGTATATGCTGTTGATTTGGGGTGGAGAGTTCTGTAGATGTCTGTTAGGTCTGCTTGTTGCAGAGCTGAGGTCAGGTCCTGGATATCCTTGTTAACCTTCTGTCTTGATCTGTCTAATATTGACAGTGGTGTGTTAAAGTCTCCCATTATTATTATTATTTTTTATTTATGTATTTATTTTTTTGAGATGGGATCTCACTCTGTCACGCAGGCTGGAGTGCAGTGGCTCAATCTTGGTTCACTGCAAGCTCTTCCTACCAGATTCACGCTATTCTCCTGCCTCAGCCTCCCGAGTAGCTGGGACTATAGGCACCCGCCACCACACCTGGCTAATTTTTTGTATTTTTAGTAGAGACGGAGTTTCACCGTGTTAGCCAGGATGGTCTTGATCTCTTGACTTCGTGATCCGCCCGCCTTGGCCTTCCAAAGTGCTGGGATTACAGGTGTGAGCCACTGTGCCTGGCCAAAGTCTCCCACTCTTATTGTTTGGGAGTCTAAGTCTCTTTGTAGGTTTCTAAGGACTTGCTTTATGAATTTGTATGCTCCTGTATTGGGTGCATATATATTTAGGATAGTTAGCTGTTGTTGAATTGATCCCTTTACCATTATGTAATGGCCTTCTTTGTCTCTTTTGATCTTTGTTGGTTTAAAGTCTGTTTTACCAGAGACTAGGATTGCAACACCTGGTTTTTTCTTTCTCTCCCATTTGCTTGGTAAATCTTCCTCCATCCCTTTATTTTGAGCCTATGTGCGTCTTTGCACATGAGATGGGTCTGCTGAATACAGCACACTGATGGGTCTTGCCTCTTTATCCAATTTGCCAGTTTGTGTCTTTTAATTGGGACATTTAATTCATTTATATTTATGGTCAATATTGTTATGTGTGAATTTGCTCCGTTATTATGATGTTAGCTTGTTATTTTGCCCACTAATTGATGCAGTTTCTTCATAGCATTGATGGTATTTACAATTTGGCCTGGTTTTGCAATGGCTGGTACCAGTTGTTTCTTTCCATGATTAGCACTTCCTTCTGGAGCTCTTGTGAGGCAGTCCTGGTGGTGACAAAATCTCTCAGCATTTGTTTGTCTAGAAAGGATTTTATTTCTCCTTCACCTATGAAACTTTGTTTGGCTGGATATGAAATTCTGGATTGAACATTCTTTTCTTTTAGAATGTTGAGGCCTGGCATGGTGGCTCACGCCTGTAATCCCAGCACTTTGGGAGGCCAAGGAGGGTGTATCACAAGGTCAGGAGATCAAGACCATCCCAGCTAACATAGTGAAACCCCGTCTCTACTAAATAAAAATACAAAAAAAAAAAAAAAAAAGCTTGGTGTGGTGGCAGTTGCCTGTAGTTCCAGCTACTGGGGAAGCTGAGGCAAGAGAATGATGTGAACCTGGGAGGCAGAGCTTGCAGTGAGCTGAGATCACACCACAGCACTCCAGCCTGGGTGACAGAGGGAGACTCTGTCTCAAAAAATAAAAAATAAAATTAAAAAATGTTGAATATTAGCCCCTTCTCTCTTCTGGTTAGTAGGTTTCTGCTGAGAGATCCGCTATTAGTCTGCTGGGCTTCCCTTTGTGGGTAACTCAACCTTTCTCTCTGGCTGCCCTTAACACTTTATCCTTCATTTCAACCTTGGTGAATCTGGCAATTATGTGTCTTGGGGTTGCTCTTCTTGAGGAGTATCTTTGTGGTATTCTCTGTATTTCCTGAATTTGAATGTTGGCCTGCCTTGTTAGTTTGGGAAGTTTTCCTGGATAATATCCTGAAGAGTGTTTTCCAACTTGGTTCCATTATCCCCATCACTCGCCAGTATAGCAATCAAACGTAGATTTGGTCTTTTCACATAGTCCCATATTTCTTGGAGGCGTTGTTCGCTTTTTACTCTTTTTTCTCTAACCTTCTCTTCTCACTTTATTTTATTACTTTGATATTCAATCACTGATACCCTTTCTTCCACTTGATCAAATCAGCTACTGAAGCTTATGCACATGTCACGAAGTTCTCGTGCCATGATTTTCAGCTCCATCAGGTCATTTAACGTCTTCTCTACACTGTTTAGCCATTTGTCTAATCTTTTATCAAGGTTTTTAGCTTCCTTGCGATGAGTTTGTACACCTTCCTTTAGCTTGGGGAAGTTTGTTATTACTGACCTTCTGAAGCCTACTTCTTTCACCTCATCAAAGTCATTCTCCATCCAGCTTTGTTCTCTTGCTGGCAAGGAGCTGCAATCCTTTGGAGGAGAAGAGGCACTCTTGAGTTTTAGAATTTTCAGCTTTTGTGCTCTGGTTTCTCCCCATCTTTGTGGTATTATCTACCTTTGGTCTTTGATGTTGGTGACCTACAGATGGAGTTTTGGTGTAGATGACCTTTTTATTCATGTTGATGCTTTTCCTTTCTGTTTGTTAGTTTTCCTTCTTTTCTTTTCTTTCTTTTCTTTTCTTTCTTTTTTTTTTTTTTTTTTAAGTTGGTGTTTCACTCTGTTGCCCAGGCTAGAGTGCCACGGCGCAATCTCAGCTCACTGCAAGCTCCGCCTCCCTGGTTCACGCCATTCTCCTGCCTCCACCTCCCAACTAGCTGGGACTAGAGGTGCCCACCACCACACCTGGCGAATTTTTTGTATTTTTAGTAGAGACAGGGTTTCATCGTGTTAGCCAGGATGGTCTCGATCTCCTGACCACCCACCCGCCTCAGCCTCCCAAAGTGCTGGGATTACAGGCGTGAGCCACCACACCCAGCCTGAGCCACCATGCCTGGCCAGTTTTCCTTCTAATAGTCAGGTCCCTCAGCTGCAGTTCTGTTGGAGTTTGCTGGAGTTCCACTCCAGACACTGTTTGCTTGGGTATCACCAGTGGGGGCTGCAGAACAGCAAATATTGCAGAATAGAAAATATTGCTCCCTGCTCCTTCCTCTAGAACCTTCATCCAAGAGGGGCAGCCGCCTATATGAAGTGTTTGTTGGCCCCTATTGGGAGGTGTTTTCCATTTAGGCTAGCAGGGGTCAGGGACCCACTTGAGGAGGCAATCTGTTCATTCTCAGAGCTCAAATGCTGTGCTGGGAGAACCACTGTTCTCTTCAGAGCTGTCAGACAGGGACATTTAAGTCTGCAGAAGTTGTCTGCTGCCTTTTGTTCAGCTATGTCCTGCCCACAGAGGTGGAGAGAGTCTAGAAGCGGTAGGCCTTGCTGAACAGGCAGTAGCCTATTCAAGCTTCCTGGCCGCTTTGTTTACCTACTCAAGCCTCAGCAATGGCAGACGCCCCTCCTCCAGTCAGGCTGCCATCTGGCAGATTGATCTCCGACTGCTGCTCTAGCAGTGAGCAAGGGTCTGTGGGTGTGGGAGCTGCCAAGTCAGGTGTGTTAGATAATCACCTTGTCTGCCGGTTGCTAAGACGTTAGGAGAAGCACAATATTTGTGTGGGAGTGTCCCGTTTTTCCAGGTAGTCTGTCAGGGCTTCCCTTGGCTAGGAAAGGGAAATCCCTCTACCCCTTGCGCTTCCCGGGTGAGGCGACGCCCTGCCCTGCTTCAGTTCGCCTTCTGTGGGCTGCACCCGCTGTCCAACCAGTCCCAATTAGATGAACCAGTTACCTCAGTTGGAAATGCAGAAAACACCTGTCTTCTGCGTCAATCATGCTGGGAGCAGCAGACTGGAGCTGTTTCAATTCAGTCATCTTGGAACGCCCCTCCTCCATAAGTGTATATCTTTTAGCTACTGAGCATCCACAAGTGAATTTTGACAGCTCAAGATACCTATAACTATCTTGCCAAGATTAGTGGTCTGAACATTTATGGTCTTATAGTAAGGCAATCCTAGGTTCCCAGGCATAAATTATTTAAAAATATAAAGAACACTTCTGACTCATCTACGTATTGAAACCTACTATCATTTTCTTCAAAGACATAATATCATTCCTTTCTTCCAAATTTCATTAGGTACCCACTGGGGTACTGAATAAAGTATACAACTTTATATTTACCATCCCAGCCTCACTGGAAGCCTCCCCTCCAGGCAAGATGGTTCACTCACTGTCTTCCAGATTTCAAGAGAGGCCTCAAGAATTCCCACTGCCATGCCTTTGCCAACAAACGTCTGCACTTGGCATGATCTATGTCCCTAGGTCCAGACAAATACAGCATCTGTTAGGAATGCTTGGTACAGTCATGCCTCAATTCTGATCTTCTAGACATTTAATTTCTTGGAACATTCAGAATAAGGAATTTGATACGAAGATCAAATTCCAAAAATTAAATGTCTAGAAGATCAGAAGTGAAGGAGTGAAACCTTGAGCAAGTGCAGTTTTCTTTTTTTTGTTTTTCTTTTGAGAGAGTCTCACTGTTTCACCCAGGTTGGAGCACAATGGCATGACCTTGGCTCACTGCAAGCTCCGCCTCCCAGGTTCAAGTGATTCTTCTGCCTCAGCCTCCTGAGTAGCTGGGATTACAGGCACCCGCCATCATGCCTGACTAATTTTTGTAATTTTGTAGAGACAGTGTTTCACCATGTTGGCCAAGCTGGTCTTGAACTCCTTAGCTCAGGTGATCCACCCACCTTGGCCTTCTAAAGTGCTGGGATTACAGGTGTAAGCCACCACACTTGGCCTGTGCAGTTTTCTTAAATACCAATTTCTTCATCCATTGAATTGTGACAATAATGCCAAATGTGCAGAGCTGATGTGAGTGTTAAACTTTGTAAATTCTAGAAAGTTATGGAAATATTAGGTGTATCATTATAATTCCTGTTCAATACCATGTATTATTTGTATTATTTGCCTTATTTCTCCATCTATTATTCTAAAGTTTTTGAGAGTGCTGTATAGTTATTATAATTTGTTTCCCCAATATGCTTGGACAAGTGTCCTTTCTATTCTATATGAACAAAAATATTTGTCAATTGATGAACTAGATTTGATACAGTGATGAAATGCTTTCAGATTATCTCATATTTGACATTTTATTCATTGGTTAGTAATATGTGAAGACAGGGCTTAACCATTGTTACAAGAGCTTTATATTCTGCATATTAATTTTTAAAAATGTACAGTTCTCTTTTTCATCTCTCTGCTGTAAAACCAAATGCTGAATTGGATCAAATGCCAGCTCTTATGCACTTTCAGCTTTGAAAGTTAGGACACAGCTTTGAGTCTCTCTGACTGCAGACTGACTTGTAATTTAAGCTACCAGAGGCTGGGTGTGTATCAAAACACAGTGGCTTTACTCAGAGGTTTTAAACAGCTACAAAAGTGGAAAAGCTGAGGATGGAATGGAAAAAGAGAAAGGGTACTTTGTTTGAGCGACCTATTTTATTTATTTATTTTTTTGTATCCATTGATCACAGGACATCAGTGGCTACTTCAGGGACTTGGGTTAGTAGTCTCCAGGGTTTACTTTATTGGGTATCTAGGACAAACCTGACAGTCTGGAGTAGAGCAAGACAAATATGTAATACAGTCAACTAGATTATTTAAAAAGCCACCATTCCGTTATTCTTATGGGGTTGAGCAAATTGTTTCTCTATATGAGTATAACATTTATCACCCATAAACATTTAAAGTTCAAGGCTTTAAAGCAGAGTTGAAGGCAACCTGAGAATGACTCAGTATTCTTTCTTCCCTTATGTTTTATATCTGCTACTGAATTATCAGTGATGGCTCACTGTGCTTCCAGTGAGGGCAGAGGGTATTGGGCTCCCCCTAAACAGGGAGAAAAAAGGACAACAAGGATATATGTCTTTTTCACGCTGCCTACTGGTTTTGAATGTTTTAGGCTATTTAATTGGAAGAAGAAGGAATTGTTAAAGTTACTTTAAAACTCTGCAACTGCTTGATTAACAAGGAGGATAAAAACTATTGGATAAAACAGTTATTTAAATAAGGTTTAGCAATTCAGCAACATCTATCAAAATCTTTATTATTTTCATGTTTAAAAAATACTTTAGGCCAGGCAGGGTGGCTCACGCCTATAATCCCAGCACTTTGGGAGGCTGAGGTGGGCGGATCCCCTGAGGTTGGCAGTTCGAGACAAGCCTGACCAACATGGAGAAACCTCGTCTATACTAAAAATACAAAAATTAGCTGGACATGGTGGTGCACGCCTGTAATCCCAGCTACTCAGGAGGCTGGCAGGAGAATTGCCTGAACCCAGGAGGCAGAGGTTGTGGTGGGTTGAGATCCCATCATTGCACTCCAGCCTGGGAAATAAGAGCAAAACTGTCTCAAAAAAAAAAAAACAAAAAAAAAAACAAAACCCAATAAAACAAACAAAAAAAAAAAAATCAGAAGAACTTTATACAGTAAAAAAGAAAGCAAAAATAGATTTTTATTCAAAGAAGAAAAGATATGCTGCCATTGTCATGGTTCTGTAGATGATTTTAGTCTCTGGCTCCTCAACTGTGCACTGAAGTATAGGTTGATTTCAACCATGGCTTCTCCAGCTTCAGTCATTTATCAAAGCTAAAACCATAGTTTAAAGATACGTGAAAAAATAGAGCAAGTGGAAATTAAGCTTGATTATAGTCTTTCATGTGTTACTTTTGCTGTCCTTGATTGTGTATTTCTGTTGGATCAAACACTCCTATGTTACTGCTTGGCATCATAATGAATCAATATATATTCCAAGTGGCAATAGGTAAGTTGAGAAGGAAGATGAACCAGTGTAACAAAATGAGCATTAATACAGTGACAATAGTATGGCCAATCAATCTTGGAATTACCTACTTGTTTAATTTTGAGCAACATGATCTAACATTAATGTAATCACACTCTAAATCAGACAATGTAATTATGAAGACTGAGAGAAAAATGAGCCTGCAACTGAGGAGAGAGAAGGCAAAGACCATGTCCTCTTCCTCCATCTATCAAAAGCTTTAAAATGTTTATTTACTTAGAAATCCTACTCCTGATAATGTTTCAAAAGAAAACAGTAGAAAAGGCTGGGCACGGTGACTCACACCTGTAATCCCAGCATTTTGGGAGGCTGAGGCAGGTGGATCATGTGGTCAGGAGATTGAGACCATCCTGGCGAACATGGTGAAACCCTGTCTCCTACCAAAAATATTAAAAAAATTAGCCGGGCTTGGTGGCCGGCGCCTGTAGTCCCAGTTGCTTGGGAGGCTGAGGCAGGAGAATTGCTTGAACCTGGGAGACATAGGATAGAGTGAGCCGAGACTGTGCCATTGCACTCCAGCCTGGGCAACAGAGTGAGACTCCGTCTCAGAAAAAAAAAAGAAAAAAAAGAAAATTTATTTACCAAGGTATCATCTATCATATAACATGAAATATAATACAATCATTACAATACTGCCATTTAAAGTGATATTAAACTAATAAAATGGGGTAATGTTAAGAGAAAAAAGTGGGACATAAAATTATATATATATTGTATGTTAAAAGCTATAAAAAACCAACATAATACATAAAATATAAGACAATATACAAAAAAGCTAATACAGTTATATCAGATATAGGTAATATTTAATTTTCTCAACCTTTTTTGTAGGTTTTGTAAGAACAATTAAAATTTTAAAATAAGAAGCATAATTATCCCTGCTGAAAATAAGAGATTTTCCTTCTCTTTTTTTTTTTATCAGAGCATTTATTCTAGAAAGCTTGTAATTTTAAACATAATTATCCTCAGTGTCTGTGAGCGATTGGTTCCAGGCTCCCCATGACCCCCAGGATACCAAAATCCAAAGACGCTCAAGTCTCTTCTATAAAATGGCATAGTATATGCATGTAACTTATACAATCCTCCTATAGACTTTAAAGCATCTCTAGATTACTTATAATACCTAATACCATGTCTACATATCACTTCATTGACATGGACTGAATGTAGTACTTGGTGTGTGGCAAACTGAAGTTTTGCTTTTTGAAGCTTTGTGGAATATTTTTTTTTTCCCCAAATATATTTGATCCATGGTTGATTGAATCCACAGATGCAAACTCCTGGATTCAGAGGGCCCACTGTACTTTCTTGGTTCATTAAAATGTATATAAATCATCTTGAAGACTAGATAGGCCCTTTGTCAGCCCAGGAATGTCTCTCTCAATAATCTAGGAACAATGCCATTGAAATGCACACATCGAGGGAGATAGCATCCTTAATCTCCCAGTTTCTGTGGGAGGACAGGAATCTAACTTCAGTGGAAGCCAGGCTCCAGAACTACCTTCTGTCATAAAAATACGAGAAGTTTGCTTTTCCCCTGGACAAGGTCACCTAGCTAACAGGAATGATCTCCTCAATTTCTAGGTAAAGTTAGGATGAATGATGCTTGCAAATGGGGCTATCATGTTGTCTTACCTGAGAAATTGTTATTTATCTTGAAAACATGTATGTAATGAGTTGTATCTGCTTGGCAATATAAGGGGGTATGATTACTTTCTGTTTTTTGAATCTCTTAATGGATTACCTGTGATGTACCTCACATTCTGGCTTAATGTTTATTCAATAATTTTCTTTACTACCTTTATGGAGAGAATTTCTGGGTTGGGAGAAGATTATCCTTCTAATTATATTTATAATCAAATAAGTTCACATTGATATAATGAGCTTTATTATGCTTACAATGGGAAATATACTTTAAAATTATTGCCTTTTTTCCTAGTTGATGATTTCTTTACCTTTTCATTAGCAATAACTAACACCACTTTATTGGTTTATTCTATCTAAGCTCTAAGCTCCCTTCCACTTCCAATTATTTTGACTTACAGACTGTCTGTTCCATTTTCTTCTCAGCTTCACAGCATAGTTTTTAAGACCGGGAAATACATCTGCACTATCTTGTACAACTAGGAGCTCTACGAGTGCCCCATGTAAGTAAACTTAAATCCTTCCCTATTTTCTTTCTCCTTCCTTCCTTCCTTCCTTCCTTCCTTCCTTCCTTCTTTCCTTCCTTCCTTCCTTTCTCTCTCTCTCTCTCTCTTTCTTTCTTTCTTTCGATGGAGTCTCACTGTTCTCATCCTGACTGGAGTGCAATGGCATGATCTTGGCTCACTGCAACCTCTGCCTCCCGGTTTCCAGCAATTCTCCTGCCTCAGCCTCCCAAGTAGCTGAGATTACAGGTGCATGCCACCATGTCTGGCTAATTTTTGTATTTTTAGTAAAGACAGGGTTTCACCATGTTGGCCAGGCTGGTCTCGAACTCCTGACATCAGGTGATCCACCTGCCTCAGCCTCCCACAGTGCTGGGATTCCAGGTGTCAGCCACCGCACCCGGTTAGTCTTCCTTACTTTCAACACAAGGACTTTATCACTAGTTCTAGTTAGCCCTTCGTTTGATTTCTGCTTTCTGGTTTTAAACAGTTCCTTTTTTTTCTTTTGTTTATCTTTTAATACCCCTTTGAGTGCTTTGAGCTGCATTTTATACTTAATGTGCATAAATTTTTTATATAATTTAATATTCAAACTGGGACACTTTTGAGGGTGAAAAGGTGGGGTTAATAATTACTGGGAAGTTATGCTGTAACCAGGACTGTGCTAGGCAAAACTGGATGTATGTAGGCAAAAGAATCTGAGGTTGGGAGTACCTTTGACTCAAATTAGTGATTTAGTGTAATTAACCAATAACGTGGTTATGAACTGATTGTTAACACAAAGATAGGTAAAGAGATAGATAAATGCAATATTTTGGGTATACTTATTTTAAAACACTTTTGTTGTTTATCTGAAATTAAAATTTAATTGAAGATTCCATATTCATATTTGTTAAATCTAGTAACCTCAGATGCATGGTCATCATAAATATGTTTATTGAAACTGTTTTCCTCAAGGATGGCAATTTCTTATTCATCAGTAGGGTAAATAACTCAGCATTTACAGTATATTATTTAAAATAAGTTAATAGGCCGAACACCATAAAACTAACAAATAGGGTGTATTAGTTTACATGACTAGAAAGAAATATATTTATACCATAAAAAACATAATTTCTTATTTTTTAGGGGAAAATTAAGCTAATCTAATTAGGACTCTAAAGGATAAACATAATTTGAATGGCTAAATAAAATAAATCATATATTGTCTATATCTTAAAAAATTTGTTTTCTCTTTTTCATATATCTGTTCTCATAAACATTTTGAGCAGAAAATACAAAAATATATTACCATATAAAAGTGATCTCGTTACTTTTTAGGCATTCTACTGTATAGTAACTTTTTCCGGTACAGTCAAAAGATGCCTATTTGCCAGTAAGTCTTCTAAAATTCTCTAAATTTTCTTTCTCTTTCTCTTGGCTGTAACAGTTCACTAATACAATGAGAGACTAGGTCAGATGGCTGGCGTTGGTGACTTACTTCCTCCCCCTTTTGGTAGTTTAGCAAGACATCCATCTGAGTCAGTTTAACCGAAGAACAAACTAGCAGATACACTGCCTGAGTTCTGCCGCTCCCCCTTTGTCACAAGGCTGTTTTCAATGACCCGTGGCATTGTTACAGAACGCTCTCCTTGTTACACCGCCAAAATGAAGTAACCTACCCCTCTTACTCTATCAATATGTAGAGTGGTAGTAGTAGGTGAGGCACTCCTAGAACTCCTTCCAGGAAGCGTCTGGATCCCCCTGGCGTCCAGATCCCCCTGGCATCCGGATCCCCCTGCTTCAGCATGTCTCTCTGCAAGATAACACAAGCCAATGGGATGGGGTGTGCTTTGCTGTTTTCACTGCCGATATATTTGCTATATTCCCTAGGATACCCACTTTACTTTTATGCCTCTGGTTGCTAATTTTGTGTATGCGTTTGTGTCTGTGCTCCCACTACATGACATGTACTGTCTGAATTTGGGGAAGATGGCAGTGGCGTAATTTCAGACCAGAGCTGCCTTTTCATTGGAATTTTATGAGACACAAAGGGCTTCTTACCCCATGTCCAGACTGAAATAAAAAAATTCAATCACTTCATTACGATCACTTGTAAGTCATTCTTCTTTTCATTCTGAAAAGTCTCCCTTTGCACTTTATAACATTTCAGAAGTAGAACTGTTTTGTTTGTTTGTTTTTGAGACAGAGTCTTGCTTAGTAGCCCGGGCTGGAATGCAGTGGCGTGATCTCGGCTCACTGCAACCTCTGCCTCCCAGGTCCCGGTTCAAGTAATTCTCCTGCTTCAGCCTCCCGAGTAGCTGGGATTACAGACACATGCCACCATGCCCAGTTAATTTTTTGTGTTTTTTAGTAGTGATGGGGTTTCACCATGTTGGCCAGACTGGTCTTCAACTCCTGACCCGCGGCCCGCCTCGGCCTCCCAAAGTGCTGGGATTAGAGGCGTGAGCCACCAGGCTTGCCCCAGAAAGTTGAACTGTTAAGGAAAAACATATATATTTATCTAAAATATACATATTTTTTACTTAAGAATATATATATTTTGAGATAGGGTCTCACTTTGTCACCCAGGCTGGAGTGTAGTGGCACAGTCACAGCTCATTGCATCCTTGACCTACCAGGCTCAAGCAATCCTCTCATCTCAGCTTCCTGAGTAGCTGGGACTAAGTTTAAGTTTTTTGTTTTTCTAGAGACAGGGTCTCTCAGTGTTGCCCAGGCTGGTCTCAAATTCCTGGGCTCAAGCTATCCTCCCACTTGGGTCTTTCAAAGTGCTGGGATTATGGGTGTGATCCACTAAGCTTGACCAAAGAAAATAATTTGTACTTCCCTCTTAAAACGAATTCAAGGTTTTTTTTTTTTTTTGAGATGGAGTCTAGCTCTGTCGCCCAGGCTGGAGTGCAGTGACATCATCTCGGCTCACTGCAACCTCCATCTCCCAGGTTCAAGTGATTCTCCTGCCTCAGCCTCCCAAGTAGCTGAGATTATAGGCACATGCCACCATGCCCAGCTATTTTTTTTTTTTTTTTTTTTTTGAGACAGAGTTTTGCTCTTATTGCCCAGGCTGGAGTGCAATGGCGTAATCTCAGCTAACTGCAACCTCTGCCTCCTGGGTTCAAACAATTCTCCTGCCTCAGCCTCCTGGGTAGCTGGGATTACAGGCATGTGCCACCACATCTGGCTAATTTTGTATTTTTAGTAGAGATGGGGTTTCTCCATGTTGGTCAGGCTGGTCTCGAACTCCTGACCTCAGGTGATCTGCCCGCCTCGACCTCCCAAAGTGCTGGGATTACAGGTATGAGCCACTGTGTCTGGCCTAATTTTTTGTATTTTTAGTAGAGACGGGCTTTCTCCATGTTAGCCAGGATGGTCTCGATCTCCTGACCTCGTGATCTGCCTGCCTCAGCCTCCCAAGGTGCTGGGATTACAGGTATAAGCCACCGAGCCTGGACTAAGATTTAAATAATTATGGAATCTTTGTTAAATAAGCATGAACATTTTAGAATGTAAATTTCAGAATTAAAGAAATATTAGGTAGATGAACATATTTACTGGTTTTGTAAATTATTTCAGGATGACCTGGGTTACAGGTGCTTGCTTAAGGCACATATGTGAAATAAAACTTAAGGAATAGCCCTCAATGGTTTATGAATCTCCTATCCTTCCCCTTCCCTCTTTGGAATGGGTTGAGTGCTTTTATGGTGAAAGTCTTATTCCTTGCTCTTTTCCTTGATATGACAAATTAATACTCTGAGTATAATATATATTTTAAAAAACTAAACCTGTTTATTCTCTTCTCTGGCGGTTTGACATTTCTGTGTAGTACCCTCTGCCAAGTTAAGCTCTAAATTCTCTTTGTTGATTTTACTGAAAGCTGTAAGTAAATGATACTTCTACATTTGGGGGATAATTTTATTTTGCTTTAAAATATTGAAATAAACAGAAAATCACCCAACAGACATTATCGTCTATCATTTTTCCTATAGTTTAAGTCATTTTAAGATCAAATGTTTAATTTTCAAATATGTTCTGCAGAAAGACTTGGATTTTCCCCACTTGCCTTTACATACTTTGCTGTGTGTGGTCAGGGCTGGGACTTTACAAATTATATTTCCTTGGGTCCTTTGGTACTGGCAGAAGATCAGAAGAATAAAGGAAAAGAGAAGCTTCTGGTTTCTAGCTTATACCAGTCGGAAACGCTGGTAGTTGTTGTTATGGCCTTGGAAGTCAGATGATTTCACACTTTCAAATGGAAGCAGAACTTTTCCATGTGAAATCATTCTTACTCAGTGTTCCAGAATCAGCCAACAGTGCAGTTTCAGGTGTGTGTTCCAGGCCAGAATCATTAGCAGTTTCTAATCTCTAGGTTTTATTTCCACTTCCTTCTTGCTCCCCTGTCTCCCGTCATATTTTGTTCTTCTAGATATTTTAGCACCTTTGTTTCCAGTTTCCTGTTGTTATGCATTTAAATGCTTAGTGTTTCTCTGTTTTTCTAACTGGACCTTGACTGATAAAAGTACTGATAAAAAGCCACTAAGAATCCTACACTACAAATAGAACATATGTCTTTGACACCAGAAGAAAGAGGCACCTGAAAAATGATACTCCTTTTCCAAGAAGGTATAGCATTTCACAAAAGAATGAGGAACTACATTCATGCTTCTGAAATGAAAATGGGAGTGGTGTGTCATATTTTAAGCTCAACACAGCTTCCTGGAATGTAAATTTTACTTGAAAATGTGTGCTTAAAGGACAATATTTCTTTCAATCTTAAAATTTTGATTTTACTAATGAATTCTACCAAAGATTTAAAGAAAAGTTGATAATTTTACTAGTTTAAAATCCTTTACAAACTCTTCAAAAAATAGGAGGGGGGAACACTTCATATCCCATTCTGTGAGGTCAATATTACCCTCATAACAAAGCCAGACAAAGACATCACAAAAAATAAAACTAGAGACAGTATATATATATTTGTATATATGTAAAAAATTTCAACAAAACATTATCACACTGAAGCCATCAACATATACAAAGGATTATACCATAACCAAGTGGAATTTATCACAGGAATGCAACATTGGTTTAATACATGAAATCATTCCATGTAATACACTGTATCAGCAGAATAAAAGACAAAATCAACATGATCATCTCAACAGATGTGAAAAAAGATTTTGGCAAAGTCCAACCCCCTTTTATGTTTAAAATACTCAACTAACTAGAAATATAAGGAAACATTTTCAAACTGATAACGATCCATGAAAAACCTATAGTAAACTTCATAACTAATGGTGAAAGACTGAGTTCTTCCCCCTAATATTAGGAATAAGACAAGGATGTCCACTCTTGCTACTTCTATTCAACTTTGTGCTGGATGTTCTATGTCAATTAGTGCAGAAAATGAAGGAAAGGTACCCAGATTAGATGGAAACTAGTAAAACTCTATTTGCAGATGTCACATTCTTGTATGTAAAAGATCCTAAGGAATCCTGCACAGAAAAATATTAGCACAAATGAGCTAATTCAGCAAGACTGCAGGCCACAAAGTCAATATACAAAATAAATTGTAATATGAAATCAAGAAAAATATTCAATTTATAATAGCATCAGCAAATTAAATACTTAAGTTTTTTTCTTTTTTTCTTTCTTCTTTCCTTCTCTCTTTCTCTTTCTTTCGTTCTTTCTTTCTTTCTTTCTTTCTCTCTCTCTCTCTCTCTCTCCCCCTTCCTTCCTTCCTTCCTTCCTTCCTCCCTTCCCTTCCCTTCCCTTCCCTTCCCTTCCCTTCCCTTCCCTTCCCTTCCTTCCTTCTTTCTTTCTTTTTTGAGATGGCACCTCACTCTGTCACCCAAGCTGGAGTGCAGTGGTGCGATCTTGGCTGACTGCAACCTCTCGTGCCTCAGCTTCCTGAGTAGCTGGGATTACTGGCACCCACCACCACGCCTAGCTAATTTTTGTGTTTTCAGTAGAGATGGGGTTTCGCCACGTTGACCAGGCTGGTCTCGAACTCCTGACCTCAAGTGATCTGTCCATCTTGGCCTCCCAATGTGCTGGGATTGCAGGCATAAGCCGCCACACACAGCCAGATCAATTACTTTTTATCAATGATTCTGGGGATATTGTGTATCCACATCGAAAATCATGTAGTTAGACCTGTACCTCACACCATATACAAAATTAACTAAAAATGAATCTAGGCCTAAATGTAAGAGCTAAAACAACGAAATGCTTAGAAGAAAGTATAGAAGCTAATCTTTATGACCTTGCTTTAGGAAATGGATTTTTTAAGATATGACATTAAATGTACAAGTGATAAAAGGAAAAAAAAAAACCATCAATTGCACTTCATCATAATTAAAAACTTTTGTGCTTCAAAGGACACAATAAAGAAAATGAAAAGAGAACATACAGAATGAGACACAATATTTGCAAATTATATATCTAATACAGGATTTATATCCAGCATATAAAATTTAAAAAGACAGGCTGGGCATGATGGCTCACGCCTGTAATCCCAGCACTTTGGGAGGCCAAGGCGGGTGGACAGGAGGACAGGTGTTCAAGACAAGCCTGGCCAGCATGGTGAAACCACGTCTCTACTAAAAATACAAAAAATTAGCCAGGCATGGTGGCGCACGCCTATAGTCCCAGCTACTCAGGAAGCTGAGGCAGAATTGCTTGAGCCTGGCAGGTGGAGGTTTCAGTGAGCCAGGATTGTGCCACTACGCTCCAGCCTGGGTGACAGAGCAAGACCCTGTCTCAAAAAAAAAAAAAAAAAAAAAAAATTAAATAAATAAAAAATAAAAAATACAGACTTAAAGTACTAACATATCAGTAATTACTTTAAATGTAAATGATGTAATTACACCAATTAAAAGAGATTGGCAGTGTGGATTTAAAAAATGAGCCAGGTTTATTGTTGTCTACGACAAACTAACTTCAAATAATCCACAATGTAAGTAAGTTGAAAGTAAACAGATGGAAAAAGGTACCTAAACATTAATTTAAAAAGAGCAGAAGTGGATATATTAATATGAGATATACTAGAAGTCAGAGAAAACAAAGTTACCAAGCACAAAGGGAGATTATATAATGATAAAAGAGTCAATACACCAAGGAGACATAGAAACTGACTTCAGAATACATGAAGCAAAAATTGATAGACTCTAATCCAAAATTATAGTTGAGGATGTTAATGCCACTCTCTCAACAGTTGATAGCAGGACTAGATAGAAGAGTATCAAGGATATAGAAGACTGAACTACACAACCAACGAACAGGATCTAACAGAGATATACAGAACACTATACATCAAAAAGCAGAATACACATTCTTTGTGTGTGTGTGTGTGTGTGTGTGTGTGTGTGTTTTGAGACAGAGTTTTGCTCCTGTTGCCCAGGCTGGAGTGCAATGGCACAATCTCGGCTCACTGCAACCTCCGCCTCCCAGGTTCAAACGATTCTCCTGCCTCAGCCTCCCTAGTAGCTGGGATTACAGGCATATGCCACCACGCCGGGCTAATTTTGTGTATTTTTAGTAGAGACAGAGTTTCTCCATGTTGGTCAGGCTGGTCTCGAACTCCCGACCTCAGGTGATCCGCCTGCCTCAGCCTCCCAAAGTGCTGGGATTACAGGCATGAGCCACCGCGCCCAGCCACACATTCTTTTCAAGTGCTCATTAAACTTTCGTTGATACGGATTATATCCCAAGAAACTAGAAGAAAAATTAGCAAAATTGGCCCAAAGCAAATTGAAGAAAGGAAATAATAAAGGGCAGAGATCACTGGAATTGAAAACAGAAAGTAGAGAAAATCAATGAAACAAAAAGCTGGTTCTTTGAAACGATCAACGAAATGAATAAACTTCTAGCAAGACTGATAAATATTAAAAAATAGAAGGCACAAATTAGGAATATCAAAAACGAAACAAGCAATATCTTTACACGTTATGCAGCCATTAAAATGATATAAAGGAAGCACTATAAACAGCTCTGCATATACAAATACAGCAATTTAGATGAGATGGACCAAATCCTCTGAAAAGTCAAACTACCAAACATCCAACCTGAGTGACATGATCTAATTAGTCTAACAATTCCAAAAAAATTGAATCTATAGTCTAAAAGTGTTTTAAAAAGACATCTCCAGGTTCAAATTATTTCACTGGAGAATACTACCAAATATTTAAGTAAGAATTAGTATTAATTCCAATTCTACGTAATCTCTTTGAGAAAACAGAAGTGGAGGAAACACTTCCCAACTCTTTTTTTGTTTTTTTTGAGACAGGGTCTCACTCTGTTGCCCAGGCCATAGTGCAGTGGCACGATTTGGGCTCACTACACCCTCTGGCTTCTAAGCTCAAGCAATCCTACCATTTCAACCTCCCAAATAGCTGGGACTACAGGTGTGCCCCATCATGCCTGGCCAATTTTTGTATTTTTTTGTAGACATGGGGTTTTGCCATGTTTCCCAAGCTGGTCTTGAAATCCTGGACTCAAGAGATCCTCCCACCTTAGCCTCCTAAGGTGCTGGGATTACAGGCATGAGCACTGCTTTCAGCCCCAACTCATTTTATGAGGCCAGTAGTATGCTAATGCCAAAACCACATAGCACAAAGAAGGAAAACAACCAACTGATCAATATCTCTCAATCTCTCAAGAATTTAGACACAATAATCCTCAACTACATACTAGCACACTGAATCTAGTGCTGTGTGTGTATATGTGTGATATTATATATAAATGATATTTTTACATATTTATATATAATTAATATATATGTAAAATGACCAAGTAGGGTTTGTTCCAGAAATACAAGGCTGGTTCAATATTAAAAGTTAATAAATATATCTGTAACATAATAACAAAAGATACATTTATATCACTAGAGCCCTATAAAATAAGACTGGGTACTAAAGATTATTCGAAGAAATGATGGCTGAAAACTTCCCAAAGTTAGTGAAAGACATAAACCTACCAGTTCAAAATATTGAGTGAAACTCAAACAAGATAAACTTATTAAAGAAATCTATGCCAAGATATATCATAATGAAACTTCTGAGAGCTAAATAAAAACAAAACAAAATGAAGTAAAATCTTAGAACACACTGTAGAGAAACACTACATTATCTATGGAGGGAAATTATTAAAGTGAATTGTTTTATTTGAACTTATGAAACCAAGGAGAAAGTGGTACAACGTTGTTCTGGTTTCAACCTCAGTAAAAATATCCACAGGAAGGAAGGAGAAGTAAAGACATTCTCAGATGAAAGTAACCTAAGAAAGTTTCTTGCCAGAACTACCCTTAAAAAATGTCTAAAAGGGTCCAGGCGCGGTGGCTCACACCTGTAATCCCAGCAAGATCGAGACCATCCTGACTAACAAGGTGAAACCCCATCTCTACTAAAAATACAAAAAAAAAATTAGCCAGGCGTGGTGGCGAGCGCCTGTAGTCCCAGTTACTTGGGAGACTGAGGCAGGAGAATGGCGTGAACCCGGGAGGTGGAGCTTGCAGTGAGCTGAGATCGCATCACTGCACTCCAGCCTGAGGGACAGAGCAAGACTCTGTCTCAAAAAAAAAATATATATATATATACATATATATATATACATATATATACACATATATATACATACATATATATATATATATATATATGGGTGTTCTCTAAGGAGAAAGGAAACACTAACATAAGGAGGCTGGGATTTCAGGAGGAAGGAATTTAAAAAGGAAATGGGTAAAAATAGGGGTAAAAATTATAGACTATATTTTTGTCTCATGAGTTTTTAAACCGTGTTTGAAGTTGAAATGAGAATTATAACATCATCTGATTTGGTGCTTAAAATATATAGAGAAAATATTGAAGACATTTATATTTAAAAGCTTGGTGAGCAAAATGATCTAAATAAAGGTATGGTTCCTACACTTCACTCAAAGTGATAAGATGTTAATACTAGTAGACTGTAACATGCGATGTCTGAACATGGTAATGAAAGTAACCATTAAAAACTATACAAAGAGATACGTTGAGAAACATTCTCGATAAACCAAAGTCGTGTTCTAAAATATGTGAAGAGAACAAGAAATGTGAAAAAGAGGAATAAGAATGAGAAAAAAACGAAACTCTATCTAAACTTCACAACTTAAATTAACTCAAAATGGATGATAGATTTAAATGTAAAATATGAAACTATAAAACTTTTAGAATATAATATAGGAGAAAATCTTTGGTACTTATGGCAAGGGGAAAGGTTCTCAGACTTGACACTAGAAACATGATTCATAAGTGAAAAAAATTAATAAATTGGACTTCATTAAATTAAAAACTTTTCCCCCACAAAACACTCTGTGAAGAGGTTGAAAAGACAGTCTACAGATTGGAATAAAATAACGGCAGGTCAAATATCTGACAAAGGCCTTATATCAAGAATCTATAAATAACTCTCAAAAGTCAACATTAAAAAAAATCCCATTTGAAAATAGGCAAAAGATATGTAAAAGCATTTTGTCAAAAATGACACATGAATTGCATGCAAATGGGCACATTTAAAGATGTTCAACATCATTAGCCATTAGGAAATGCAAATTAAAACCACAATGAGATAATATTATATATCTCTCAGAACATCCAAAATACAAAATAATTATATAGTTGGCCCCCCATATGCGACACTTCTCATTTTATATAAGGGACTTGAACATCAGTGGATATGGTATTAGTCAGAGAAGGAGTCCTGGAACCAATCTCCTGTGAATAGGAAAGGCAGACTGTAATAACAAATATCAGTGAGGATGAGGAGAAACTGAATTTCTCATGCATTGCTGTTGGGAATGGAAAATGGTGCAGTCACTCTGAAAAATAGTCTGCCAGATTTTACAAACTTAAACATGTAGTTATAGTACAACTAGGAATTATTTTGGGGGCATTTATCCCAGAGAAATGAAAACATGTTCACACATTTATTTGTTTTTTTTTGTTTTTTTTTTTTTTTTTTTTTTTTTTTGAGACGGAGTCTCGCTCTGTCGCCCAGGCTGGAGTGCAGTGGCCGGATCTCAGCTCACTGCAAGCTCTGCCTCCCGGGTTCACGCCAGTCTCCTGCCTCAGCCTCCCAAGTAGCTGGGACTACAGGCCCCGCCACCACGCCCGGCTAGTTTTTTTTTGTATTTTTTTAGTAGAGATGGGGTTTCACCGTGTTAGCCAGAATGGTCTCGATCTCCTGACCTGGTGATCCGCCTGTCTCGGCCTCCCAAAGTGCTGGGATTACAGGCTTGAGCCACCGTGCCCGGCCTCACACATTTATTTGAATGTTAAGAACAGTTTATATAGTAAAATACTGGAAATTACACAAATGTCTTTAAATGAGTATATGGTTGAAAAATTCTGGTACATCCATACAATAGAATACTACTCAGCAATAAAAAGTAATGAACTATTGATACTATGAAATAATCTGAATGAACTCCAAGGGCATTTTGGTTACTGAAAAAAGTTAATTTCAAAATATTACATACTGTATGGTTCCATTCACATAATACCCTCAAAAAGACAAAACTACGGAGATGGTGACCAGATCAGTGGCTGTCTGGCCAGAGCACAGGAACAGGTGTAGTGGGGAAGAGGAGACACAAAGAGGTAGTAGAAGGGAGTTCTTTTGTGATGCTCAACAAATCTGTATTTTGACTATAGTGGCGATTACACAAATTTGTACATGGAAAAGGGAGCATAGAAACACACACACATGCACACACACACAATGAATGCAGATTTTTAAACACTAATGTGTTAATGTTTATTTCCCAGTTTTGATTTTTTACTACACTGATAAAAGATGTCATCATCAAAGGAAGCTGAGTGAAGGTTGCATGGGACTTTCCCAGTTTTACAACCTCTCATGAGTTTATTCTCAGTTCACAACAAAAAGTTTAAAAAATGTGTTTGGTATATGCCAACTCAATGAACCTAAGAAAATTTTATTTTCTTTGTTGGTGAATATTGTGTTGTTTTTATTTAAGCCTGGAAAGCATTTTTTTTTTTTTTTTTTTTTTTTTTTTTTGAGACGGAGTCTTGCTCTGTCCCCCAGGCCGGAGTGCAGTGGCGCCATCACGGCTCACTGCAAGCTCCGCCCCCCGGGTTCACGCCATTCTCCTGCCTCAGCCTCCCGAGTAGCCGGGACTACAGGCGCCCGCCACCAAGCCCGGCTAATTTTTTCTGTATTTTTAGTAGAGACGGGGTTTCACCGTGTTAGCCAGGATGGTCTCGATCTCCTGACCTCCTGATCCACCTGCCTTGGCCTCCCAAAGTGCTGCGATTACAGGCGGAAAGCATAAATTTTTATGTGCAATTGCTGATTAGAAAATTTGGCACTTCTGTGCTTGGAGAATAAAGTGGCATTAACCTTGCACTTCCTAACAGTTGATGTGGGCAAGCTACTAGGGGAAGAACAGCATGTGCTGAGGTTGCTCATGGCACTGGCCACCAGAGTAAAAGAGCTGAAAATTGTGATGTCTTCGTGTAAACTCAGAGACCCATACAGCCAGTGTTTTGATAAATTATTTTCCTACTGCAGGAATCACTGTTTTAGATTACACCCCTCCAGAAGTCATGGATTCCAAAATGGAGCTTAAACGTTTCTAAGTTACTCTCATTGTATACTTTGTTTAGAAGCACGTGATTCCCATTAGTTCTACTTCCTACTAATAGCAGATAAGTATCACCCTTGTCACCCACTAAATATTCTGCTTTGTGTGTATAGTTACCATTTTTTTCCATTTATACATTTAAAAGTGTAATAATGTTAAAATTATATTTCCAATGGGAAACACATATTGTGATTTAATACAGAAAGTTTGGATCATAAATTTGATATTGGGTAAAATAGGAAAGATAATTTAAAAATTTCAGTACAATCAGAAATCTGCAAAGATTGGAGAGATGAGGCTTTCCCAAAGAAATTGATGGTGAAAAATATCACAGACAATTCTCTTTACTACTGGTAGTAGGTGGATGCCATCTAAAAATAGTAGATATACTGAGAGGCATATTTAAAACAGCTTTAATATTGTGTAACTGCCAAAGGTTTGATCCTTTATATCTTTCAGTGGATAAAATCCTGAGAATAATTACATAAATCTTCATTTTTTTTGGTAGGTAACATAAAAATAAACTATTCAAACAACCAGAAAACATTGTATTAACAAAAGAAAAAAATATTCGCTAGGAATGAAAACCACAATTGAAAAGCCAAAATTACTTGATAATTAACTTAAAATCTATTTACAGTAACAACAATAACAAACCCCAATCAAACAAAAACTTGGTAAATTCCACACTGAAGTTAAGGTCAAACTTGTGTGAAGCTTAACAATAAACTGGTAAAGGCCGGGTGTGGTGGCTCACGCCTGTAATCCCAGCACTTTGGGAGGCCAGGAAGAGGCAGATCACGAGGTCAGGAGATTGAGACCATCCTGGCTAACACGATGAAAACCCGTCTCTACTAAAAATACAAAAAAAAAAAAAAAAAAAAAAAAAATTAGCTGGGCATGGTGGCGAGTGCCTGTAGTCCCAGCTACTCCGGAGGCTGAGGCAGGAGAATGGCGGGAGGCAGAGCTTGCAGTGAGCAGAGACCGTGCCACTGCACTCCAGCCTGGGCAACAGAGCTAGACTCTGTCTCAAAAAAATAAAAAATAAATAAATAAATAAATAAAAAATAAACGGGTAAACTGAAAAAGCCATACTTATTAAATGATACCCAATGAAACAATTCTAACATTGAAGAAGGATAACCTGGAATGATTGGCTGAGAGAAGAATCACCTTGGTATTTATTTTACATTGGAAATAATGGACACAAATAATTTAGGAATGTAGTTATTGATCTTTGTCCACTAATTTTAAAGTGATAATTTATACTGATATAACTGGTAAAAATCATTTTTTAAAGATAAATGAGATTTAAAAAATGAATGTAATAACGCATATAGATGGGTGTATGATGGAAACAAATCTGTGATGCTGACATTGGCAGGAAAGGTGGCATTTCTGTATCCTGCATGAGTCAGCAGCTCTGCAGTCACTCACTAATAATATCTCCTCTCAAAGAGTTTGTCTCTTGGTTTTCTTGTTTTTTCTTTTTTCTTTATTTCTTTTTTTTTTTTTTTGAGACGGAGTCTTGCTCTGTTGCCCAGGCTGGAGTGCAATGGCATGATCTCGGCTCACTGCAACCTCCACCTCCCAGGTTCAAGTGATTCTCCTGCCTTAGCCTCCCAAGTAGCTGGGATTACAGGCACCCACCACTAACTACGCCTGGCTAATTTTTGTATTTTTGGTAGAGACTGGGTTTCACCATGTTAGTTAGGCTGGTCACGAACGTCTCTTGGTTTTCTTTGTGCTTTACTGAGCTGGAAAGAAATGCTGGATTTCGTTTAACATTAGTAGAAAAAAAATTTAGATGCTTATCTTTTTAGATTAATCCATAAGGAAATGGGAGATGAGGCCAGGCATGCTGGCTCATGCCTGTAATCCCAGCACTTTGGGAGGCTGAGGCGGGTGGATCACTTGAGGTCAGAAGTTCAGGACCAGCCTGGCCGACACGGTGAAACCCCGTCTCTACTAAAAATACAAAAAATTAGCCAGATGTGGTGGTGGGAGCCTGTAATCCTAGTTATTCAGGAGGCTGAGGTGGGAGAATCGCTTGAACCTGGGAGGTGGAGGTTGCAGTGAACTGAAATCCGGCCACTGCACTCCAGCCCGGGCAACAGAGCAAGACTCTGTCTCAAAAAAAAAAAAAAAAAAAGAAAGAAAGAAAAAAGAAAGAAAGAAATGGGAGATAAGTTTGAAAACTTGCTCTTTGACATATGTATTTGCTGGTTTAGGCAGAGAAAAATACTGATCAGATTTTCAATTATTGGAATTACTCTTTTTAAAGTGGAGAACTAAAAAACTTTCCATAACAATGCCTAAAACATAGGTTAAAATGCCTAATTATTGTTTTGCCTAATGATAAACTGGTTCTCAAAGTTGACTTACTCAGCCAAGACATTTTAAGGGTAACTTCTCTGTGAAAGTGAAATTGTGAAAGTTTTCATTAGTGAATTACATTTCACTTTTAATTCTGTGCAATAAGATTGCAACAGAATTAAAGTGTGAGAGCTGTTAAGAGTTTTTATCAACAATAAAATTTTGAACACTTAATTCAACTACACAAAATTAAAGTCTATGTAATTTGTTATTTTTCCTCCTTCAAAAAGGCCCTTCAACTATTGTTTTCCTAAGACAATAGAAGAGACAGCCTTATATTTCACATGTTGCAAGTCCTTTAGCCTTTTGTTATTAATTTAATAATAAAATTCATATTATTTTATTATTAATAAATATTAAATAAATATTTAACAAGATTAAAATCTTTAATTCTTATTTAATTCTGTTAAATAACAGAATTTCTACCAGCAGTCATCTGAAATATTACAATGTGCTATCTCTTTAATAGTATTCTGGTCATCTTGTCTTAGTGATTATATTATAAAAATTTCAAAACAACAAGAAAACAGTTTCAATTTGTGTGCTCATTTTTCAGTGGATTCAGGTTCTGAAAATATGCTGACACCAGAACAGAAATTACTGTACCATATATATTCAGGTCAGCTCAAGTTTTGAAATAAATAAATTTAGTGGAGCAAAAATCCTGCACTCTTAATCCAGCTATGACTAAATGAAGAGTCAGAGAAGAAAAACATTTTTTTTTTTTTTTGCTGATAACAAGTAATTAAAATATTTAAAAATTTCATTAATTCACTCTTCTCCTAAGTGGCCTGAGGTGATCTATGAAAATGGTTTGTTATTCACTTGACCCAGAAAACTCTACAAAATCATGCAAACCAAGAGGTTCAAATCTTTGTGTTCATTTTAAGAACACTCATGAGTCTGGCCAGGCCATCAAGGGTATGCTCATATAAAAAGCCACTAAATATATCACTTTATAGAAACAGTGTTCACTATTCTGATGTTACAAGGATGGAGTTGATAGCTGTGTCCAGGACAAACAGTGGGGTTGGACACAGGGTCAGTGGTCCAAAAAGAGTGCTGAATTTTTGCTGCACATGCTTTAAAATGCAGAGTTATGCTAAGTGAACCTAAGGTTGTAGCAGAGATTCTCTGGTCATCGAGCATATCCACGTGAACAAAGCACTCAGGGTGCACCGTTGGACTTACAGAGCTCATGGTCTGATTAAATCCATGCATTAATTCCCCTGCCACACTGAGATGATCCTTACATAAAAGAAACAGATTGTTCCTAAACCAGAAGAGGAGGATCCACTGGAGAAAAAGATATCCCAGAAGAAACTGTAGCAACAAAAACTTATGGTGTGAGAATAATAAAATAAAATACATGCAAACAAAAGTTAAAAAGAAAAAAAGAAATCTTGTTAATTTTTTTTTTTTTTTTTAGACAGTTTCAGGCTGGAATGCAGTGGCACGATCTCAGCTCACTGCAACCTCCCTCTCCTGGGTTCAAGTGATTCTCATGCCTCAACCTTCCGAGTAGCTGAGATTACAGGTGTGTGCCACCACACTTGGCTAATTTTTGTATTTTTAGCAGAGATGGGGATTCAGCATTTTGGCCAGGCTGGTTTCTAACTCCTGACCTCAGGTGATCCACCCACCTCTGCCTTCCAAAGTGCTCAGATTACAGAGGTAAGCCACCGTGCCTGGCTGAAATCTTAATTCATTCAACGTAATCTCTGCTGTCATTTTTCTAAGTGCTTGGCATAATCAGTGAAAGAAGCAGATAGAATCCTGGTTTGTTAATAAACATTTTCAAGTTAAAACCCTTCAAAGTTAAAGAATTTTCTCTTAACAATGGGCTGCTTTAGATACTATCAGAGACCTTTGGAGGACTATTTTTCTCTCCAGTTAGAAAAAACTTTCTGGAAACAGTCAAAGAAACACTGATTTAGATCCTCTTTAATTTCTCTAAGGACCTAGGTAGTTAATCTGAAAATCAGAAGGCTCTTAGGATGAGTGTGAAAGAAGTCAGTCGATAGAATTGGGTGACCTGACCTCCAGGGATATCTGTCTGGCACAGATCCATCTGGAGGCATCTCCTGTTCCCACAACAGAAGGAAGTGGCTGTGTGGCAGAAAGTTTGTGTTCTCAGAGCCTGGTCTTTCTCACTGGACAATAGTGGGTCAACACTGGATATTCTTGCTATTGGGGTTCCTTTTCCTGTGGTGCATGCAGCCCATCACCCCACCTGTAGCTGGAGCTCAGGATAGGTCGATTCCATTTCACTGCCTTTACTTATACTCACATGGCATTTCTTTCTCCATGAGACTGTATTTATTCTTACCAATGCAGTACAGGTGTTCCCTATGCTAATCTACTTCATATTTATAATGGCAATTTTGAGTAATTTTATAAGATATAAAAATCATCCTACTCTTTAATTATGTGCTTATTTTTGATTTTAATTGAAGAAAAATATATTTTCTAATTTTTGTTTTTATTGTCAATTATATGAAAGTATAGATGGTTTATTTTATTTATTATATTATCAGGTAAAGTTTTAGGTTCTGGGGATAGAGTCACAAGAAAATGACAATAAATGGAAAGTGGAGAGAAAAGAGAGGATCAGTCTCCACCTCATCCTCTTTGTATCTTTTCCAGTCTCTCACAGGAGGCCTCTGATGGTTTCCTATAATTTTTTTTCCTGAAAATATCCCAGATGAGGGCTCAAGCTGCATGGAGCCTCCATTTATTTCAGCTTAGTGGTGATTACTCTCCTAGTTGCCTACAAGAGGGTCCTCATTTGCCATTGTAGTCTTTTTAGGTTCCAACTTTAGTAAAGATGTGATGTGCTGGTAAAGACCTCTCAATTCCTATTTCCAATGGGCCTGCCTCCATACCTCAGGCTGTATCTCTTTTCCTACATGCTGGTCCCCAGGACCGGGATTCTTGATCTTGGATCTTGCATTTGCCATTTTTTTTTTTTCCCCTAAACTCTTTATTTCTACCCTGGCCTCTGCAGAGTCAGGTCTCTGCTGTTTTAGGAAGAGATCTCCTTGAGGACAGACTGCGTGTCTGACCTTTGAGCGCCGTCCACCCTGGAGTCCTTGATGTAGTGCTCTTCCCAGCCCCTGAATCTGTCTGGGAAGTCAGGCAGATTTGGCTTCAATTCTACTATCTAGAGATCTTTTGGAAGAGGTTAGAGTGAACTGTGTACATATTTGAGTTTAGATTTCATAACATGCTCAACTTTACTGGAGTTCACTGCAGAAAAGGAGGGAAAGAAAAATGTTCTCGGTGTATACAAATGCCACAGACAGTTGTTTTTACGCCTACTTTATTTGATAGCTTCTAATAGCTGAAGGAGATTTCAATATCAAGTAATTGTTTATCACAAATGTGCCTAAAAATAATTTTAAAGATCTTTGTAGGGAAGCAGAAACTCTTTGAAGTCCAGATGTTTTCTCAAGATAACTAAATCTGGTAAAATCACCTATGTAGAAATAAATAATATTTTATGGCCACATCTGCAAAATGAAATATTATCATCTTCATTGTCGATATAAAAACAAATGAAAGTTATGGGTAATTTTTGATAAAATGAATTACACAAAGCATCATTTATATTTTTATATTTGGCTTTGGGACATAAGGCAATATGGAGAACTTATGTGACATACAAATACAAACACACACTCGCACACACACACAAACACACACAGAAACTCAAGTACTCCTCTCTGCCTCATTCTTATTCCTTTCTGAGATCAGCCCATAATATCAGTAATCCTCTGCTGAACTAAAATAATATTTTTGCTCCAAAAGTCTGCTAGGGAAAACATCTATTAATATATGTTTTTAAATCAAATATTTCCAGAAATGCTTAGAAGCCCCTTTAAATCTAGCAATGATAGCATAATAAAGGGTATATTCTAGGGAAGAAAATGCCCACCTAAAGTAGAAAGTTACCAGTTAAAAATCACAAAACATCAAAAAATATTTTCAAAGATTATTTCCATTTACCCAACAGGTTTTCCTATTTAAAAATTATAAAATATTTAAAAAGAGAAAACAGAACATTCAAATGATCTTAATTCAGTTTTACAATCAACGAGTTGGACTAGATGCTATTTTTTTTTTCTCAGCTCTAACTATAACTTTAGTCAACATAAAAAGATGTTAAAATGTGTCCCACTGGTTCATTCAACTGTTAGTAGAAAAAAGTGGCTTAAAATTGTGAAGCCTGAAAGTATAGCCATTCTAATTTACAGACAACAAAGGCAAGTCCTAGGAAGAAAAGTGATCATTCAAGGGCATCCATCCATTCAGAGATCAATCAATGTCACTGTTTTCAAATCTGCCTGATCATCAATATTTTGCTTTGTTTTGTTTTATTTTATTAATGGCTCTGGAGTCCCCATTCCTACCCCTGGAAATTTTGCTTTAGTAATTATGGGGTGAGATCAGAAATTTCATTTTTTAAAAGAGATCCTCAATATCCTAAGGAAACACAGATCATACCAGACTACTTAGGAAACAGTGGTGGAGAGGAACAGATAGGTTGCACAGTCCTTGGGCAGGCTCTCCACTGTCACACAACAGCATTTTCCTAACACGTCCGTCATTTTATGACCCAGGGTTCCACTTTCCTGGTGTTTTCTCCCCTCTAGCTGGAAAGCATATTATAAGAGTGATATTACTTGGTGTCTAGTTTACTTTTCTTTGATACTCCTGTGGAAAAGGATCTTCCTGAAGGAAATAAGAATTAAAAGCGTAGATTTATAGACCTTAGTTATCATCCAATCCAAATCACTCTAGATCTTTAATTCCATTTAAGTTCCGAAACTGTCCTTACAGTAAAGTATGAATCTAGACATCACCATGCTACAGTCTTGAGCCTTTCAAGGAAGTCTGCAATTTGAAAATTATTTTCTTTACCTCAGGTCATGGGGTACAACGAAGTGAATTTCTCTAAATGGTTCGAATACACCATAAGGAGATGGCTCTTGGAATACGTTTGGCTAAGAAGTTCTTAGTAAAAGAAAAGCTTAAATAGAATTAATATCTAATAACATAACATAATTGGTTTTACATAGTGACAGTAGAGAGCAAAGTTCCTTCTAAAATCTTCCATTTAGAATTCCAAGCCCCTCAACATTCATATTTCTGTCAGTTTTCAATATAGATTTTATGTGTTCGCTGTATGCAAACTGTAGCCAAAATATACATTTCTATTCCTGATGCTACTGTGGATGTCAAGGTTTAGTTTAAGCCTTTTTTTGTAGCAAATTATGAGAAGTATAATTCAGCTCTCAATGAAATATTATTCCTGATCTTCCTTGTTAGTAAAAAAGTAAATTATTAGTTTGTTATCTATTAATTTTAAGGAAAAGTTTAGAAAAAAGAAGAAAATAATAAATGACTTACCTCTAAGTATGTATGACTCCATGTTAAAGCAGCTAAACTAAAAGCTTACCACAACTTTAAGAAAAACTAAAATTCAACATAATTCAGTTTCTTTTTGCATCGCATTTAGGAAATGTTTGTCACTGAGGCTGACAAAATAAATTCATTATTTAGTCATGTCATTTATAATGCAGTCTCATGATACTGTCTCTGAGGATCAAATATTCAGTTAAAGCCATACTAGACTACCAAATAATATATAAAACTTTATGAACATTTTATGCTTGCTTTACAAGGCTGATCTATTAAACTTGTGACATTTTTATTTAAAAAGAATAAACAAGGATATCAATGGTATTATTTTATCCTTATATGGTTTTATGTGTGCCATAATCTACCAAGGTTAGATGTGTGCATAATTCTTCTTTTTCAATGTAGCTGGGGGCCAAGGAAGTGGTTAATTAATATTTGTACTGCAAATGCCTTAAGTGGATACCTATTAAAAGGTATACAAAATATAAACAGTACTGTATATTTTCAAAACTTTTAAATAAACACAAAGAATATATAGGTATACATGTTATAACTTCAAAGTCAACACTAGCACATAAGTTTTTCCTATCTAAATACATACTAGGATACTTCCTATTTCAACACATGCACCTACAAACACATGGCCATGCACATAACCTTACTTTCTGCCACTTGCAAGAAAGAATATACAATATTGTACATTGTTTCAACTTATATCATATTGGAAAATTAATGAGGATGGTATTAAAAAATTCTGACCTAAGAAATCAAAATACAGGAAGATAATTATTCCTTCAATTAAAAACACTGAAGACTGATGGAAAGTTAAGATTTAAATTGCTTGTCGGAAGAGAACAGGTCTGCCTGTAAACGCTCAGAATGCTCTGTTTGACAAGTGGACTAGAACTTCTGCAATATAGCAGTCCAGGCCAAAGACTTAAGCCATTGACGCTTCGGATCGCAGAGAAATGGTATAGTTGTGGGTAGATCTTCGCAACGCAGGGGGTGCAGATGGAGATCTGGATGCCCATCTGGAGGGGAGACGACGATTTGCTGGTCTAGCAGGTCGGGAAAATCCTTTTCCATGTGAGGCGTTCACTGACATGGATTCCTAGGACGCAAGTGAAAACATTCCTCACTCTCTGGCTACCAACAATAGGCTTCATATATGATGAGCTCAACTATAAAATTAGTCTGTTAGTAAATTTACAAGAAAGAAAAAGTATTGAAAACTAAAGAAGGTACTTGTCTAATATTTGTGGTTTTGAATGTTTTAAAGCAATTCAATTTTAATACAGAATATGCCATTTGATAATCTTGTCCCTTTCCTCACACTGACAAATTTTAATACAGTTAATCTCTTTGTAGAACTAATGATGAGCTCAGGATTTAAAATTTCAAGTTAAGTAACTTGAATATCATGGAAATACAGATGTTTCTTAGTGGGCGATGAGGAGGTTACAGTGTTACTTAAAAATAAAAAGATAATTTATAGAAGAAACCATTCATGTCAAGTTATTGACACTTTTAGAGGTGATAAGCAAAAGGCACACAAACCAAATGATTAATCTGATGCTTTTTTCCACTGGCACTATCAAAACCTTAAAATTATCATTAAAATACTTTTAAATACATCTTCATTCTAATTACTAATACAAAATTCCTATCTCTTGGGCATGTTCTGATGGGAGAGAACCTTTTCCTTCATTTTTCTTCTTTTTCTTTTATTTCCTTCCTTCTTTCCTTTTATTTTAATGGAAAAAAAAAAGCCTTCCTTGGTCCTTAAAATTAAAACGAAAGTACAAAGGTTCCATGACACACTTTATACACTTGGTTCTTATTGACCCTTCTTAGACCCCACAAAGCCTGTGCTCTTTCATATGAGCTAGGCAGTGAGGATGGCCTCCTATTTTTACTATTTTAGCCATGGTCTGACAGTAACCTGCAGTTTCTTTTTCTTTTTGGAGACCTATTTTTTAGATTTGTTCCTACAGGGGGAAGAACAAAAAACGAAAACAAAAGCTGCTCCTAAGGATCTCGAGTAGAGGACCTCCCTGCCAAACTCCCAACGAATGCAAAAAGGGAAATCATTTAGTATTATTTCTTGTTAGTTAATGAGAATTTTGTTTGGTTATCGTACAGATACATGTATTTCCCATCTTTAGCTACAGGACCTTGCAGGCATTGATGGGCTCAACTAAAAAGCAGAGAAATACAAAAGCAGAATATTTTTTGCACCTTATAAAGACAGGCAAGATTTCTCATAAGATGGATGAAAACTGATATTTTTGCAGAATTTGAAATCCACATAGTAATTTTTTACACCAGAAGGAAGCAACTTGCACAATAGTTTAAAACCATGCTGCATACCCACTGCATTCTATGAAACTAGGAGTGTTGAAGTATTGGTTAATAATAACAATATGTCACCTCGTAACTTTTTGTTAGGTTCTTAAACATTATATGAGTAAAAGAGAGTGTTGTATAACTCTTCTTTGTAAATACCAATTTCTTCGACTTCTTTTTCTCCTATAACTGATGAATATTAAACTCTCATAAATAGACAGGAACAAAAAAGATAACAGTTTACTTAAAATGTCCATTTGAGTGGGGTTTTTTTGGTCAATTTCTATGCTAAGAATACATAGAAATAAGAATAACCTTATTTATATATACTATCTTTTAGTTCCACAGATAAGAGGACTCTATTAGGCACTGTTAAATGATGTGTATTTCTCATATTCATATTAATGTGACTAATCCTATGAGAAAGAACATGAGTCAAATGCTGAGAATGACTGAACCAATCATAGTTAATAACTGAAAAGTGAAAATGATTTTTAAAATATTTTCCACACACTTAAAAAGAACCTTTAAAAGAATGAAATTCTACAAATCAAGAAATGTCCATTCTGAATATTTTTTCAAGAACATTTGATCTTCTTCAGTTTCCTAAATCCACTTACTGTATTTATGTTATCACATTTCAGAATTTTTCAAAAGTTACAATGTACTATTCTCAGTCTTAAAAACTACACCTTCAAGGTTCATGTTGAGTTATATTTATTTACAAACAGGGTCAAGAGGCTAAGAAGAGTCCAAAACTTGTGCCCCCATTCTGTTTATATGAATGGCACATATGAACAGAATTCAGAGCCATTACTAATATGGATGCTACCAAATTATGTTATTTGCTTTCTCACCTCTGTTATCTTTTTCCGATCTATTCCTTGCTTCACTTCCTGTCCCCCCCACACAGCTGTCTTTTGCTGAAACTCTTGTTCCATTTGGAGCATTTCTAAATGCTGACTTAATGTGGCACCACCACTGACATCAGAATTACATTTGGTCCAGTTATCCCGGAAGCACGTAGAATTTTGCAGTGCAGACTCTGTTGCTGTCTCATAGGTTTTCAGCAGCTTTTCCACAACACCATAATTTGACCTGGGATCAGCTGACCTTGGACGGCCAGACAAATTACTCGGTCTCCAGTCATGCTCGTGGAGCATATTCCGATAACTGCGAGGACTTAGGTGTCCCTGCATTTGTCTTACTAGGCCTGTTGTGGATTTCTTGGTGGGATTATCAGGCACATTTTCCATGGGCACAGGCATGTGGGCATTGGTTTTCCAAATACCAGACACATCATTACTTTGTGATATGCTACCTGTGTGAGCAGATGAAGTATCACAGGGCTTGAGATCCTCCGATAATTTTGAGCAGCTTTGATTTTGCTGTATTGCCTGACAATTTCTATCTGTTCTAAATACAGTTCTGTTAAATTCATCAGTCTTTGCTGCCAGCTTCTTGTTCCTTGTAGTCCTTTCAAAGCCACAGCTGAAGTTTCTAAGTGGGCTACTGCTGTCTGCCACTGAGGAGTTACAGTCATTACTTACATGAAGATCGGGATGAGATTTAGCAGGGTGATCTGGGATCACCGTTTCATATTTTGGATTACTGGGGGTAGAGCAGGTTTTCTGAAACCATGAAGTAGAGGGGCTCCTTTGTGCACCTATCCCAATGTCATATGACCACATGCTAAGTCCAACATCCTCATTACTTGGAGGCTTGCTATCTATTTTGACTTCTGGTACCAAAGAGGAAAAGATGATACCATCTTTCAAAGTTTTCCCTTCATTTGGATACAAAATAGACATCTCATGTTGTCTCAAAGGGAAGTGAGGGTTGTAATTCCTTTCACTTTGACCCTCATGGGGCACCCAGCTGTTGTGGTCTAACCTTTCCTTCCATCTTTCATAGGCTTGTTCAGAATCTGAGCTGGGAATATTTCGAGAGGTGCTTCTTGGAGGAGGAACTGGTGGAGTTTCATTTCTTTTCAAATCGATTGTATCAATTCCACATTTTTTCGCAGAATTGCTCTGGAGCATATTGGTACAGCTCAGATTCTTCCTATTTTTCTGTTTTTCTTTTTCTAAACTACTTGGAAGAATGCACGGGTCATTGTTGATCATGGGGTCCCCATGAGGTATATCAGTTACATTTGGCATTTCCTGGAGAAAAGAATCTGACTTCATCCTAAACAACAATAAAACATGGTGTATTAGTTATAACTTTATTTAGAATAAGCTCTCTACAGCAACCATGGCTAAAGCAATGAGTTTCTGCTATAATAAAAGGATTCACAACTCCCTCATACATCATTTTTATATAAATCTCCCAGTTAAAAACTTCAAGTCCTTTTATGGTAGAATGAAGTCTACCTTTCAGTGTTATATTCAATGCCCTACATACTCTGACTCAAACTCTTTCCAAACTCCTCTCTCATTTTCACTATTACCTGAGACTTCACCTACCCTGAGATTGAACTATGTAGTCTCCTGGGTTTCTGCTACTGGCATTTCCCTTTCTGTAGCTTTTATCTTGCCATTCCCTTACCTCCTCTCTGCCTGCTGAATTCTTATTCATTATGTAATGTGAGCTCAAGTTCTTCTCCTTGAATGTGAAATAACATTTTAAGTAGTCAGATAGAAATCTGAATAAAAGTGCAATGAGGCATGAGTAATTCCAAATGGAAAGTGTCATTTGGGCTTGAAAAAAAAGTAAAATTTTTTTGGATGACTTGAGTAAAAAGCATATAGGATTAAAGTAAAAGGCAAAAGGAGTAAATACTATGGCTATTAGAAGGAAAATAAGTACTTTGATATGGATGAATTATAAAGCAGAGTGGGGAGGATAATGAAAAATGAGAGAGAAACATTAGGTCATGCCAAATTGTAATGTCTCTGAATTACAAATATCTTGCACCTTGTTCTAAAGTCCATCGGGTGACAATAAGAACTTTATATTAGGTGTGATTTGTAAAAGAAAATTGTTAAGTCTTTTCTGGGTTATATTAAATAAGCTAAATATCACAATTCAAACTTAATCACACTGATAAATATAAATCACATTTATACCTCTTCAAATTATAAAAGATTATGGTATAGCTTACAATAAAATGTGGATAAATACCTATTAACAGAGAATAGAAACAAAACTAAATGGGCAAATAGAGGACAAAGTTATGTTTAAAACAAGACTGGCTAAAAAAATCTACTGCAAGTCAGCACAAAAATTCTTTCTGAGCTTCCTAACAACTAATGAAAAATAAGGGAATGCATTTGTGTAGCTTTCTAAATGAAGCATACTGCCCCATGAGGACAGATAAATGTTGATCCTAGAATAATCCATCTTTACTTAACTTGTAGAGAATTCCAATGTATTTGTTAATTTGGCTAAAACTTACTGTTGTAAGTATATATTGTTTCCAAATGGAAACAGCATTTTTTTGTGGCATGTGTACATGTGTACATATTTATAATATGTTGTTCTGAAAAGTATGTAGGCCTCCATTATATAAATACTAATTGAAGTAAAATAAAGTACTCTTAAGCATTAAATATTTTAGTAGAACATGATTATATAAGCAAAATGCCACACTGTTAAATCTGACATCGTTCAATGATACGTTTAACTGAATTAGTCCAGTTGCACACTCTCATTGCTCAAATGCTCAGAATGAGAAAGAACTACTTTAGAGGTTACTTACTGATTTTTTTATAGAGGGTCTTCCTTAATTAAACACCAAAAACAGTAAAGTATTACTAATAGATTACAAAGGGAATTGGAAGATTTGCTTTAAGAATTAGTGAACAGAGAAATAGACAATTACAGTTTCTGGCCTGGTGTGCTGGCTCACGCCTATAATCCCAGCACTTTGGGAGGCTGAGGCAGGGGATTATTTGAGGTCAGGAGTTCGAGACCATGCTGGCCAACATGGTGAAATCCCGTCTCTATTAAAAATACAGAAAAACTAGCTAGGCATGGTGGTGTGTGCCTGTAGTCCCAGCTACGTGGGAGGCTGAGGTAGGGGAATCGCTTGAACCTGGGAGGCAGAGGCTGCAGTGAGCTGAGATCACACCACTGCTCTCCAGCCTGGGAGACAGAGCAAGATTCCATCTCAAAAACAAGCAAAAAAAAAAAAAAAAAAAAAAAGAAATTAAAGTTTCTATCTCCCACCCTAGATAATACATTTTAATAACTCATTAATTCTTACATGTAAGGAGGAGGCAGTTTGGATTCATTAACTAAAAACAATATTCTTTTTATTTACCCATCTAAAATAATAATATGTACCAGCCTACCTTCTATGGTTAGACCGCTTTTGAATTTCCTCTTGAAAGCTGCATAATTCTTCACTAACCTTCGCAAGTTCTTCAAGAGCCTTTACACATATAAGCAACAGCCCGTTAGCACTTTGAAATGTAAATATTTCTTTAGAAACAGTTCTAGGCCAATCACATCTTACTTACTGTATTGAGGGCGCCAGAACAGCTCTTACTCTCTTCCTCAGAAGTCCTCAGGACAGGCCAGGCCTCACATTCCTTTTGGTTGTCTGTAGCCAGAGGATCCAAAAACCCTACTTCTGATTTTTTTGTTGCTTTTTGTTCCTTACACATTTGATTTCCTCCACTGACTAAGCTCTGCTCTGTTTTGTTTTCTTTTCTCAGACCATCTTCATGATTTGTCCTTATAAATTCACATTGTCCTAAATCGGGGTAATTTGGGGAAGATTCTATCATTTTGTCTGGAATGGTCTTCTCATGGTAAAGATCAATGATCTTAGCACGTTCATTCATATTGATTTCCCTCCGAAGCTTTACTTCCTGGCAAAGCTGTAAGAAAAAGAAAACAAAATTAAAACTTCTTTTCCCTTAATTCACTTTGTTAATATTCTTGATACTAAGCAAACCACTTTGAGTTCTCTTTGCCATATTAAAATATACTTCCTAGGTATTAATGCTTCGGCCTCTAAATAGTGCCTCTAAAATATGGATTAGCTGGAACAAGTTTGATGAAACATAAAGGCTACTTTTATTAGGGCAACACATGGATGCTAATTCTTTCTGACCAGCAATCAATCATTCAAAAAATGAAATAAATCTGTATTTGTATATAAATACAGAAACACTGTCACAAAATTAGAATGACCTGAATCAATTACTGGACATACTATATAATTGCTTTCAGAGAAAAGCAAGAATTTAACATTCAAGCCATAGTTTCCAAACGTCTGGTCCCACTTGTACACTAACATTTAATTGTCTAAATGCTTGACAATCTCATATAGTAAGTCAACTTACTCTGTTCCTTAAATAGTCACTTGTCAGTCAAAAGATGTTTCCTTTGGTTGGTCAATTACATTGGTGAGGGTTAGACATTACTGAGATTTTAAAAAAATGTCAAGGTGATACACATTTTTAAAAAGTTTCTTATCCAGATTAAAACAAATATGACAAAACCCTACGTGATATAATAGAACTGCAAGGCTTTGATCATCTATTAGTCTGTATTAAAGTAGAACCGAGATGACTTCTTTATGAGATCTTAGTTAAACCTGCACACACTCATTCAGTTCAATTCTGAACAGAGGAAAGAAATGGCTTTATCTTTAGGCTTGAGTCATGTAAAAGCTTGTCAAAGTTCAAAAGACTGTCAGATGACTATCAAAGCAAATGACTCTATATTTAACAGCCACAATCAATATCTACACTACATGTATTATTCAAGTAATATAACAGATTTATTGTTGCTTAATGAATACCAGTAACTCAGTTGAGAGAAGCACTAGAGTTGATGCCTGAAATATATACGGTGCATTTATTTTTCTTATGCTTATAAATTTATTAGTATTTATTGTATGAAATCAGGATAGCATCAAACTGCAGCCATGAATCGATTGTTTGGTCCCTGCCAAATTATTTGTACTGAACTTCTGTGGGCATTATGGTTTGAGCTGACCTTGAGGGTTATAAGAAGCCACCCTAAAGAGTACTTTTTTTTTTTTTTTTTTTTTTTGAGACGGAGTCTCACTCTGTCGCCCAGGCTGGAGTGCAGTGGCCAGATCTCAGCTCACTGCAAGCTCCGCCTCCCGGGTTGACACCATTCTCCTGCCTCAGCCTCCCCAGTAGCTGCGACTACAGGCGCCCGCCACCAGGCCCGGCTAGTTTTTTGTATTTTTTAGTAGAGACGGGGTTTCACCAGGTTAGCCAGGATGGTCTCTATCTCCTGACCTCGTGATCTGCCCGTCTCGGCCTCCCAAAGTGCTGGGATTACAGGCTTGAGCCACCGCGCCCGGGCTAAAAAGTGACATGTTAAATTTAAGGATGTTGTTGGTGAAACTGTCCTGTTTTTGAGAAGTCATGAGTGAAAACAAAATTGCTTTAGTTGCAAAACCAGGGGAAAATGTGCTATTCCTGGGAAATAAGTTTGCCTTATCATTTGAATTTGAAAGTATATGTACCTGATAATTTTTGTTAGTTACTAGAAAGACTCACTGGTACATTTCATATACGATCCTTCCTCCTGTCTTCAGCTCATCTTTCTATTTTTGTTTTTGCATATTTTATATTATACCTAATTTTATGCCATCTTAAATTTTCTTGCGGACTTATGTGAGGTATGAATAACCAAATAACAATGTTACTGATGGAAAACTATTTTGTAAAAAAGTAATCTAAGTTACTTGGTACTCAGCCCTTGTCAATGGTTACCTGTTTATTCTACCAACGGATACAGGCAGGAGACTACAGTGTGGGGAAAAAAAAAAAAAATCCCAGATGTCTATAAGTTCTATCCAGAATTTCTATCTGGATTATTTCAAATTTCACATGATCCAAGTATGAACATCTTGGTTTTGCCATAGCAAATGCAATGACTGTGGATAGTGGCTGAACAGTGAACTATGAGCATTTTAATAGCCAGTACTATATCCTCTCATTAGATATTAAAATCACTGAAGATATATGTGCATACCTGGGAATCTACAAATCTCTAGTACATGACTTAATAATTTACATCTGATTTAACATGTAGAACTTTGTGATAAATGTTAAACAAATACAGTCTTTTATGCTTGCGGCATGAGATTATTTTTCCTAGTGTTGATTTCTTAATTTTAGTTTAAAAAATTATCTTGATTCTCTGTGACATGTGAAGAAACTTTCCTCTTGTTTTCCTTGATCTTTCTACCCCAGCTTTGAAGCCTGTAAGAAGGTACCTTTTATACATGTTTGGCATATATATTAGTAAGGGTAGCACAGTGCTGGTATTCAAGTCTTTATTGAAAAGCATCATCTGTAGGCATTAGGGGTAAGCACATTATCTAAACAAATTCCCAGCTATGGAGCTGTATAGCACAGGCAGCAAAACATAAACAGCAGTACAGCTACTCTCCAAGATAAAAAAAAATGACAGCTTTTCTGTCTCCCTGATACAGAAAGAGATGTTATCTCTATGAGGTATAATTTGATGTTTAAAACATATTTCGTGCCTGCTAATTGATAAGGCTAATATTTACCTTAGATGAACTCTATAGAATTGTCAGAATCATTATTGGACAGTAATAAATTTAATCAGACAGCAGTTTCTTTTAACTACATGGCTTTAAAAATTGGTAGACTAATCCTGCATCCCTTAGTTATTTTGCTTGGATGCTAGAATTGTCTGAGACTGTTACCAACTGAACTTCCCAAACATTTGTGAGGCAATGACCTAGGACTACGGGTCAGTTTCTGACTGAACTTGAGTTTTGAATTCTGATTTGACCAGGGAATCTCTTTGTTGATCCAATCTGAGTATGGGTAGAGGGGTTAAAGGAGCAAGTAGACACATTTTCCAAACTATAGAGGGACAAGAAGTATATATTCTCCTATAATCCCTAATCATATACTACATGCCTGCCTCCTCAGCTCTATTTTAGAGGAAGGGCTTAATAGTTACTTTTCTTCAGCTTTCTTCCTACTGTGCCAATTCATATTTTATTCACAGTCAATTACACGGCTGTTAATAAGAAACATGACAGAACTATAAACACATAAAGCACTTACTTTGTCTGCAAAAAAGGTCAAGAAGTCTTAAAGTAACAACTTTGGTAATGCGCATAAAACCATATAAAGTCAATACTATGTATGCTACCAAAAGAAAGCAAGATAAGCATAAATTATTTCCTGTTGGTGCAAAAGCCTGAATATACATCAATGCAAATGCTTGAAGGAAATATTTAAGGGTCAAAGGACTGAGGGAGGGTTAACGGAAACAAAATGACTGTGTCAGAGTCATGTTATTTTTCATAACCTCTTTTCCAATAAATATGCACTAAATGTGCACACCTTAATAGAATACATCTCATGTCTACTGCCATTTTCTGTTTGATATATGATACTCCTTTTGATTATACTGAGCTATCTAACATGTAATTTCCTTTAATAGACATTACTCATAAATCTTCTTAGGAAAGATCTATGTTCTAATGCCCAATTATAATTTTACTAATCTATGTCCTACCAAGTATATCTTTCTTGCATTTTAGTCCTGGCCCTGGTATTTGAAAACTCATACAAAATACATACCTCACTTTTGATAAAAAAGCTCTCTCATCAGAAAATAATAAGTTGAAACATTTTAGAGTGACATTTCAAATGCTTAATTTTCATGCAGTGATATAAAATAATCCTTACAATGCCACTGGATAAGATTATGCTATTTTTGTTCTAGTAAATATCACTGAGAAATGCACCTCTTAGGTGGAATAAGGAAAACAAAAGAGTTTCCAATACAAAACAGTCAACAGAATTTTCATCCTGCACTTAAACATTACAGTACATCCACAACAAATTAAAGTGTACCTCTTCTATTTTCTTCTGCATAATCTTCCATTGACTTTCCCATTCCTTTCTTTCATTGTCAAATTGGTCCAGTAATTCCATCTTTTCCTTATGCCAGTTAGTCTCTGTGTTCTCCCACTGCTTATGTAGGTCCATGGCAACAGTGTAAGTGTCGGTGAAGAAGTGTTTCTGCTCTTCTCTGCCTCCTCTTAACCGTTTCTTGGAAGCTTGAAGTTGTTTTATTTGAAGCAGTCTCACTTGCCTTTAAAATAAAGCCTAATATAAACATAACAAGAGAGAGTTCCAAATCCATGTGCTTTCTGGAAATACATTTATCATTTTGTCGAGCCATTCACATAAACAAACTATAGGAAAATTAGACTCAAAAGAAAAGAGATGACAACAGTCTACTTAAGAAGAAACTAACACAGTCAATAAAGTTAAAAGTATTGTCCAAAGTTTTTTTCCCTTTCTGAGACCAGACAGCAAAATTATAGTGGACAAGATGATTAAATGCACATGTGAGATATAATCATCCCTTTAACCACTTACTCTAAAAGTAGATTTTTTCATGAATATCTAAGAGTGGAAGTATATAATTCAAATGTATGGTCACTTCTACAGACTGTGACAGATTCTGCTGCAATAAAATTATTCTTTCTGTTCTGATGCAACCATACTCTTATGACTTAAATTCCTGAAACAGAGCTGGGTTGCAGTCTTAATTCTATGTTCAGAGATCAAGCCTGTGCCAAATGTCATTACTGTGTTACTTATTAAGACCCCAAAGTTGGTAGTCAACTTGGGACTGATGTATCATCCAGAAACTAATCTAAATTATAAAAAATATATTCATTATGTCACTTCATCAAGGAAAATCTAGAAGCACCAAAACTATCCTGTGAAATATATGTTAAAATTTATCCATGCTCTCTTTTCCTTTGAATAGACTCTATACTATAAACTGCTTAGGATATCGAATACAGAGAATTGAAGAAAACATTTTGCTCGGTTTTCAGGGAATCCTCTATTACATTAAGTAGTGACTGAAATAATTAATTTTCTAGCCTTCAGGGATGTGTATTTAAGGTTTGAAGTCACAATTTAAAATACCAGCTATGTAACTCTGGTATAAGTCTAAAATTTCTGAGATTTAGTTTTTTGCATTAAAATGGGGATAGTCATAGAACTGTTAAAAAGATTAAATGGCATACTGAATGCAGAGTAGTTTGAGAAATTTAAGAAAGTTTTCTATTTTTTGCTTTACAAAATTTCATTTTGACTTCAATTAAAAATACTTTTTGTATTAAATAAGTCATGTGCCTTTTTAGGAGGTAGAAAAACATGTTTAAAATGTTTGAATCTCTGCTTAAGATAATTGTGCCTATAAGATGTCTAACTCTTCAGTCACTAGGCCATTATCAAAATGCTATAACTTACTGGTGGCAGCTAATGCTAATTATGGACAAAGATCCCAACAATCAATAGCTTTGTGGGTGCTGGCATTACCAAATTAAGCCCACATACCCAAGCAGCAAGCGCCAATTTTGTATTCACAGAAGATAACTGCATATTTCATATCCTAAAAGTAAGATAAATATCGAAGACTAATTTTATTTTTGTCAGACTGTTGTGAACATACATATCTGAGTGGTAAACAGTTTTGAACATAGATTTTTTGAGTCACAATCAATGAATTAGAATAGAATAAGAATAAAAAATGTTAGCTATACATGCAGGGTTCTGCCTTCAAAACACCCTAATAATTTAAGGATCTATATTGTTACTCTACTCTCAAACTATTTACTAAAGATACTTTGATAATTTTTTCCTATGTCTTTGGCAATAGTACTATTATGATTAATTCAGTCAAGAAAAAATACATAATTTTAGATCTAGCTATTAAAGGTGCTATCATGTCTCACTTGTCTTGAAACTAGCAGACTGCTTTAAAACCATATGTAATTAACTGTGTGGTGAAACTACCTTGCTGACTAGAAAGTATTTGCCACTGTAATTTCTTAGGAAGAATGGTGTGGACTGAGATAATAAGACATAACTGCAGATTTAACCAAAGAAGCTAAAAAAGGATGCAGACTAATTTCAAGCTACCTGGAAAAGAGGAGCTATGATAAATCCATGTTTTATCCCAACTGTCTTTAAACACTGGAAATGTTCCGAAATCACCATAAAGTCTTTTCTACAATTATGTAGCAAATGGCTCCAATTTTTCCTTCTATTCCTAACTCTTCTCGAATCGTTTCCACACTACTGTTGAAAGATGCCAGGCCTTTCTCTTTTTAACCTACCAGAAGATCATTCAGGAATACCCTAAATCAGTCTTGCTGTTGATAACAAGACTATATGTAAACCCAGGTAACAGTCCTGAAGCAGAATGAATCCTGCACCTATCTGCAAAGAGCCAAACTGATCGCTTAATATGGAGAAGGGCCAATGTATGGAGCTTTTCCTTTCCAGGCCCAGAGCACTTGCTAGTGCCAAAATATGTAATAGTTATGGATCAGAAACAAGTCTTTACAAGAACATTTCTATAGAGCAATATCTGTGCCAATTTTTTGTGGAAGGATTTGGCCTCCTTAGCATCTCAGTCTTGTCATAAATATAATGTTAGATGTTAACGTAGCCAAACATATTGCTTCCACCTCTAAATATAAAGGGGGAGGGGCATAAAATTATTTTGGAGATTAAGTGAGCAAAAGGGAAAAATGCTTAAAAGATGTGCCTAAACCCTGCTCTGGATCATAGCAAATGCCTGATAAATACTTGCTTCTTGTTTTCTTCCTTCTGTCCCTTGTTCCCTCCCTTCCTCTTCTTGTCTTTCCTCCCTCCTTCCCTTTCTCCTCTCTTTTCTTCATCTATCCCTCTCCCTGTTGTTCTCTGGGAAAAAAAAAACCTGATTATTTTGATCTTTATTTAAAAACGAGATAGAAGCAAGTATAATTGTGTGAACTCTCATATTCTCCATGATCTTCTTTTGCCTTTTTTCAAGTATTTTAAAGATACATGTCAAGTATTTAAAGAAAAAGTTTTATTGTTAGTAAAAATGTGAACAAATCTTATGTAAAACTGCTTTTGTTATAAATCTGACTTAAATATTACCAAAAAAAAAATCAAACTGAAGGGGCAACTTTGTAGAGACAGAATGTTTCGTAATGAGAAGTTATGGGGTAAAGTGGTTCAGCAGATTCAAAAACTCAATTTAAGTGCTCTGTACTGGGGCAAAAATAAAAGTTCTTTTTGTTCCTAGTTGTCATTCATTTTCTCCCACAGATACTGGCATCTATGTGGGAGAGAAGGAAGGATTTCTGCTGTCTGTGTCCCCTACCCCATATCTCTTTGGCTCTCCAGTTTATGTTGTTCCTTCTAGAATTCCATTTCAGAATAAAAATTTATTAGAGCAAATGTAAGAGGACAGAGTGAGCTGCAGTACTTAGTCACACACCCCAACTCTAAACCAGCATTGCATAATCCCTTTTAACTTACTTCCCCTTTCCAGGGCTGAAAGCCAGAATTATAAAGAGTTGTGAGTGGGTTGCATAAGTATGGTGATGGGAGGCAAATAGTTTTGCTAGCCTTCCGGCCCTACCAGTAAGCAAAGTTTAAGAGTAACATACAAGTCTCACCAGAAATTTTCATCCCCCAGATTAGCCTCCGTCTGGTCATGGCAGCAATTCTTTCTCCGAGGGGTGCTCCATTCTTAGGAGACCTTGGTCACTACCCTTTCAACCTCCACCTTGCCCATTGAAAACTGGATTGCAGCCAAACAAACCAAACAGCGTTCCTTAGGGGCAGCTGCTCCATTTCTACTTCTCTCTTTTTAGATTATTGTTTAGAGTACTTGTTTCTTGCTCTCCTTATTTCCTTTTGCTAAACATATCACTTTTCATATAATTAAAGATTTTTCATTTATAAGAGGTTACATATTCCAATAGAAATGCCACACACAGTAGGTACTGCTAATCTCACAATTCCCCTAGAAGACTCATTTGGCCTGAAGATGCTTTGCTTCTGATCAACTTTGATGGACTAGGAATTCCCATGCTTATAACCTATCAGAGTAATGTACCATTTACCTCCTAAATTCTCTATCCCTTTCTCCAGGCTATTATAATCACTTGAATTATTTCAATGAATTAATAAATCTCATTCCTCTCTATTGTTCACTTGCAATTGAATCTTTCCAAAGACCACCGTGATTTGACTTTGTTACAGGGTAAAAGGGAAATTTTTTTCATTGCTGTTTATTGCCGTTTTAGCACATTCCTCATGCTCCAACAAGGTCAAAGAGACACTACCACAATTCCGAATGAATCAACTTTACAGTCTCATTTAATAATCTTCTTTCTTGTTTTCTTTACAGTTATTTACTCAAATTAGAAAACATCCAAGCTGTATGCACACTGATTTTACTTAACTTATAAAATGCAACAACCTTTAAAGCAAACATTTGGTTTGAGTAAACAATGTCTAAAACTAACCATCGTGAACAAAAGACATAGTGGTAAGTTTCCCTCCTAACTATAGATTATTCAATTATGAATGGCATAGACTTCAGCTCAAATTACAGAAACACTAACTCTACAGAGAGTCCACCACCACCTTAGATAAAACTAAAATATGTTTTTCACCACAATTTTCAAATGCCAACAATCTCAAGGATTGTGAACTTTAATTTGCAAATGTTAAAAGTCTTTATATGAATTAAAAAATCACATTTGAATAAATATACTTAGTGAAAATCAATGATGGGCAAAGTGCTTTTCAAACAACTGAGAAGCAGTGTTGGAAAAACAGTCTCAAAGAGCGGATGGTACTGTCAGTCCAGAGTTGGGAAATCTACCCTGAGCAGCTGAACAGCCTTTTTCCTAGGAGTCAGTACAATCTGTTAGGCACCCCGCCCACTGTTTTTAAGCCCAGACACAGACAACAGCAGAGACAGATGTTGAAATTACACTCCACTTAAACAGTATCCATAGTTCAAAACATCTCACCAGCAGCCCCTCTGTAGCCTGCCCTAATTAGTCACTTGCTTGTAAACTTGCCGGAAAGAAACATACCTTTCACACTGGGGAGAAATCCTACGGATGCTCGACCACTGGTCAATCTAGCAATGGAAGGAAGTGGATGGCTAGCTGTCTTAAAGAGAAAAGTCTCAACTCGGTGAATCTCAATTCTTTACAAGAAAAGGGGATGCAAAATAAGTCCAACCATTCCACAGAGCAGTACTGACAAGTCCCTTTGAAACCTTCACCACTTTTACAAGTCAAAAAGCTGCTCAGCGTAGTGTCACAGCAGCAGCTGAGACTACAGTGACGTCAGTTACTTGGAGGCGGCCTTCAAGCCACCTCTTCCAACCAGAGCTCTGTAACTTTAGAGCAGCTCCTGCTCTGGGTAAACAACTCCAGGTCCAGGACATTTTTAGCTTTTATAATAGAGCCCAGTATTTTCAAACTTGCCAAAAGAGCTGGTTGTTAACATCATACGATGACAATGGCCAATTTTAGATTTATTTTATTAGGAAAGTAAACTCATTTTTTTTATAGGCAAGAATTATCTCGCTCCTTCCATACTTCTTTCTCCTTCTCAGCTGGTGGTAGGATGTACTCTGCTGCGCCTTTAGAAGTTTGCATCTGGATGTGGCAGAACAACATGTGTAGCATAATTATAAATACTACATACTCTCAAAAGATCTGTGAAAGTTACCAAACTTCTATCTTCAAATAAAATAGAAATGGGACATAAAGTCCAACCTCTTAGCTCTCTGTGATTCTGACAGTGTGTTGCTTTTATCTACAATAGTAGCGATGTCTTTACATTAGAGAAAATCAGAGCCCATGGGAAAGGATGAGATTTCTTACTGTGGAAGGACAAAACACACACACATACACACACACACACACACACACACCCCAAATATGAGATACTTATGGGCTTATTTTCCACTGAAGTGTGCCGCAGCCATAGGAAAAGAAAGCAGCCTAAGCGTATGGAAAAGTTCTCTAAATCATGATCAAATCAGCCTGTTCTGAAATGCTAGGAGATCTTGCCTCCCCAGCGACATTTCCAGGTTTATTGTGGCTTTGTACACACACCCACCTGATGGCATTTGGTTTAATTTAGCCAAAAAAGTCTCTAGAGCAATTTTGTGCCTAACTTAGCAAATATACAAGTTTAAACAATAAGGTCTTATCTTCAGGTCTGAAGAGCATCCCTGGTGTGGTCTTTAAAGTAATACATATTTACTGATATTATTTTCACCTGCTTCCAGATAAACATTTCATGAGGAGCTAAAGTTTAATAATAGTAACCTGCTCATGGTAGGACTTTAATACATGTAGGACCATCAAATGAAACCCTACTCTGTGTCTGGAAAGCCTGACATCATAATCTCAATAGCAAAAACAACAACAACAACAGTGATAGTTACAGTAATAATAGTAATTGCTCACTGAGGGGCAACTCTCTACAAGGTTCTGTGCTAAGTACTTTGAACAGACCTTTATCTGAGTTCACCCTCATAGCAATTCTGTCTGTAGATACTGATAATCTGATCTTACTGATAAAACCCAAGGCTCATAGTGGTAAAGCAACCTGCAAAAATTCATAGAAACACACCCATGTGGAGGAAAAGGGTTTGAAACAGGTTTTATTTTTTTTAATTGCAAACCATGGAATTTTGTCATAGAGATCTAGGTTTCAGTTCTACTGCCACCACTTATCTGTGTGATCTTGTAGACCCTGATTCTTCCTTAAAGAGATAATTACATTTACTTTAAGAGGCCATAAGAATATGAGGGAATATATATAGCGCCAAGCACACAATAAAGGGTAGTTCATGTCTACCTCCATACTTATGAGGCTAGGAAGAAGATTCTTTGAGAGAGGGAGAGGGAGGAGGGAGTTGCACAAAAACATCAATACAGAATTATCTTAACATTGTTTCCGGTCGGGCGTGGTTGCTCACGCCTGTAATCCTAGCACTTCTGGAGGCAGAGGCAGGTGGATCACTCAAGGTCAGAAGTTCGAGACAAGCCTGGCCAACATGGTGAAACCCTGTGTCTACTAAAAATAAAAAAATTAGCCAGGCATGGTGGCGCAGGCCTGTAATCCTAGCTACTAGTGAGGCTAAGGCAGAATTGCTCAAACCCGGGAGGCGGAGGTTGTAGTGAGCGGAGATGGCCTCACTGCACTCCAGCCTGGTTGACAGAGCAAGACTCTGTCTCAGAAAAACAAAACGAAAAACATTGTTTCCTTTACCTTTTCTTCTACTCCAAACGTCTTAACTTCTATGTATCACACTTGTAAATCAAATTAAGACTATTTTCTAAATCCTATTGAAAATTCAGATAGTATGTGTCTAAGTTACAAGAGATGTTACGTTGGACTATACTTCCTAAGTGTCACTCAGTAGTACCCATTTCAATCTCTTTTTTCATGGATGTCCCGGTGTGATTGTCCCAGGGCAATCACAAATAATTGCCTTATGTTTTAGAAAGAATTACATCATTCATACCTGATGACATACTAATCTTATAATTTCAATGTATAACAGATTCAAGTGCTTCATCTGCTTCTTGTCACGGTAAAGCTCATCTTAAATTGTACACAGAATCAAATACTAGTGAAAGTCTTTGATAAAAAGTTTACTCCAAGTTTACCACTTTTTCTAGTATTTACCAACCTTTTCTGTTGAATTTATATATATATGTAAAATTTATATTATATGTTATTTATGTATAATATATAATTTCCATGCCATATTTCACACCCCAAAGACAGAAAGTAAGTCAATTAGCTGATACAGTGCAAAGTCAAGAAATGTTCAGCACAGCTTTTGAGATTTTCCCTTGAAAACTTTTTGTTTTTTAAGAAAACTTTAGAAAAGTTTCCACAATTATGTACATAAAATGAACAGATTTAAAAGGCTGATGCTGGCATACTCAACCCTAACAGTTATATTCAGACGTCTTGAACTGCCTGAGGTTTTCAAGCAGGTGTCAGAATGACTGAAAACCTTATGGGAAAAAAAAAATGCAATTTGTTTTGTAAAGCGGTTTATCTCTAAACCATTTGAACATTTAAATCTTCAAATATGAAATTCACAAATGATTGTCCTATGTTTTAGAAAGAATTACATTATTCATACCTGATGACATACTAATCTTATTTCAACGTAAAACAGATATGTAAATAAATGTACCTAATAACACTTAATGGAAAATAAATGTAGAAACACCACCTGCTGTCAAGAAACAAAAAAGAAAATTCTAAAAAGGATTGGAAAAGATCTATATTAATAATAATATTAAGGCACAAGCAAAAACATTTTGAAAAGCGTAAAAGAGAAATAATGCGTGCATAAATGTCACTAGCAGGTGTTTCCAGACTTACAGAATTTTACAGTCAGAAAGAACTTCTGAAATCATCTAGCTAACCTTCTCATTTTACAGTTGAGGGAAGAGGCCCTGAGGGTAACTCATCTGCTCAAGGTCACAAAGCCATTTACTGGCCATTCCAAGAATAGAATCCCGGTCTCCTCATTCCTGGTGGAGTGCCTTGAAGTTCAAAATTCCAAGAAGTGCAAGGGAAGAAAATTGAAATAAGAATGCTGGATATGAGAGGAGACTGAGAAGTTGACTTCTGGCTTTGGCAAATATTAAATTCAGTTTTCTTCTATGTCCAAATGAGAGAGATGATACTCTGTCTTCCAAGTATGACCTAAGAATCATATAGCTGAGTATTTATTTATTTATTTTTGTCGTTAAAATAAATAGACAGTCTCGCTCTGTCGTCCAGGCTGGAGTGCAGTGACGTGATCTCGGCTCACTGCAACCTCCGCCTCCCAGGTTCTGCCTCAGCCTCCTGAGTAGCTGGAACTACAGGAGCACGCCACCATGCCCAGCTAATTTTTGTATTTTTAGCAGAGACAGGGTGTCACCATACTGGCCAATCTGGTCTTGAACTCCTGACCTCATGATCCGCCCGCCTCAGTGTCCCAAAGTGCTGGGATTACAGGCGTGAGCCACTGTGCCCAGCCAGCTGAGTATTTATTACCGTCTAAAGAGGCGTATGTCCTTAGCTAATTGTAAACACTGGGTCAAAATAAAAAGGCAAATGGATTTTATCTTAGTAGTTAAAAAGATCTGAAGATAAACACAGCAACATGGCCTTAAGCATGCCAGTACATATTTAATCTATAGTTTCATTTGCAGAATGATCCTGAAGTATTACAAAGCAGTTACTCATTTGTTCTCTTTATGCTATGACAACCTGGTTGTTATGAGACTGGAGAGCTTCTGATTTCTTGCTTACATCATTTTTCCATTGCTTATTCTTTTACCCTTTAAACATATTTAACAATAAAAGGGGTACTGCGTTTCTATTTTCATCGGAAAGAAGATAGAAAAGATTTAAAAAACTAAACTTGTTATTTTTTGTTTGTTTTAGTTTTGTTCTTGAGATGGTCTTGTTCTGTTACCCAGGCTGGAGTGCAGTGGTGTGATCATGGCTCACTACAACCTCAACTTCCGGGGCTCAAGCAATCTTCCAGCTTCAGACTCCTGAATAGGGGACCACAGGCACTTGCCACCATGCCCAGCTAATTTTTTGATTTTTTTTTTTTTTTTTTTTTTTGAGATAAGGTCTTGTTATGTTGCCCAGGCTGGTCTTGAACTTCTGAGCTCAAATGATCCTCCCTCCTTGGCCTCCCAAAGTGCTGAGATTATAGGACCAAAACACTATGCCCAGCCTAAACTCATTCTTGTGCATGTTAAAGTTCAAAGGCTACTATAAGGAATGTATTTTAAGAAATTCTTTCTTCTTGAATAATGTCTTCCTCTTGCAATTGTGAAATTACTTCAAGATCATGAGATCTCGGTTGGTTAGCAGAACTCTTGAATCTCAAATTATCTTCAATTCCTAAGGTCTTGGGTACTTCAATTAACATTCCATGTAACAAATATTTGTGAATACCAATTCTATGCCTGGTTAGACCAAGAGGGCTCAAAGAAGAGTAAGAAGTCCTTGTCTTCAACAGGTCTGGTCAGCTCTGAAGATTCCCTGAAATGTGACATGTAGCATGACTGTTTACATTCTGAGTAGCCCACTACACTGGTATAAATTCACAAATTTGGAGAGTCCCTCCTAGGAGTACCCACAGCATTCCACCAAGGAGATCACGGTTTAGTGTTACTCTCACTCAGTCCTAGCTGCACACTATAATCACACAGAGAATGAAAAAGAAAAATAGCCATGCTGGAACTCTCCCCAGACTTCTGACTCAGACCATCCAGTGGTGAGGTCCTGGCTTCAGACTTTTGATAAAGTTCCACAGCTGATTCTGTCAAATTTGGTCCTGTGTTATTTGAGTTCTAGAATGGCAATTTCAACTGTGTGTTAATAAATATAATTTTGATCCTCCTAAAGTACTGTTTTGGGATATAAAATTATGAGGATAACACACAGAATATTTACTATCCACAGAAGTTACATGTTTGGATTATTACTTGCCAGCTAATGTACTATTTTTCCAGTGGGGGATGTTTATCCTTAAAATCATGGGACACTGGCTCTCTCTTCTATTCTGAAGGCTGATGACACGTCAACAGGTTTTTTAGCCAAGCACATCCATCATGGGGCTTATACACAGGCATTTCCAGATGACAGAAATATTCAAAAGACACACGTTTGAATGATCTGTTCTTTTCAAGTCGTGGTCCAAATTCTGAACCAAACAGTAACATATTTGAGAAATGTGGGCTATTTTAAAACTAGAAACAGAGCTTGCTCACATTTTTCAAATTTGCTTTTAGCATCTCATTGTATTATTTACAGATTCTTGACTTGGAGGATACTGATAATGATGAGAATAAAATCAAAATAATAAAAAGGACTGCTCGAGGGCTACCTTTTCTTTAGTGACCAGAAGAGTTCCGGGATTGCTTGTCCACCACAAGAGGGCCACCCTGAGCCACTTCTCTCTGCTGCGCTGTTTCAGCAGTAAAGCATGGCTCAGGCTTGGTGAGTGTAATTCGAAGGACACAGGAACTAATCCATATTCCCCCAGGGCGTAACTAATCCACCTATATCTTCTACGAGAAATGTTAGATTTATCACTACTGGGTGACAGCATTCTATTTCCAATAATTGCCTAGTAAAATACCACTGATAGAGGAAATAATTATTGGCTAGTCACACTTCGGCACAGAAAAGAAGAGGTAGCACATACTAAGGACTAGAAGGAACAAATCAATATGGGTAGGGCTTTGATTAGAGGTCGGGAAAGCCATCTGTTTCATTCACAGGGCATGGAGTAGGGAAACAGGTGGAAGATCTGAATGGGGAACAGCATGGGTGGGTGTTAGATTTTGAGCACTTGGAGTTCAGGTCAAAAGAAATGTGGCATCATGACATGAGAGGGATACGGTAAAGGATTTGGAGGTAACATTACAGAAAGGGAGGCCTAAATTCACACTTCAGTGTAGCCCCCAGGCCCACTCTAATCAGAAGACTTCTGCAGAACCAGCCAGACCCATTTTCCATGGCCAAGGTCCCTCAGTAAGTCCATATTAGCCTATAAGCACAATACCTTGATGGGTAATTTGCCCATGAACATCTCAAAACTTCATAAAGGAAAAGGGTTTAGGAAAAGAGAGTCACAAAATGGTGATATCGTGCAGGGCAAAAGCTATTCAAATGCAGGAAGGAGGCAGTAGGTATTTAGTACCTCCCCAAAAGCAGCTGTGTCTGATCCTTCCACTGTATTCTGTTGTTGTTGATGCTATCAATATGTATTGCAAAATAAGATTTCTGTAACCTCACTCTTTTTGTTTGTTTGTCTTTGTTTTTTTGAGTCGGAGTTTCGCTCTTGTCGCCCAGGCTGGAGTACAATGTCATGTTCTCAGCTCACTGCAACCTCCACCTCCCGGGTTCAAGTGATTCTCCTGCCTCAGTCACCCAAATAGCTGGGATTACAGGCGTCCGCCACCATGTCCAGCTAATTTCTGTATTTCTAGTAGAGACAGGGTTTTGCCATGTTGGCCAGGCTGGTCTCGAACTCCCGACCTCAGGTGATCCATCCAACTCGGCCTCTCGAAGTGCCGGGATTACAGACCTGAGCCACTGTGCCTGGCCAACCTCACCCTTTTTAATCCAACTCTTTTTAATCCCCGCTACTATTTTGAATCCAGTCACTTTCTTTTTTTCTTTTCTTTTTTTTTTTTTTTTGAGTCGGAGTCTTGCTGTGTCTCCCAGGCTAGAGTGCAGTGGCCCGATCTCGGCTCACTGCAAGTTCCGCCTCCCGGGTTCACGCCATTCTCCCGCCTCACTCTCCGAGTAGCTGGGACTACAGGCGCCCGCCACCAGGCCCGGCTAGTTTTTTGTATTTTTAGTAGAGACGGGGTTTCACCATGTTAGCCAGGATGGTCTCGATCTCCTGACCTCGTGATCCACCCACCTCGGCCTCCCAAAGTGCTGGGATTATAGGCTTGAGCCACCGCGCCCGGCCTGAATCCAGTCACTTTCTACAAATATCAGGTATCTTCAAACTAATAGCTGCATCTGAATCAAGTACATTCCCTCTGAAGTAAGGAGGCTGAACAGAGGCTTCAGTTTCCCCTCTTGGACAGTTTTTCCACATCAAGATGAAGTCCAAGGCCAGGCAGTCCTCATTTTCCTTGACTACCTCAACTAGCTTCAATGTGGCTTTTTCCACCAGATGTAATCTAAGCTTGTTCACAAATACTAAGGCCCTCTATGCAGTGGCCCGACAGCCTCAGCAGGTACACATTTCCTTTCAGGCAAAGGCTCAGAAGATACACATTTCCTTTCCTGCTTGGATTCCCAGGAGTCACCTAATGCCCGGCAAAAAATTAATTTCAGTACCTTGTCATGTTGAAACCCAGTTATAAATGACTGATCTAGGCCAATATACAGGATGTTCTATTTAAGAAGTCTCACTCTATTTTGTCTGTTCAGGAGTCAGAGACACAAAAGGAGTAACAAAGAATGTGAAAAAACTATTTATAAGAAAGAATGTACCCTACAACTTAAAGTATAATAATAATAAATAAATTTTTTAAAAAAAACAAAAATAAATAAATAAATAAATAAATAAAAATTAAAAAAAAAAAGAAAGAAGGAAGGGAGTTATAAACTACGAACTAAACTGAATGTTCTGACTTTAAGAAATAAGAGTATGTAAGTCTTTTTTTTTTTTTTTTTTTTTTTGAGACGGAGTGTCGCTCTGTTGCCCAGGCTGGAGTGCAGTGGCCGGATCTCAGCTCACTGCAAGCTCCGCCTCCCGGGTTCCCGCTATTTTCCTGCCTCAGCCTCCCGAGTAGCTGGGACTACAGGCGCCCGCCATCTCGCCCGGCTAGTTTTTGTATTTTTTAGTAGAGACGGGGTTTCACCGTGTCAGGCCAGGATGGTCTCGATCTCCTGACCTCGTGATCCGCCCGTCTCGGCCTCCCAAAGTGCTAGGATTACAGGCTTGAGCCACCGCGCCCGGCCGTAAGTCATTTCTTTAGAAAAGCTCTTAAATTACCTTCCCTTACTAAATCACTTGAGGCAAGTTAAGTAAACTGATGAGTTGCTCTCTGCCCCTCATACTCTTTAAATTTGAATAAACTTAAAGAGCTGGCTTTAAAGGTACATCATGTTGGCAACCTCAGAAAGAAGTGATGCCATTTCCCAGCCTTCAATAATCACTTATGCATCATGCTTGTTAACACAAGCAGCTCAACTAAAAGCATTCAGAAGAGACTACAGAAAATAAACACATAAAGCACACTGTCTCAGAGTCAGTAATTTCCACAGTTCCATATCTGGAGTATGCATGATATTATAACTCTTCAAACAGTCAAGATATTGCACCACTCATGAATACCTCAGGATGGTTTGCCATTTTCTTTTTTTTATTTTTTTTTTGAGACGGAGTCTCGCACTGTCGCCCAGGCTGGAGTGCAGTGGCACGATCTCGGCTCACTGCAAGCTCCGCCTCCCAGGTTCATGCCATTCTCCTGTCTCAGTCTCCCAAGTAGCTGAGACTACAGGAGCCGCTACACCTGCCTAACTTTTCGTATTTTTAGTAGAGATGGGGTTTCACTGTGTTAGCCAGGATAGTCTCGATCTCCTGACCTCATGATCTGCTCTCCTTGGCCTCCCAAAGTGCTGGGATTACAAGCGTGAGCCACCGTGCCCGGCCTGCAATTTTCTTAAGTGAGTTGGTGTTCTAAACTTTTCTGAAAAGTTCTAGTTTTTAAATTAGTGTAATGCTCTACACTGTTAACTGTTTATTTAATGCTTATTTTCCTAAAGAACAAAAGTTGCTTAAAATCATTTTTAAAATATATCTAAAACTTTACTGATAATCTAAATAAAAATCATCAAAACAAAGGCAAGTTTTTATTATCTGAGTTTAATATATGCTAAATAGGAATTTGGATTCAAAAACATTGAAAAACACCAAATATGCAAGTCAATAAAATTTTATGAACATTTTTGTAAAGGCTGAATAACTGCTAACAACCACTGATTATGTATTATCTTAAACTAAATGTTTGCAATTTTATCTTCAGATGTTGGGTTTTGTTAGTACCTTATTTTGAAAAATAGTTACAGAAAAATACGTACAACTCTGAACTAAAAAAGTTTTATAATGGTAACAGTGAAATTGAATAATCAGGAAAGGTCAATAGACTTAAGTTTATTAATCATAAATATGTGGGATATAAAAAGATCAGATGGGGCTCTTTAGGACAACATGGCCTGGCTTAACAGTGAGCAGTGCAAGGTAGAGGTTTCTGAGGTTTCTCTTTACATCTAAAAAGTGTTATATTTGCTGCTCTTATTTTTTGATCAAGTGGTTTGTAACAGTACTCTACTCAAAAGGTTCCCCAGAAATATTTAAAATACTACCCATAACTTCACTAGGACAGACACAGGCTAGAACTGCCAGTGAGTACAGAAAATACACCTTTAAGCAGGGAAGACATGGATGAAAATGTATTTAAGTTACATGGAAAGGACCTTTAGAGATTCTGTGATTTGGCCGGGCGCGGTGGCTCAGGCCTGTAATCCCAGCACTTTGGGAGGCCAAGGCAGGCGAATCACAAGGTCAGGAGATCGAGACCACGGTGAAACCCTGTCTCTACTAAAAATACAAAAAATGAGCCGGGCGAGGTGGCGGGCGCCTGTAGTCCCAGCTACTCGGGAGGCTGGGGCAGGAGAATGGCGTGAACCCGGGAGGCGGAGCTTGCAGTGAGCCAGGATCGCGCCACTGCACTCCAGCTTGGGCGACAGAGCAAGACTCCGTCTCAAAAAAAAAAAAAAAAAAAGAGATTCTGTGATTTGCACACACTTTCAAAATGGCAAACATGAAAAACAGCCACTACCACTTTCCCTTCTCTCAATTGATCAACACAAAAGTACAGTTTAGAAGCATTTAAGATATTCCCACATTTATTACTGTAACTACAAAGGTGTTCTGCCATCTCCAGGCCATGAAACATTCTATTTTGTATGAGTTTTTATCTGAAATTCTACAAGTAGACTGCTGAGAATGTCAGGACCTACCCATGAAATGTGTTTCATCAAAATGTGAATGACATTACTTTACCTATCGAAAACCAGATAAAAATTAAAACCGCAGAACGTTTTCTATCTTTCATTAGACCTAATTGGTTTACAACTAGGGTTTAAGCAGTTATGTCTTCATGCATACTATGTTTTAACTGTACCATGTCCCAGTAGTTCAATAAATGGTCGACTTTTCTTACTTTCTGGTACATTCTCCACTACCTTCTCTTCAATCTCTACATTCACTTATGGTGTCTGACACAAAGTATGACTCTGCTAGATGAACTGGACTGTAGTTCTATCAGAATGCAGTTACAAACACTGCATGAATATTTGGAATTAAGGCTGAGCTACCAAATTGACAGTCCAAACGTCGTTGGCAGCTAATTAAATAAGCATATCCCATTCTACCACACAAACTAAAGTTGAAGATTGGAGAATGCAGGCCAAAACACATTCCAGGCTCAGGACTGAATTTTCCTTTGTTTTATGAGTTTAGTTACTTATGCTTAAAAATAGCCAACTGAATTCCTTTTTTTCTTAGATCTAGGCCAAATTAACAAGAAGACACTTCTTCCTATGGCCAAGAATGTGCATACAAGAGAATTTTCTAGAATAAGGCTTGCTCTGTTGAGTTTAGTTTGGTGTGATGTTTAAATAGCACCGCTTCAAAGGTCCAAACAAAAGACAACGCCTTGTCTTAATAATTGAGGGTCTTTTCTCTCTTGGTGAATGAAGAAGCCTCGTTGTTCCTCTTTCAGAAACAGCTTAATACAACAAAAATAATGCAAGCAACAGGATCAAAGGGGATGATGCTGGGGATTCTCTTTCTGAGGTTTTGGGCACCATCTTTGTTAACTTATAGTCCCAAGTTTATGTTCTATGCTTTAAGAGATAGGTGCATCCTGGATACTGGGTGCCCGCTGAACAGCTTTAAGTTATAGGGAAAAGACGGCAAGGAAAAAGGTCACTTCGTGCCTGCTGGCAATTTTCTGACCCCACCTTCCACCAACTGGTCCCCAGCATGTCCCCTAAGATAGAGGCAGGTCTGAATGCCCTGACCCTGGATGCATTTCTCATTATACACCGCAGTGTGATGGATCTGTGTGTGTACACACAGGCACAACTGGGAGGCTGGTCTATGCAGTGAGTGGGGCAGAGTGGAAAAGAGCCTCCCTGGAATTCAACTGTTCAGTAAAGTTGATTCACTAACTTCAGAGGAGCTGTTGGAATGATCCTATAGCCCCCAGAATCTGTGAGCAGTAAAGCCAGTCCTGCTTCAGCTGACTTTCCTCTCCCCAATATTTCACAGGAGTTTCACATATGGAGGATCTGGATGAGGTTCAAGAGTCTCATGAAATTCTATAAAATCACTGCCTGTATTAGTCTACTTTCACACTGCTATAAAGAGCTTCCCTGAGACTGGGTAATTAATAAAGGAAAGAGGTTTGACTCACAGTTCTGTATAGTTAGGGAGGCCTCAGGAAACTTGCAATCATGGTGGAAGGGGAAGCAGGCACTTTCTCCACAAGGCGGCAGTGGACAGGAGTGAAGGAAGAACTTCTAAACATTTATAAAACCATCAAATCTTGTGAGGACTCACTTGCTATCATGAGAACAGCATGGGGGAAACCACCCCCATGGTCCAATCACTTGCCTCCCTCTACATGTGGAGATTACAGGTCCCTCCCTCAACCCATGGGGATTACAATTCAAGATGAGATTTGAGTGGGACACAGAGTCAAACCTTATCACTGTTTTAGGAATTCACAGGTAAGATTAATACCACTGTTGCCAGAAGGGCAACATAAGGAACATGACCACAGTTCCTAAAATGAGATCTACAGTTGAGGCTGGTGTTTTGGTTAGCCCAGACAGCTCTCCTTCCCTATTCAGGTCACAAGTTATCACTGAGCTGTTTGCACCACCCTTGCATATATTTATGGTGTCAGTCCACCTAAGAATGCCTAGGGATTTTGTTGTAATAACGTGTTAGATCACTGTGGGATCATCTTGAGCCTGAACTCAGTGTGCACACGTGCCTATATCTCTCAGTGGCTGTGTGACGCTGTGCCCACACACTATTCACCTTGGTTCTCTTTTCTGTTGGGTACTATTCCTATTTACCTTTGATTCTGTGTTTTTGAGAACTTGTATTAATGCAAGCCAAGTTTTCTGGCACCACCACCAGTGCAGAAATATAACTGCTTTATCACTGGAGGTGATATCCCTTCTGGCAAAGGCTGTACAACTAAGTGGAAATGCTCTGGAGAGAATTCAGACATCCACTGAGCAGCTGAAATTTTAAAGTCTACTCAAACCTAGACAACTAATGATCCTATATCTTAGTATCACATAGTTTACTGTAAGCTTTGTTGGGGCTATATCGAACGTGCATTTTAGACAATTCAAATATCTAAAAGTAGTGGTTCTGGGGCGTTTAAAAAAATACAGATGCCTAGGTCCGTACATTTTATTTCAATTAGTATGGAGTAGGTCCCCAATTAAAAACTTCCCAGAAATTCTGATGTGCAGCTAGCATTGACAACTACGATCTAGTTATTTCATTTTTGATTCATCACATGATAAAACTAAAATCTAAAGCCAGTTTCTTAAAGTCACACAGGGTAGTGAATATGTATGATGCTTGTGAAGTGAGTGAGTGCATACCATATCACATTTATCTGCAAAGATAATATCAGCAATTTGGACAAGACAATTCTTTGTGATGTGGGATTTCAGGGACCTTGAAGTTCTGATCCCTTCCGTCTAAATGCCAGCAAGCTTCCCAGTCATTGTAATAACCTGCAACACTCCACACACTTCCAAATGCTCTGTAGGTGGCTGAGAGCCTTTTAACAGGTGTAACTGGCTCCAAAGACAATAAATATTTCAGCTAAATTTCAGCCCTCAAACATTTACTTTCAGTTCCTGAAATGGTGGCCTGGAAACTTACCACGGATCTAACAGACAAACTTCAGGTTTTAAAGTGTTTGTTATCCCTGAGATGAAAAATTTTAAAAAGTAAACACCTGAGTTATATATAATTGATTAAACATGGCATTTATCTCATTTCATTCATTTTTGTAATGAAGTTTTACCTAGTTCTCTGAATCTCTAAAATGAAAAGCCAGAAGTGCATACTGACAGATTCCAACCGTTGGTTAACAACTCCTCACTCCAAGTCTCTCCTCCCCCTATCAAAAAACAAACAGAACCAAAAACCAAAACCAAACAAACCCTGTAGACAGTAAGAGCAGTTATTCTAAACTAAAGTTTTAGACTATTGTGAAGGTTTTTTGTTGGTTTGTTTAATTAATATTCAAATGGATGTGTGGGAGGATGTGACGATAAATAAATCAGAGTCCCTTGAAAGTTAAATTCCTGGAGATTCCAAGGCCCATTACCAATAGCAACTTTTAGAACAAAGTTTTCCACATATTCTTTTTGCAGACGTGCAAGATACTTCACTTTCCACAGATTTTCATATCCATCAACCAGCCTGTGAGTATTTACAAATATGTGACTTCAACAAGTGCGGAGATTGCTGACTCTTGGGTGGCACTGGATAAACTATCAATGAGATGGACAGAATAGGTCTTTTAGGTAGACGGAGTCTATCCAGGCCACTTTCGGTATGAGGAGAAAGGGGGATGCTCAGGTTTACTGAAGTTAGTTTATATCTCGAGAGCACCTCCCACCAGAACTACGCTACCAGTCTTGGATTGTGGTCGAATGATTTCGAGAAAATGACCATATTTAATGAAATTCTAGAGAATGACTGTATTTTTTCCCTATTCAAAACAATTCATATATCATATTTATAGAGCATTTCCTGCTCTGGAGGCATTCTATTATGGAGGATAGGACTCCAAGTAATAAGTTCAATTAGCAATACATGAATTCAAGTATAACAAGTAAAAGCAGGAATGGCAGGTTTGGTGGGAATCTGGTCAAACAGAGTAGGATGGGGATAATTGTTTCTTAAATGAACTAAGACCTAATCCAATCTCATGTTTCCAAGCATATCTCTGTAGACAAAATACATTGGCATTACAACACATTACTTAGTTTCCATGAGGGTCACATTTATTTCCCATATTTTTTTTCAGATATTTGTTGGATGTCAAAATCTTGCTAGTTTGATGTAACCTGGCAAAGGTACTTTACAAATGTATGTAATTTTTGGAAACGTGACCAAATTGTGAATGTTCGTCCAGCTTTTGAATAATAATAGTGAGCTACTGAGAAATAATTATGAGACATGTAGTCCATTTTTATATTCAATATGCCAATTATTTATCAAGAGGAGACAAACAGGATGAAAAAGCAGCAAAATTAAAACAATTCATACAGAAAAATGTCACACTTACTTTCTTACCTGAAATATTTTAGTGCTTGGGCTTCTTATTGAATTTGGTTGTGGTAAGATGAGTTGTGTCTTTTTAAAGAAATAAGCAGTCTTCAGTGTTTTTATAGCATTGGTTACTACAGAAATTATACTTCTTTTACTTCTTGTCTTGAAGGGTGAACAAAATAAACAAACTGAAAATACTACAATGAATGGTAGATGGTGAAAAATTTACAGTACAAAAAACAGTGTAAAAAGGAAGACAAGTTTAAATATTGTTGTGTAAGAAAGTGATGAAAATAATACAAGAATGAGAATAAGTAAAATGATAGGCTGGAACATCTGGGAAGGTAAATGCAAAGACAAAGAGAAGAGTTAATTAATAATAATCTTTAAAACTTAAATTCACATCAACTAATTTAAGCATTCATTCAACTTAAGATACAAAAGAACCCCCACCCTCCCTTAAGCCTATATCTATAAAATCTGAAAGCCTAATTTTATACACAGCACTTTCTCTCACTCTAATTTCTATTATTTTCCCTGAGGGTATAACTGAATACATATCAAAATTCAACAAGTTTTATCATAAAACAGTATTTTTCATAGCAAAGCGGAGCAACATGCAAGATAAATAAGCGATAGGGTTGCAATTTTTCTAGCTGTACCAACAGGCAGTTAATCTAAAATCATGCTTCTGTACATAAACTGGCTTTTAAATGTCTTGCGTGTCTTAAAAGCCATGCATGCTGTTGTACTTCCGTGGGTTCTCCAATGGATACAGGACACCAGGCTTGCCAGAGGAAACAGCATTGCCTGTTTTGTTTCATAAATTATCTTTCATGTGGTTAACTCTGATAAAATGCATTGGTCTTTAAATGGCCACCATACCTGGCCAAAGCAGCTCAGTCCAATTCATCCGGTGTGCCTCTACAAATCAGGATGGAGGAAAAATGCTGGTTTTCCCTGTTCTAGAATAGTTATTACTATTTCTCTGAATTAGTGTTGCCTTCAAGCTAATGTATAGACTCCTTCCCCAGTACTGAGATTCTCCACTATACAACTGAGAGTGATTTTTCTCTGGAAATAATGATCATGTTATTTAAACTTATGGTAAAAAAAAAAAAGTGGCTTTCATTTGTTCCTTTCAGGGGGCTGCAGACACAAAATCATGTCCCTTTACCACTGGTTTCTACATTTACCAACAGTTATCCATCAGTTCTATTTAATTAAATTAATTTTTTTTTTCTTTTTTTATTGACACAGAGTCTCCCTCTGTCACCAAGGCTAGAGTGCAGTGGTGCAATCTTGGCTCACTGCAACCTTCCTCTCCCGGGTTCAAGCGATTCTCCTGCTTCAGCCTCCCGAGTAGCTGGGATTACAGGAGTGCGCCACCACACCAGGCTAATTTTTGTATTTTTAGTATACACGGGGTTTCACCATGTTGGCCAGGCTGGTCTCCAACTCCTGACCTCCCGCCCTCCTCAGCCTCTGGGATTATAGGCATGAGCCACAGTGACCGGCCATCAATTCTGTTTTAGCTTTTTTCTTTCTTTTGAGACAAGGTTTCACTCTTGCCCAGGCTGGAGTGCACTAGTGCAATCACCACTCACTGCAGTCTCCACCTGCCTGGGCTCAGGAGATCCTCCCACTTCAGCCTCTGGAGTAGCTTGGATTACAGGTGCATGCCACCACAACCGGCTAATTTTTTGTGTTTTGGAGAGACGAATCTCGCCTTGCTGACCAGGCTGGACCCAAACTCCTGAGCTCAAGCGATCCGCCCTCCTCGGTCTACCAGTCTAGTCATTTTTTTAAAATCCTAAACTCAATATGGATCTTGACTCGAAAACCACAAATCAGCAGCTAAATATTCCTATTCAGGACCATCTTGCAGTTCATCTGCTAGCAGAGTAACAGAAAAATATTGACCTTCTAAAATAATACTGTGCCTCAAAATCTCAAAATCCTTTACTCTTTCCACAAAAATTGAGGGTGATGAATGGTGTTAACTTTTCCTTTTAAACAAAACACAGGAAGAAATGGTGACTACATGATGGAGTCACAAAAACCTCATCCCTGCAGGACAGTGTGGAAGAACGGGTGGGCCGGCCGGGGGTTTCAGGCCCCACTGCGGCCCTGAGCGGGTGCTTCCCTCAAGCGGGGCGCGGCAGTCCGGGCGCCGAGACGCCCCCCTGGGACGCGGCTCCGCGGGCCAGCCTGGCCACCGCCGTGGCTCGCAATAGGCAGAACTGTACCTGACTCACGGAAATGGGCTCCTCGGCGCCGCGGTCGTCCGCAGACTTGGGCACCTCGAGGCGGTCGATGAAGGTCTGCAGCTCCTTGCGGAAGGCCTTCATCTGTGCGTTGATACGGTAGAGCAGCTCGTGCTCGCGGATGCGGCTGCCGTCGTCCTCCTCGTCCATGAGTCCGAACAGGTCCCCGTTGGCCACGTAGATGCGCGCCTCGGTGATGATGGTGCTCGTGTCGGCGATGAGCCGGTCGATGGTCTTGCCCAGGCGCTCGGCCTCCGACCGGATGTCCTTCATCTGTTGCCGATCGGAGAAGCTCTTGGGCCAAGGCCCGGGCGCCGGGTAGAAGGAGCGCGTGGGCGTGAGGCAGCGGATGTTGCGCACCTCCTCCGAGTCGCTCTCGCCGCCGATGGGCCCTTCGCGCTTGCGGTGCGGCGGCCGCGAGTCGTCGTCGCTCTCCTTCTTGCCTGCGTCGCTCTCGGCGTCGCTGTCGCGGGGACTGCCCCGGATGCCCAGGTGCGAGGCCAGGTCGTAGCGCTGCATGTTGGACATAAGCACGCGATTCTCGTACTGCAGCTGCATGACCTTGCCGCTGAGCTCGTTGATCTGCAGGCGCGCTGCCTTCAGCTCCTCCTGCAGGGCCTCGGTCTTGGCGTTGTCGTGGTGCCGCGCGCTGTCGTGACCGCCGGACTTGTACTTGTACTTGTTGAGCTCCGCAGTGATGCGCTTGTTCTGCTCCTCCAGGTCGGCCACGTTCCTCCGCAGCAGCTCCGTCTCGTCTTCCACCAGCTGCAGGTGCTGCCGCAGCTCTGACAGAGATTCGCTCTGCTCCCTCATGAGCGGGTTGGCCGAGCCGTTGAAATCATCACCCCTAAGGTCGTCCAGTTCCGCCTTCAGGCCTCTGTTCTCCACCTCCAGTTCGACGATTTTCCTGCCCAGGATGTTGGCTTCTTCCTCCACCAGCCTTAGCCGTAGCTTGAGCTCGGCCTCCCTGGTGCTGGGAGGGCCTCCAGCTTCTCCTTTGGGCAAAGGACTGTCCAGATCCCCATAAAAGGATCTGTACTTCTGAAGCTCGTGTTCAAATCTGTCCTTTTCTTTATCAATCTTGGCCATTTTCTTTCTCATCAAAGCGGCTTCTTCCTTAACGAACTGCAGCTGGCACTTCAGATCTTCATTGTCCTCCTCATTTGGGGGAAAAGAGGGACAAGGATAGGACATCATTCTTATGTAAATCAAGGAAACAACCAAAAGAGGACACCTGGAAAAATAATTTCTTTTTCTTGCAATACAGATTTAATGACAGACAAACAGAAGCAGACACTGACTATTTTCTTCAGATCACTTAAATTCTTTGGCAAATTAAAGATTAGAACAATGTTACATTCTGGAAGCAAAAAGGAAAAGGAATATGAAAAGAGACAAACTGTGGTCATCACTATTCAGAGATTATTATATGTTGTAACTGCATACAACTGTTTGGTGATCATTTCAGCAGTGTTTCTTTTGTTTTGTTTCATTATTGCAGTAATAAATATAAAATCTGTTCAAGGAGCATGTGGTTCCTTTGCATTCGCTGCCACTTTTTTGCCACTTACACTGAGCCAAGTGCTGAAAAGTGTTTTACAAATATGAACCTAATTTAATATTCAGAGTAAATTTAGGAGTAGGTATTAAAGTTCCTGGTTTAAAGATGTTCAGTAACTCTTTGAAGGTTACACAGCTAATGAATAGCAAAGGACAAAGGTGAAATTTGAATCCAGTTCTGTCTGAAACTAATGCTCAGGCTCTTGATTTCTGTGTCACTTAGAAAATAATCTGTCCCCTGTTTTTATTCAAAGGAGAATTGTTTTAGAGGCCCGTAAGTCAGGAAAGTTTGACACTGGAATGGTCCATCCAAGGAGAAATTGTTAGTTTTTCCATCTAGATCACATTTTAAATAGGATGTACTCCCATCAGTCTGAAATGGATAAAGCTGGTGCAGCCTGGCGAAAGGATAGTGGAACTATAGAAGTTCTTCTCACACATTCTTATGACAGCCTCAGAGCCCAGTCATTAACTAAACTGAAAAGTACAAAAGGACTAGTGGAAATCTTTCTCTGAGGGATATTACCGAAGCATGTTATTATATCTATGGACATTTCTCCCAAGGACAATTTCTCAAAATTATCTTTTAAGTATGTATTTTGAGCCAATCATGTAACTTCTGTGAACTTTGGTTTCTTCATTTAAAAAAATGAAAATAAATAAAAAGGAGCAACCACTGGTGAGAAGGTGAGGAGAATAATGAGCTTCTGCCAGAGACACTCAGTAAATACCACACAGAGCCTTTGAGATGGAAGAGATGGAGAACAGGGGACAGATCTCTTGTCTTCCTATCTACTAATGGGAATATGAAGGGTTTGAGAGCTGCTGAGTGTGCAGAACCTGAACATTACATTCCATATAGTATTGAATCCTTATATCAGCCCTTCAAGATAGGTGATGCAATCTCCCCTTTGCCGATGGGAGACATTTATTAACATTGCAGTGCACAAGTTAATAAGTGACAGAGCACAGTCTATATTCTGGCTGAGTCCCAAACTCATATTCCTTCCACTGCACATGCTGCCTCTAGAAAAGAAGCATAAAAGAAAAAAAAATAGAGCAATGTGGTAAAAGCAAAGAAATAAGATGTGTTGTCTTGTACGCTTTCCTCTAGAAGAGGTTTAGAAGAAAGAAGAGAAGGACTACCAGAAGAGATGAGAGAGCCTTAGTAGCATCCAGAGAGGAGGAGAAGAGGGTATGTCATGGAAAGCTTTGATAGAAGAACTCATTTCACAAGGGAAGAGAGAAGCTGCCTACAATATATTATACTATGTGCTGGGACCCTCCCACTAATTCAGTGAGGATGAGACCAAGGATATGTTACAATGTTTTGGATCACATCAGCAGAGGAATCAAAGATGACCCTGAATTTTTAAGTTGAGGGGTCTCATTGGATTGTATGGCCAATAGCAAGGATAGAGAATGAACAAAGAGGAGCATTCCATTTAAATCACTTTTAAAATAGGATGTACTCTCATCAGTCTGAAATGGATAATGTTGGTTCTGCCTGCTGAAAGGATAGTGGAATGAAACTTACAGAAGTTCTTCTCATACATTCTCATGACATTCTCAGGACAACCTCAAAGCCCAGTCATTAACCAAATTGAAAAATACAAAGGAGAAATGGAAATGGTTTTGTGTGAAGAATATGGGTTTAAGGTTTTAAGAATGCTGTCTGTGAGGTGTTCTGGTGGAGGGACATGGGGTGGAAACATCCATCAACAGTCATGTAGAATCTCAGGCTCATGATTAGATTACTAAGATTACATCTTGGCACTTAGAGCTCAGGTCTAGAAGTGAGGACGTGTGGATGAGATACGTAGAGGTGATGGTTGAACCTATCATAATGGTCACAGACACAACCAATGAGGAGAAGAAAAGAAAGGGAGACAGATGGCTGGAGGCGGTGGCTCATGTCTCTAATCCCAGCACTTTGGGAGGCTGAGGTGGGTGGATCACGAGGTCAGGAGCTCGAGACCAGCCTGGCCAATATGGTGAAACCCTGTCTTTCTTAAAAATACAAAAATTAGCTGGGATAGTGGCATGCACCTGTAGTCCCAGCTGCTCGGGAGACTGAGGCAGGAGAATTGCTTAAACCCGGGAGGTGGAGGTTGCAGTAAGCTGAGACTGCACCACTGCACTCCAGCCTGGGTGATGGAATGATAGAGCAAGACTCCATCTAAAAAAAAAAAAAAGGAAGGGAGACAGACAGGTCAAAGGTTTGGGAGGGGAAATCTAAGGTCATGCAGGCCAATAATTAGAACAATGTTTGATCAGAAACATGACCAACAATGTCAAATATGCTTTTACATAGGCTAGGTTTTATTTGACATGCAAGAGTAGATGAGACTGGGAAGCCAGCTAGGGTTGCATGTGTGGTGGAAGTCCTTGATTGCAAGGCAAGGCCTTTATTTGCTAGTATAGTTGGCATATACTGCAAATTGAGTCTAACCAAAACAGCAGTGGTTGTGATACAAGGCACAAACTGAAGCAGAATAACACTTCACTGGGTTATATTAAGCAAATAAAAAAGAAAATATCTGATGAGTGTGTATGTAAGCTCTCCTGCCCAAAGGAATGAAAACAACAATTATTTTAACACTTGGACAAAGACTGCATGTAATAGAGGCATTATGAGGGAAGGAACTGCATCAAGGGCTAATGGGCATGGTAATTATTTTATTTATTTAAAAATAAATCTTTTCAAGATACAAAATGCGCAGTTTCTGCAATGCCAAGAGTTTACAACCCTGTATGCCAATATGCTTGCATCCTCATCTTGTAACCCAACTATTGTAGGCTGCATTGGAAACTTGGCATAGAAATATCATACATAATTATTGAAAAAGACAGGAGATTGCATGCAAAGTGCCTGGTCTACAGTAATTGAGCAGTAAATACTTGCTCCTATTACCCACAGTGAACAGTAGGCAAGAAAAATTAAAATGCTCTGAGGTGTGAAGCAAGTTATTTGTTATTTTTGTGTATTTTAAGACTCACTCAATTTAAGATGCAAATTACATGTGAAGAGGGGAACATAAAGATATGATGAAGGCCAGTAATAAATGAGCTAAGCCTGGCTTTGACTTTAAGAGCCACTGCTAGAAACTAAATTGCATTCTAATTGATTACATATATTAACTCGTTTACTCCGTGCAACAACTCTCTATTATGATTCCCATTTTATACATGAGGAAATAGAGGCACAAAAAGAATAAGTAATGGGCCCAAGTTCATACAGTCGGTATATGCCAGAGATTTCAACCTAGGCAACCTGGCCCTAGAGATACAGTTCTTAATTGCCGTGCAATATAAATTCTCTGTAACTAAAGTCACTGTGCTGCTGGAGGATCATGTGAGGAAGAGATCAAAGATGCAGAAGCAAATTAACAAAATGAAATACAAAGCTAAATGAATAATAGAGGTTTGGACCATATGAAATTGCCATTTCTGTAGATCAATAGCATGTTGGCAATTTTGTGTGGTTTAACATAGAAAAAGGAGACACAGGAATATTTAAAAGCATGTATTGAACATGTGCAGAATGCCAATCACTAGACACAGATGATTCAAAGCTGAATAAGATGAGTCCTGTCTACAAAAATGCCCTGGCTAAGTAGGAGAGATGAATGCATAAACAAGAATTACAATAGAATGGTATATTTTCAGTAATTCAAATATGTGGATCAATGGCTTGCAACCTTGACTGAACATTGGAATCGCGTTATAATTTTGTAAAAATGGACCATTTTATAATTGAGATATCCCATCGGAGATAGCCTGATCCATCTCCTAGGGTGGGTTTTTGAAAAGTGACAGGTCATAAGCTCTGAAAATAGATGTGTTGGAAATGATAGCAGAAACTTCAAATGCTGCAGTATATATAAATAAGAAGTTTTTGCCCATGAAAACTGGGCGAACTGGGCAAACTGGTGGATTGCATGGCATCCTGACTTTTGTAAGGTCCCAGGCCTCACTGAGAAACTGATTAAAGTTGTGGATGTTTTTGCAGAAAGTTGCCCACATGCATAGTGAGTGGAGGTCCATAAAGCCAAGACTAAACGGTTAAGAATTCCTGCATCAGAGACTATGGTTGAAAAGAATAAATAAACTTTTAACACAGAAAGTGTAAGAATAGGAAAAATGTAGATACAGTGTCTACTCCATAAACAAGGTAGGAAAGAAGATTCATGGCAACACGTGAAATGATTCACAACAAAATATTTAGAGTGAGTTGAATAAAGTGACAGCAAAGACAGAGTGGAAAAGCTGTAGTGACAGAGTATATTTGGACTTACTACGGGAACAGAGAGAAAGGTACAGAAAAATGGTATCATGGTCTTGGCTGTGAGACTCTCTGGGATTCTAAAAGTGCTGAGGTCTATACACATTCTGGTGCAAGTACCAGAGAAAACAGAGCAGGAATAGAGCAGGTACAGAGAGGAAAAAGGAAAATAATATACAGTTAATATGTTATGCTTTAAAAAATGTCTGAGATCAACTTTTTCAAATTTTGAATATTTAAAATCACTTTAGTTAAATGATCTATCGAATGTGAAAAAAAACCTTGTAATCATAAAAGTATACTACAGTACCATAGAATCCAATGGACATAGTTTAAAGGTTAATATCTAGCCGAGTGCTTTTGGAGAGTCATAATGTCAAAGACACGTGACCCAGAACAACTACATCTTGAATAGGACTTGGGTAAAATGAGGCTGAAACCTACTGGGTTGCATTCCCAGATGGTTAAGGATTCCGAGTCACAGGATGAGATATGAGGTCACCACAAGATACAGGTCATAAAGACCTTGCTGATAAAACGTGTTCCAGTAAAAAAGCCAGCTAAAACTCACCAAAACCAAGATGGCCACAAGAGTGACCTCTGGTCATCTTCACTGCTACAATCCCACCAGTGCCATGACAGTTTACAAATGCCATGACAACATCAGGAAGTTACCCTAGATGGTCTAAAAAGGGGAGGCATGAATAATCCACCCTTGTTTAGCATATCATCAAGAAATAACCATAAAATGGGTAACCAGCAGCAACCCTCGGGGCTGCTCTGTTTATGGAGTAGCCATTCTTTTCTTCCTTTATTTCCCTAATAAACTTGTTTTCACTTTACTCTATGGGCTCGCCCTGAATTCTTTCTTGCGTGAGATCTAAGAACCTTCTCTTGGGGTCTGGATCGGGATCCCTTTCTCTTGGGGTCTGGATCGGGATCCCTTTCCTTAACAATAGTGTCACTTTTATCCCAAATGTTTCCCCTTCCATTTTAAAATCTTCTTCATTACAACCATTGGCACCTCTTTTTACCTTGGAAGCAGAGCTAGTCTTTACTGTGGCTGTGTTTCTAAGGTTTTTAACAAGCCCATGTTGAGTACATCTTTCAACTTTCATTTTTATTCCTTTGTCTCCTTTATTTTGCTTCTCCAATCACTGGTATGGAGAATTACTTCATTCCAGGGGTCTCTAAATATATAACGAGCCTTTCTCTCCCTTCTGACTTCCCTCTGTAACATTCCTTTCTTTACTTTCTCCTGACACTATAGGAACAGCCTTTCTATTGACCTTATTAATTATAAAAGGACAAGATTAGCATCATGAGTATAGTTCTCAAATACAGCAGCGTATAAAGTACGAATGACATTTTTCTGTGTACTTACAATGTAAAGCAATTATAATAGGGATATTACGGCTGGCTTTATTAGTAAATATCCTGATTTATACTGCCTGTATCCACAACTACATAATTGATAAGCAAATTTGACTTTGTTTTCCATAAGTTTATCTGGACATTATATCTATTTATAAATGTAGCTTATTATTATATACACTTAGAGGTACTTGATGTACTAGTTGAAATTTTATTTCCACATACCTCTGTGGGAGTCTGTTGAGCCTTTTTTTCAGATTTTGGCAAATCTTTGCTTCCTCTTCTTTTTAAGGATAACTGAAACAAAGCACGAATATATTTAGGTGGATAAACTATAATCTTAATTCAATTTTATGTTTTTAAGTATTCTAGTCTCAAATGACAAAACCAAGACAAATAAAAAGAATTAGTTCAGTAATCATAAAAGGAGGAAAAGAATTCTAAACCAGATAGATTTAGATATATTTTTACTTTGGACTAGGATACACATTACAGTAGAATGTAGCTGGCAATTATTTAATTTGAGAAATACAAGAAACCTTCTGTGAAAATGCAGAAAAACAACAGACAAAATTTAGATTGTTTACTCAATATGATATATAGTTCAAATGTAAACAAATGCTTGTTAGCATTCCACATCACTGAAGGAAAAAAAGTAAGTTATTATTTACAGTGTTGGGAGTTAGGTTGCTATAAGCTTATGAACGCACACTTTCAGTGAATTTATGAAGAATTGGAAGAACTTCATTCTCCCTTCACCACACATCACCCCCCTGCCCCTCCCCGACATGTGCAAAATGATAGGGCATGGTAAGGGTTGTAGTGAAATGGAGAAAGCATGCCCCATCTCAAGAAGCAGGTGGACCAGCCACAGCTTCAGCTCATTGTGTGATACAGGAATGTGGGCTTTTACAAGAGAAGCTGGAAATCTGGATTCTTATGTAAAATCTCCCACATTTTACTGGCTGATCCTAATTAAAATTCAAACTAACACTTTGGAAGTCAAAGAATACACAGCTCGTGCCAAACTGTTTCAAGGACAAGCATTATATGATCTCTGGTGCTCAGTTCCATTTCTCACACCAGTATAATGAAGGGTCTCTGTATGTAAATAATAATTATCCATAGATATGAATGTCTACCATATACTAGACATTGAGGGGGAGACTCAAAGTTCAATTAGATACTGCATCTACCATCAGGAGGCTGAAACTTAGCAGGGGAGGAGACAGAGAAGCAAACAATTACAGTGCAAGTCGATAAATGCTACGCTTTAGGTTCCGTGAAGCAGGGGTTTTGTTTTAGTGTCGCATCACCACCATAAAAATAGTGCTTGCCACATGGCACTTGGTGAAAAAAATACTCGCCGAACTAATAATATATGAATACCAAATACAAGGTTCTGAGGTCAAAGGGGTATAGACTGACAGTAAAAATAGGAAAGGCTTTTCCAAAGAGGAGGCTTCATAAATTTGCAAAGAAATGAAAGTTAAATTCTTCACATGTTAATTTCTAACCCATATCCACTGTTAAGTAAAGGCATATGTTCAAGCACAGAAGGCAGGGGAATACTTTTATGCAATTGCTTTCATTCAGTATGAAACCGAAACTACAGAGACAAATGAATAGCCCACGTGGTTATTCATTTCTAGTTCTTTACAGGAAGAAGTTCTTTCTGTTGCTTGTATAATCTTCTTAGAAAGGAAAGCTTGGGGACTGACTCACCATAACCAAAAAGTAATTTAGGAAATAATCAACAAAACAGTCCCAAGAATACCAAGAATAAAGTGAGCTAAATGGAGAAATCTGGAACATTCTAGGTAGGGGCTACCTACAAGAAGCATTAAATTTGTTTCACTAAATACTTATTGAATGCTTGTATTTGAATTCACTCCATTGTATGTTTATTTACTGACTACTAACACACTTCATAAGACACCTGTGACACAATAATAATAAAACCAATCTTTGTTCTTTTGGGGGTTCTCAGCTTACTTGGCACGATCTGTTCAGTTTGGAATTCAACACAGTGTTATGAAAGCAATGATAAAACAAAAACAATATTAACTGTCATTGAGCCCTAATTCATGTCAACCCCTTCACATACGTTATCTCAACTAATTTTTAAACACTCCTTTTAGCCTCACTTTGCAGATGCTGAAACTAAAGTTTACAGGGGCAAACAAAAGTAGATGAATAAATTATCGAAAGCATCAGTTATCTCTGTGCTCCTCAGAACAGCATCATCAGTGTCACCCAGAAAGCTGTTGTAAAAGCACATTCTTGAGATTCATCCCAGACCCACTGATTCAGAGACTCTGAGGATGGGGCCCAGTGATCTATGATTTAATAAGCTAAAGTTTGCGAATGTCTAAAATCTATGACTTAATAAGCTAAAGTTTGCAAATGTCTAAAATTACTAGTAACAATAGCTTCAGATCTTGACCCAAGTCTTTCTGATATCTAACTGTTAGCTATTAGATCACTAAGGAGAAAGAATTTATCTAATCTGGGGCTGGAGATGGTGTGGGAAGCTAGGGATAATTTCCAAAATGAGCAACATCTTATCTAGAATCTGGTGCATGAGTAGCCAGCCAATGGAAGATAAAGAGGAGGAAAAGGGAAAAACAAGGCATTCCACACAGAAAACCCATTTCTGGGACAGAAATTTCGTATGGATGTTACAGAGTGAGAGGAGAGGAGTGACATGAGATTTGCTGATGGCATAAGTCAGATCTTGAAGGACATTGAATAAAGATTGAATTTGATCTCATTCAGGTCAAATTATTGTCCTAGGGTCAACTTGGAGCAGTAAATGCTCCTAATTGAGCAAGAAATGTCATAATTAGACGTCATAGAAGACATACAAAGAAGGGTGGCAGTACAAATGGCTGTGAGATAAAGAGATGACATGTAGGGATTTCGAGAAAAGTACGTTCTAGTTCTGGAAATGTTTTTTGGTCTTTGTGTTTCATTCATTTCACAGGTATTTAGTTTCTGGTCTATATGTGGTACTGTATATATGCCAAACACATATGACTAAGAAATATTGTACTCTTTCCCCAAAGAGCTAACTGTTTATTATCATAAAAGGATGATAAACAGTGGGCAGAACTAACTCAGGGCAATAAATGAAGAACAAGGGACTGAGAGAGCTAAGGAAGAAGCTATAATTCCAGACCTGGGGAATCAGAGAAAATCATCCAAGAGAACTGACTTTTGAAGGATATGCAAAATTTCAACAGAAATAAAACTGAACAAACTGTTTTAGGAGTAAAGATATAGAGAAATGAGTGTGCCTTTCAGATGCACTAACTCCTGAAAAGGGAAGTGATGGAGGTAGGGCCACTGTAGAGATGGGGTAGAAGAAGATGCAGAAAAGATTGAGGTCAGCTTGTGCAGCTGAGAAATTTAGACTTTATCCTGTGGGCAATGTTAAAATGAGACCTCTAAATTAATATAAGAGAAATGCTGAAATTAGGGCATTCTTTCCTAAGAGGCATTTTCTATTTCACTTTTATTTAGATATCACTGAAGTGGGGTGTTAAGCTCAAATAAAGCTCTGAAGTAAAGCCTTCCCTTTGAATAAAGATACATTAGCTTTCCGGTGCCTTTAGGGCTGCTAGTACCTGTAAGTATCACATTTGCATTTTCAATAAATATGTCATCATATTTTCATATTCCAGTAAGTTTTTATTAGCTTTCTGAATCCTATGAAACAAAGATGAGACATTTCTATGTATAAAGAAAGTTAGAGAAATAATGTGAGTCCAAGTAGTCCCTTTCCTGTGAGGATGAAACTGTGTAACCTCCCCCCTTATCGTCCTCCCCCACCATCATCCACTAAATCTTGTAACCTCTGCTAGGGGAGCAGTTTGGGAGGCCACAATGGAATCTCAGATTTTCATCTTTGCTGGCAAAGCAGGCACTTCTCTAGATGGTTCTCTAGATAAATATGTTGAAAACATTTCTTGTTCACTTCTTAATTCTTTACATTCCCAGCCTCAGCTTGTCCAAAAGAGGCTGCTGTTCTTTCTGACCATGAGAAGGCCAGGAATTAGAGAGTTTTGCCAGTAATTATTTTTGCACAGCAATGATATAAAATGGGTGGTTTGTTTTCTAAAACTGTTTTGAGATTACCTTCCTTTTCTCAATTGAAATTTACTCCACTTAAGATGTAGCATCTTTATGTTTTTAGCAATTAAACAGAGAAGAATGTGCCTAACATGCTACCAAAAGACGTATTATGCATATAGAAGTCTCCTATGCTGTTGATAAAATTTAAGAGAGATTCATTTGTGTGGTAATTAAATCAAGAAGGAAACTATAGACACATTAATATTTAGATTTTTGGGGGCCCTAAATATGTGTCATGCACTTTTCTAAGCACTTTATATGTATCTACTCATTCAGACTGACAACAGCCTTATTGACACCATTGTCTGAAGCACACAATGGATTTGTCACTCAGCTAGCTAGTGTTAGAACCAGAATGCAAATTAGCCAGTTTCAGAGTTCCCAGTCTGAACAACTACATTATACTGTTACTTCAAAGGAAAAAAGGTGCAATTTAGATAGCAGGCTTATATTATTTCTGAGCATATCTTTTATGGTAACAGAACATGACTGCAAGGTTTGGGGTACTAGGTTACATATATGACATATGTGTAGGAGTTTTAATATTTTCATCATAGGGATCAGCAGAAGTGACATACACCACTTATTGGTTCTTAAATCAATCAGTAAATACTGTGACTAACACTGGGAGGGAGGCCCAGGGATTGCCTGCTGGAAGCAAACTGAAAAAGGCAGGAGCTCTGTCTCCAACTTGTCTTGGAAGGGGACAGGAGGGGCTCTTGTTCCTAGAAGTCTTCCTCTTTTCCTTCTATTACATCCTTGACACTTACCCAGACAACCTGGCAGAGGCAGAACAGGTGAAGTGCCCAGAGAGGTTGCTTAGGTCGCATTCACTCTCTTCTCTAAAAGGGTGAGGCAGGATCCCAAGCTTCATACTAAGGCATGATCGTAGGGTCCAGAGGGGAATGTGGGTGAGGAAGAGGCACATGCCAGGGTGATCAAGCTGTGTCATTCTGTGCAAAATCTTTCAGTGGCTTCCCCTCTCACTCAGAGTCAGAGCCACGCTTTACTAAGGTGTACCAGACCCTGACTACACACTAGATTTATTCTGGTAACATTTTATAAAGACTTGACCAGATTTCAACCCAGACCAATTAAAACAGATTTTGGGATTGGGCCCAGACATTTTTTCAAAGCTCCCAGAGTGACTAGAATGTGTAGCTGGCTCTGTCAACCACCAGCCCACTCTATGTGGTCACCCCACCTGCCAACTCCACATCCCAAACAAGCCCTTCAACCTCATCTCCCACCACATTCCTCACTGCTTTCTTTGCTCTAGTGTCACAGGCATCCTTGCAGTTCCTCAAACATGCCAAGCATGCCCCTGTTTGGGGCCTTTGGACTATGGCTTCCTCTGCCTGCAACATTCTTCCCTCATACACTCTCATGACCCACTTCCATAGTCTCTTCGGGTTCCCTAATCAGAGAGACCTTCCCAGGCCATTTCATATCAAAAAGCAAATCCTTCCCCCATTCTCTTCCTCTGCACATTCCTTGTCTTCCTAATTCTGCTTTTTTTTTTCCCCATAGCTCCTCTAATCTCACCAACTGACTTGTATATTTGTTTGTTTCATGTCTGTTTTCTCATTCTGCAATGTGAGTTCCACAAGAGCAGGCTCCTAGAATTGGTCTCTGTTAGAGCTCCTGCTCTTGGAAATATACCTGACACAAAGTAGGTGCTCAGTCTATGTCAGTTCAATGAGGAAACAGCTACTGGAGCTTTATTTCTTACCTAGATTTGTTTTGGAAACAAATTTGTTTTGGAAGCATTACTAAAAGCTGATAAATGATAAAAATGGGTAAACAAATAAAAGCCCATTTGAAAAGATCAACTTTAAAAGTAGACCTTTAAAAAGCTGGAATATAAAATGGAAAGAAGCTGGAAAAATAAAAATGTCTTAGGCTTTTCAACAAAAAGACTAAAGAGTAAAAATTGTATGAGCTGAAAAGTATTTAAAACAGGACATATCACATATAGCTGGCCCTCTGTATCTACAGGGTTCACATCTGCGGATTCAACCAACCGCATTGAATTGATTCAACCGGATTGAATTTTTTTTTAAGTACAATAATAAAAAGTAATGCAAACTTAAAAATGATATAGTAAAACCACTATTCACATAACATTTACATTGTGTTAGGTATCATAAGTAATCTAGAGTTGATATAAAGCACAGGCATACCTTGATTTATTGAGCTTCACTGTATTGTACTTCACAGATACCACAATTTTTACAAATTTAAGGTTTGTGGAAACTGCATTGAGCAGGTCTATTGGTGCAATTTTTCTAAAAGCATGTGCTCATTTTGTGTCTCTGTTGCATTTTGGTAGTTCTCCCAATGTCTCAGACTTTCTCAGTATTATTATATCCATTATAATAATCTGTGATGAATGATCTTTGATGTTACTCTTGGAATTGTTTTGGGGCACGATGAACTGCGCTGATAAAAATTGGCTAACTTAAATGTGTGTGTTCTATCTGCTCCACCAACTGGCTGTTCTCCCATCTCTCTCCCTCTCAGGCCTCTCTATTCCCTGAGACACAACAGTATTGAAATAAGGCCAATTAATAACCCTATAATGGCCCCTAAGTTTTCAAGTGAAAGTAAGAGTCATACATCTCTCACTTTAAATCAAAAGCTAGAAATAATTAAGCTTGGTGAGGTAGGCATGTCCAAAGCTAAGATAAACCAAAAGCTAGGCCTCTTGGGACAAACACCTAGGCCTCTTAGCCAAGTTGTGAATGCAAAGAAAAAGTTCTATAAATAAATAAAAAGTGCCACTCTAGTGAACATACAAATAATAAGAAAGCAAAACAGCCTTATTGCTGATTTGCAAAAAGTTTTAGTGGTCTGGATAAAAGATCAAACAACCCACAACATACCGCAGGGCAAGGCCCTAACTCTTCAGTTCTATGAAAGTGAAGGAAGAGAGGTGGGGAAGCTGCAGAAGAAATGTTAGAAGCTAGTGGACGTTGGTACACGAGGTTTAAGAAAAGAAGCCACCTCCATAGCACAAAAGTGCAAGGTTCAGCAGCAAGTGCTGATATAGAAGCTGCAGCATGCTATTCAGAAGATCTAGGTAAGATGATTGGTGAAGGTGGCTACACTAAATAATAGATTTTCAATGCAGATAAAACAGGCTTCTTTTGGAAGAAGATGCCATCTAGAACTTTCATAGCTAAAAAGGAGAAGTAAATGCCTAACTTCAAAGCTTCAAAGACAGGCTCTCTTGTTGGGGGCCAATGTGGCTGATAACTTTAAGTTGAAACCAATGCTCATTTACCATTCTGAAAATCCTAGGGTCATTAAGAATTACGTTAAACTTATTCTGCCTCTGTTCTATAAATGAAAGAACAAAGGCTTTATGATAGCATATCAATTTATAGCACAGTTTACCAAATATTTTAAGCCCACTTTTGAGACCTACTGCTTAAAAGAAAGGATCCCTTTCAAAAGATTACTGCTCATTGATAATGCACTTGGTCAAACAGGAGCTCTGATGGAGATGTGCAAGGAGACTAATGTTGTTTTCATGCCTGCTAACACAAAATCCATTCTGCAGCACATAGATCAGGGAGTAACTTTAACCTTCAAGTCTTATTATTTTAAAAATGTATTTTGTAAGGCTACAGCTGCCAGGTAGTGATTCTTATGATAAATCTGGGCAAAGTAATTGAAAGTCTTCTGGAAAGAAATGGCATTCTAGATGCCATTAAGAATATTCATGATTGGGCCAAGCGCAGTAGCTCACGCCTGTAATCCAAGCACTTTGGGAGACTGAGGCGGGCAGATCATGAGGTCAAGAGATCGAGACAATCCTGGCCTACCTGGTGAAACCCTGTCTCTACTAAAAATACAAAAATTAGCCTAGTGTGGTGGTGCGTGCCTGTAGTCCCAGCTACTCAGGAGGCTGAGGCAGGAGAATTGCTAGAACCCGGGAGGTGGAGGTTGCAGTGAGCTGAGATCATGCCACTACACTCCAGCCTGGGTGACAGAGCGAGACTCCATCTCAAACAAACAAACAAAAACACACACAAAAAATAATAGTCATGATTGATTGGAAAGGCAAAAACATTAACAGGAGTTTGGAATAAGTTGATTCTAACCCTCAGGGGTGACTTGAGGGGTTCAAGACATCAATTGAGGAAATAAATGCAAACGTGGTGACAATAGCAAGAGAACTACAAGTATAGCCTGATTGTGACTGACTTGCTGCAAGCTTGTGATAAAACTTTAATGGATGAGGAGCTGTTTCTTATGGATGAGCAAGTGATTTCTTGAAATGAACTGTATTCCTTGTGAAGATGCTATGAACTTTGTTGAAATGACAACAAAAGATTTAGAATATTCTATAAACTTCCTTCATAAAACAGTGGCAAGGTTTGCAAGAATTTACTCCAAGTTTGAAAGAGATTCTACTGTGGGTAAAATGCTGTCAAACAGCATTGCAGGCAATCTTTCATAAAAGGAGAGTCAACTGATGTGGCAAATAACACTGTTGCCTTATTTTAGGGAATTGTCATAGCCACCCCAACCTTTGGCAACCACCACCCTGATCAGTCAGCAGCCATCAACATCCAGGGAAGACCTGCCACCCAACAAGATGATGACTTGCTGAAGGCTCAGATGATCCTTAGGATGTTTTAGCAATAAAGAATTTTAAAATTAAGGTACATACTTTTTTTTTTTTTTTTTTAGATATCATGCTATTGCACACTTAACAGACTATAGTATAGTATAAACATAACTTTTATATGTACCGGGAAACGAAACAATAGTGTGACTTGCTTTATTGCTGTGGTCTAGAACAGAGCCTGCAATATCTCTGAGGTATGCCTGTAAATGGGAATATGTGAATAAACCAGCCTGGGCAATACAGTGAGACTTTATCTCTACAAAAATTTTTTAAAAGTTAGCCAGTCATGGTGGCATGCAGCTAGTCCTAGCTACTTAGGAAGCTGAGCCAGGAGGATAGCTTGAGCCCAGAAGTTTGAGGCTGTGGTAAACTATAAACCCACCACATACTCCAGCCTAGGTGACACTAGACTCCAGCAAGACCCTGTCTAAAAAAAACAAAAGAAAAAAAACAACAAAAAAAAAACAACAAAAAAACAGTGGAGTCTACTTCTGTACCTCTTCTGAGCTGGCCTTGTGACTTGCTTTGACCTGTAAAATGTGGTGGCAGAAATGGCATGCTGGTTCTGAGTCTATCCTTGAGAGATTATACAATTCTGCTCACTCTCTCTTGGAAATCTGCTACCTTGTGTTTTAAGTCTGGGCTGGCCTGCTCCATGAAAAGTCATGTGGCCCAGTTGCTACTATTGCCCTAGTGAACAGCCAGTTAATCCTCAATGCAGAGCCTTCTAGCTGTTAGCTGACCATAAATACATGCATGGACCTACCTGAGACCAGAATGGACCACAGAATTATGAGCCACATAAATGTTGTTTTAAGCCACAAAGTTTTGGGATGGTTTGCTACGCAGCAAAAAGCCACTGGCACATCTACCAAACATTTTTCACCACTGGGATTAAAAAATACATTAAGCTAATGAATTTACTTCATATTTATAAAAAATATTCCTTATTCAAATTCCATAAAAGCAAAAAAACGTGAATGTAAAAGGCTAAGAGGAAGAGTTGAGGTTATCAAACATAAGAAAAATAAAGCTTAATGTATTTTCCTTGTTTTTATTTCTCCCCTGCCTTTGCCACTATTTTGATTCCAGAAAAAAATTTTAATGAAACTGATCTTAAAGAAATTATTTTTAGGCAGGGTGCGGTGGCTCACGCCTGTAATCCCAGCACTTTGGGAGGCCGAGGCAGGTAGATCACAAGGTCAGGAGATCGAGACCATCCTGGCTAATACAGTGAAACTCTGTCTCTAATAAAAAATACAAAAAATTAGCTGGGTGCAGTGGCGGGCGCCTGTAGTCCCAGCTACTGGGGAGGCTGAGGCAGCAGAATGGCGTGAACCCGGGAGGTGGAGCTTGCAGTGAGCCGAGATCGTGCCACTGCAATCCAGCCTGGGCGACAGAGCGAGACTCTGTCTCAAAAAAAAAAAAAAAAAAAAAAAAAAGAAATTATTTTTAAAGTTCATTTTTCCAGTTCTAAATTGTAGATGCTTCCCTTAATAATAGCAGGTGTTCAATTAGCACCAAAGGTATATATGAGTTAAAAGCTAATAAATTTCATCCTAACATTTAAGCTTATTATTGGGTGTGAATCAGCACATTTTTGAAGTGTTTCTTCTATTTGAACTTAGCTTTTATTCTTCATTTTTAGGAAGAAGTGATATATACATCTTCACAATGCCTTTATCTATGCTTCTGATTTATATTTGTCCATCCCACCCTTAGTTTTAGCAAATTTTATCATTCTGTTTCTATAGTTTTTCTAGGCAAGAGAAGAAAAATAACTTTATATTTTCCAAAATTCCCTACTTATGTAAATTTATAGAGTTGAAGCACAAAGACAAATACAAAGGGAACTATACCCAGGAAATTCTCAATTTTAATTTAAGAATTAGATTTTCCAAACTTACAGTGATAGTTTAAAAAGCCAGACTTTAGAAAAGAATAGAAGCTGGTAGTGGTGGCTCACACCTGTAGTCCCAGCACTTTGGGAGGCCGAGGTGGGTGGATCACGAGGTCAAGAGATTGAGACCATCTTGGCTAATACAGTGAAACTCTATTTCTACTAAAAATACAAAATATTAGCCAGGCGTGGTGGCGGGTGCCTGTAGTCCCAGCTACTCAGGAGGCTGAGGTAGGAGAATGGCTCGAACCTGGGAGGCGGAGCTGATACTCAGTCTCAAAAAAAAAAAAAAAAAAAAAAGAATAGACAAAGGAAGAAGAGAAACATTATTAATTCATTAATTCTAATAAATAATGTTGGAAGATATGGGAAGGAAAGTTGACTGGCAATTTAAATCTGGAAATTGTTTCCAGACGTAATAATAAATTTTAAAAGTCCTGGATTTTTCACTCTGACTCCCTTCTAAAGATGATCACAGAGGTACATGTCAGAGGTGAGGAGGTGTATCTGGCATACAGATGTTCATGTCATGAAGGCAGAGATCTGAATTTGCCAATAAATCAACCAACCCTCTTCTGCTAGACAGCGAAACCCTTTCTCCATTCCGTAAGTCCAGATACCATTCCTATCTTCTGAGTTATGAGGCTGCCAAACTTATTTTATCCTATCTCCAGTGAATGCCGAAATAAAAGCAAATTTTAAAAGCTGAGAAAACTATTTTTCTGCTCTAAAAACTAATACAATGCCAAACTAAAATAGCTGTGATCAAGGTATTATTATTATTTTTTCAAATTAAAGAATGCAATAAATTTTCCTTTTCTTAGTTCCTCTATTCTTTTCCCATGTGATAAAGTAGATACGTACAGCAGAGGTCAGATTGACGACAGAGTTATGTGAATTCTTTATTGTTAAGGAATATTAGTGAATCAATCTGTAAAGCATACCCTTGAATCAGGCTACAAATAAAAGAGAAAACTTTCAAGTCTTTCTTGGTGTGGGAATCAGAATTGTCTTCACAGGGTCAAATAGGTTTGAATGGCCCTTCAACTGTACGGTGTCTTTTTAAGTCATTCTTTGGTGCCAGTAATTACTTTAGAACATCTCTGCCCTTTTCCTAGTGTGTTATTTGGTAATAATGCTTAATGTCTTTAAACTGGAACCCATGTTTTGTAACTATTAGTGGCATTAAACATTAAAATGGCAAAACCACAATTACTTTTGCACCAACCTAAGAGTACAGTGAAATTTAGGCACATCAGAAACTTAGAAAGTAAAATGCTGAACTTAACTCCAGAAAATCTAAGACAGCTTAAAAATCATGGGATATCAGAAAGAAGGAAAAAAAAAAAAAAGTAGAGGCTTCTCTTGTTAATGGGATGTGGTTACAATAGAACTGGAGGAGATAGCATTGATCAGAAACTGTAATAGTTGAGGCCTACAAGATCTTTGTGAAAACATCCCCTTTAAAAGTCAGGTTAGAACTCAATATTGGCTGTCTTCCATTATGTAGTTCATATCATATGAGGAAAACATTTCCTGGATCCTTAGGAAGAATTGGCCTCTGTATTTACTAAGCTTCTCTGGGATTTGTCAAGGGACTCAAGGCTACCACTGAAATAGTCTATGATACAAGTCATCCTTTCATCATTGTAGAACCTTCTTTTGGAGCAGGGTATGGGTTATTAGAGGGTCTGTCAAACTGCCAATAATAAACTGATCACAAAGCAACACCACCTTGCTTTAAAAAATCAAAGCCAACATGCTAAGTGCTTCTTTAATATATCATGTATTACACTTGGATGGCACCATGCAAAAGCCTCAGGGAACTCCACCCAAGCAAATGGATTTAAGACTGGGATATTTCTCAGCTTACAGTTTAAAAAATCTGAGAACCTGGTGGTTCACGCCTGTAATCCCAGCACTTTGGGAGGCCGAAGTGGGTGGATCATGAGGTCAGGAGATCAAGACCATCCTGGCTAACACAGTGAAACCCTGTCTCTACTAAAAATACAAAAAAGTAGCCGGGCGTGGTGGTGGGCGCCTGTAGTCCCAGTTACTCAGGAGACTGAGGCAGGAGAATGGCATGAACTCGGGAGGTGGAGCTTGCAGTGAGCTGAGATCGAGCCCCTGCACTCCAGCCTGGGCAATAGAGCAAGATTCCGTCTCAAAAAAAAAAAATTATTTTATATCTTAGATCCACAGTAAAGATATGTTTATTAAACTATGGATGATAACAACAAATGCAGATATGTATTCTAATTCACTCTTGTTAATGGATTGGGTTCTAACCATTATTGCATTGAGTAATTAAAAGACATTTAGAAAATTATGTCTGGGTAGTGACCACAGTTCCTTAAGGCCTTTGTTTATAATTGAGGCAAAGAAAAAAACTGTGGCCAACATGTATAAGGTAAAAGGATGAGCTGTCCAGTCTATTCTACACTGCATCTCAATCAGCTTCGAACTCATTAATGCAGTGAAATTAGCAACATTGTTCTATCAGGTTTAGAATCTTGTAAGAAATATGCTTGAATGTGCCATTACAAGATGGCAGGACACTAAGGGGTGGGCATTATGTGAGTGTTTAAAAATTGTTCTTTACACAATTACATAATTAAGATATTTCATAACACAAATTTAAAGGTCAGAGTATTCATTAATTTCCAAAATGCAATAAAAGGATGTAGAAGCAAGTTTCTGAGGGTAATTCCTGGACTAGGTTAAATGTGATAGCCCACAATTATGCTTTAAAATTTTTGGAATTAGTTACCAAATTTAAAAATGTAAACCATTTACATTTGAAAAATCCAAATTTCCAGTTTCACTTGAAACATTTGAAGAACGGGTAAAGTTGGGTTGAGATTATGGCATGGCAACACTGGGTTAAAATTGAATATTAAGACATACACTCTCGGCTGGGCACGGTGGCTCATGCCTGTAATCCTAGCACTTTGGGAGGCTGAGGTGGGTAGACTGCCTGAGCTCAGGAGCTTGAGACCAGCCTGGACAACATGGTGAAATTCCGTCTCTACTAAAATACAAAAAAAATAGCTGGACAATGAGATCACTTGGACACAGGAAGGGGAACATCACATACCGGGGCCTATTGTGGGGAGGGGACAGGGAGGAGGGATAGCATTAGGAGAGATACCTAATGTAAATGATGAGTTAATGGGTACAGCACACCAACGTGGCACATGTATACATATGTAACAAACCTGCACGTTGTGCACATGTACCCTAGAACTTAAAGTATAATTTAAAAAAAATAGCCGGGCGTGGTGGTGGACACTTGTAATCCCAGCTACTCGGGAGGCTGAGGTACGAGAACTGCTTGAACCTGGGAGGTGGAGGTTGCAGTGAGCCAGGATCATGCCACTGCACTCCAGCCTAGGTGACAGAGTGAGATTCTGTCTCAAAAAAAAAAAAAAAAAAAAGACACACACAACATACGCTCTCCAGTTGGCCCCATCACTTCCAATATCGACAGCTTCACTCATTCATATACACTGCTTGGCCCCTAGTAACACTGGAATGTTCAAACTCTGCCCTGGACTGCTAAGGTCATGTATGTGGAAAGAGTCCAAGAAACAAAACCTTCCATACAGTGCCTTACAAGAATCTTTCCTACACTACCTACACCCTACCTGTGTTTTCCCGGTAACCAGGAGCTTGCTTCTCTATGAGGCAGGTGATGCATTCCCTTTACAGATGTCTCTAATGAATAACAAAGTCTTTATTTTGATCACAAATCTACTTAAAGTTAAAAACCACTTAAAGTGATTTTAAAAATCTAATTTATCTTCTATACGTGGTACATCTCTACAAACATTGGAAGAGAGCAATCACATCTCAAATATTTTCTTCTTCAGGCCATAAACACTCCCCAGTTCTTTCAAACATTCCTCATATAATATGAATTAGTACCTAGTTTATGGTCAACTAAACTTCCTAAGCCTTTTTTTGTGTAAATACCTATGAATATATTTCACTCCTCTTGTATTTGTGTAAATTAAAAAAAATCAAATTTCAAGACATTGCATTAATTCATATTAAATTTCATTTTGTAAATTCAGGTTTATCACTCTAGCATGTTGACAACATTTTGATTTTTTGTTCTATCCTTGCTTCTATGTTCCTTGGTTCCTAGTAAGAAGAATCCTGCCTAGATATTTTTTAATTAGCGTTCAGTAGGTATTTACTAGGGACATAATTGAACTAAGCTGAAAAATAAAATCACAAAAAGAAAGACTGAGTTAACATTTTGTTACAAATGTATGAAAACATCATCAATAAAGCATGACAATCACAACTTCTGTAATCTCTGTCCATGTACCATTAAGTAAAAATCATGAATAAAGTAAGATTATAGAATATTTTCTCTGCAATCTTAAATAGATTAAAAAAATTTTCTCTTCATGATTTGAATCTATGCTAATTAACTATTCTTGGGGATAGTTGATCTTCTTTGGCCTTTTCCTATTTTTATGATAAGGAAAGTAGAGACAGAAGTAATTAGCTTTATTTTAAAAATTGAGAGTACATTTAAAAGGGCAAAGAACAAAGTCCATCTTTTAAAAGCAAGTAAAACACCCATGGAGTGTGTTTGCTTATGTGTACATTCATAGAGCAAATGTGCATGAGTGTATGTGCCTGTCTATGTGCGTGTGTCTGCATGTGAAAATCGTATATGTATGCTGAAGCATATATGTGTCTGTGAATGTGTATATATGTATGTGTTTTAGTTTCTGAAAAGAATTTCAGCGCACTTTAAAAACTGCTTAGCAAATTCTAAAACAAAAGGGTAATCAGAATCTCTGACACCTCTATCCATATACCAAACAGGTAATTTTGAAACGTATCACAAATATTAGAAGACATGCCCACTGAAATAAGTTATAATTTGATTTTACTTCATGTTAACAGGCATCTTGATATCCTCTGGAATTGTACTGGTATGTGTTCAAATCAGTCGGCTCATTTCTAAGTTACTTTAGAATAAATGGACAATCACTAAGTTTCTGAAAATTTAACTTGAACAAAAGTAAGTACCATATTCTAGGCTATGGAAATTCCTTAGTCTCTTGATATAATGCTAACGAATACACATACATGCACATACATCTTTTTTAGACATGAGAGCAACTTAAGAACTACACATATAGTAGTGCCTTAATAAATAAAAAATAAGTACCTGGGGGAAATAAATGCATGTACACAAGAGCATGAGATATCACTGCCATAGGAATAAAATATTCCACATATTAATGAAGTTAAGGAAAGTAATCAAAGATGAATCAGACTTATTTCCTAAAGTATTATTTTTTAAAGAAAATTTACCCCATTCATATTGTTACTCAAATTGACAGAATTCTGAGTTAATATAGTATGAAGCTATCATTTACTTCTGATTAAAATATATCTGAAGGCAAAGACAAAAATGTAAACACAGTAATATCAAAAACTAAGGTGGCAATCAAGCATTAACCAGAATCTGAGAAAATTTTCTTTTAACAATAACATCAGCGGAATTCAAATGAGAAATATAAGCCATCTAATATATAGCCTTTAATGTCTGAAACAGAAGGATTGGACATGCAGACCAATAAAAACTAGACATCCTGTTTCTTCAAAGGTTAAATGTAAATTTGCTATATAACCCAGCAATTCCAATCTTAGGTACATACCCAAGAGAAATAAAAACGTATATCCACAAAGGACGTGCACAGTACTATTCCTAGCAGCATTGTTCATAATAACCAAAAGTTGGAAACAACCCAAAATTCCATCTACTGGTGAATGAATAGATAAAATATGATATCTGTCCAGTGGAATATTATTGGGCAATTTACAAAAGGAATGAACTACTGATACATGATATGACACAGATGAACTTGAAAAACAGTGTATTAAGTAAAAGAAGCCAAACCTAAGAGACCACATACAGTGTAATTCTAGACATTATATGAAATGTCTAGAAAAGGTAAATTCATAGATAAAAGAAGTAGATTAGTAATTGGCTGGAGGTAGTCAAAGGGAAGGAAGAAATAGGAATTAACAGTAAATGAGCATGAAGAATCTTACTACTATGGTAATGAAAACGTACTAAAACTGATTTCTGGTCATTGTTGTACAACTTGGAAGTTTACTACAAAATCACTGAATTGTACCATTGGAATGGATTAATTATATTATATGTAAAATATGATTCAACAAAGTTATTTAAAAAATCAGGCAGCTAAAACTTCTGCATCCCAATCCTATTTTCCCCAATACATAAATAAGTATTGCACAGACAATACTGTAGCTCTCTGGTGGTTAAATATTCAAACAAGTAGGAATTAGGCAAGGAAAAAAAGGTAGGTGACTAGCTGTGCAATGAATCATGAGATATATTCTTTCCTTATCCAAACATTCAGGGGAAGAAACATAGGTAGAAAAGGCTTGGGAGCACCCATGTTGAGGTTTATTGTTTTTCATATATTAAAGGTAGGTAAAGAACAACTACAAACTGCTTCAAATATTTCTAAGATATGTCTCCCTCAGAGTCAGTGTACCTGAGTGCTGCAGTAGCAGCCTTTCCTACTTCAAACAGGCCAGAACTAGCTGAATGTTTACAATCATCAGTAATTGAGCTGGAATTGTGCACATCAAGCTGTTCTATACCTTTGGCTCTGAGAAGGGACAACTAATAGCAAGTGGATAGTGAGAGGGACTAAGAAAAAAAGCCACATAGTGAGTATATAAAGCCAACATTGAATCTATAAAGAATGTTTGACATTCAATGATGATATTTTCTAAGAGAAAGAAAAAGAGAAAAAATCAATTCAAAAAGGAAAGGATAGTCTTTCTGACAAACGGTACTGGGGCAATTCGAGATCCACATGCAAAGGATGAATTTAGACCCCCAACTCACTCTATACATGAAAATGACTCAATTTGGATTGTAGATCTGAATGTAAGAGCTAAGTCCACAAAAGTCTTAGGAAAAAAACATTGAAGTGAATTTTCCTGTAGGTTAGAAAAAGACATCTTAGATGTGACACCAAAAGCGTAAGTGATAAAACAAAAAAAATATAAATTGGACTTCATCAAAATCAAAAACTTTTGCACTTCAAAAGACACTATTAAGAAAGTAAAAAGACAAGCCTAAGAAGATGACATTTTCAAATCATGTATCTGATGAAAGACTTATATCCAAAATACAGATAGAGCTTAAATTGGAACTCAAAAATAAGTAGACAACCCAATTAAATATGGGCTAAACACTGTCAATACACATTGCACAAAATAAGAGATATGAGTGCACAATAAGCAGATGAAAAGATACTCAATATCATTAGGGAAACAAATTAAAACCACAATGATGTATCATTTGATACCAAGTAGACTAACAATAATAATAATAAAAAAGATACACAATCAGTATTGACAAGGGTGTGGATAAATTGGAACCCTCATCCATTGCTGGTGGGAATGTAAAATGGTGCAACCCCTTTGGAAAACAGTTGGCAGTTTCTTTAAAAAGTCAAACACAAATTCACCATATGACCCCCAAATTCTAATCTTAGCTATCTACCCAATAGAAATGAAAACATATATCCACACAAAAACTTGCATGTGTATGTTTATAACAGCATTATTTATAAAATTAGAAAGTATCCAATGTCCAAAAGCTGCTGAATGAATAAACAACATGTGGTATATATATACAATTGAATATTACTTGGAAATAAAAAGAAATGAATTACTGATACACGCTACAGGGATGAACCTCAAAAACACTGGTCTAGGTGAAAGAAGCCAGATACAAAATATGACATATTTTATGATTGTAATTATATGAGATATTCAGAAAACAAAAGCTATAGATTCCAAAAATAGATTAGTAGCTGATTGGGGTTAGAGCTAAGAACAGAAGGTGACTGCAAATGGACATGAAAGATCTTTACGAAGTGATGGAAATGTCCTAAATTTGGGTTATGGTGATGGTTGCATAACTCTGCATATGTACTAAAAAACCATTAAATTGTACAATTAAGTGAATTTATGGTATGTAAATCAAACCTCAAAGCTGTGAAAGTAAAATGCATCAGGATGACTTAAAAAGTCAGCTAAAAAAAGAAAAAGAGCCCCCAAACATTTCTGAAAACTATTTGCTATGAGAAACAGAAGATAGTTTTATAAAATATTGTATTCTTAAAAGGATAACAAAGATGGCCTCTATGAACTAACAAGAAAGTTGTAAGAGGAGATTAAGCTCTAAAGACTAGGAAGGTGTCAGGAATAAGAAAACTCAAAAAGGTCACTAAAATTCAATGCAAGAATGAAATTTTGCACTGATGTCTTTAAGGAGCACAACTGACATAGCAGAAAATTGATTCAATAATATTGAAAACAAACTTGAAAATTTTCCAAGGCCACAGAGGAAAAGGACTAAAAAATGAAAGGATGAGAAGGTAGTAAGGAATACAAAGTGAAGAAAATGCTAAGAAGAAAAAAAGAGCACATGATTATCAAATCTATAATACAAGAAAGCTTTTCTGAAATAATGAATAAACAAGTGTTAATTTTCTGTATGTTCTGGACATGTTATAAACAAAGACCATCACTTAGATATGCCCAGGTGGTATTTCTGAACTGGGTTTTCTTCTTTAGCTACTCAGATTCATGCTCGTTCCTTCTCTGCCCTGCTCTGTGCTCCAGGAGGCTGACTTCTGCAAACTTTACCCAGGCTTTCTCCCCACCAGTTGATGACTCCTTGGGTTTGGCCAATACAAGGCACTGGCAGGCACGCTGAGGGATGGAAGGTGGGAGAAGAGATGGTTCAGAGTATTTCTCCTCACTTCCTTTCTTTTATAACACCACATTTTTAGGCAGTAGCTAAGTCCCCTTCAGGTGATAGATCCCACTGGGAGGACCCTACTCCACGGTTAGTTTTCACTGGCCTCTACAATACTATTTCCTTAGCTATGTCTTCATTTCTCAGGGTGGTGATGGTTTCCAAGAGCAGCAAGTTTTTTCTGAATGCCTTGCCAGCCCTGGTTTGTTCCCATAATCCTGCCCACACCGCTGTAATAATCTATTTTCATTTGAACCATCTTGGGTGAATCCTGTTTCCCACTGGGGAACTCAGATTAATATAAATGATGAAGAAAAATATCCATAAATACGTAGAGAGAAAATAATCTGACCTACAAAGGAATACAAGTCAGACTGATCTCATACTTCTCCATTGCAAAATGAATGCCAGGGCTAATATATAATAAGACAGATTTTTTTGACTCAATAATTTTATTCTGCCATTCCTGTGTGAAATCAATCAAAGGCTATTTTCAAAAGTACAAAGGTTCAGAAAATATTTATAAGCTTTTTTCCTGAAAAATAATGTCAAGTATTATCTAATCAATGAAAGATTATTTAAAACTATGATCTCAGAATTGTAGAAGTTGTGGTTTAAAATCATTGATAGCATTGAATTGTTTGAATACCTATAATTAAAAAAAAATTTTTTTTAACTTTTGTTTTAAGTTCAGTTGTACATATGCAAGTTTGTTACATAGGTAAACTTGTGTCATGGGGGTTTGTTGTAAAGATTATTTTATCACCCAGGTATTAAGCCTAGTGCCCATTATTTCTCCTGATCCTCTCCCTTCTCCCACCTTTTACCTTCCCACAGGCTTTAAAATGGAAAGTATATACTATAACAATGAAACATTTAGTATTAATAATTTTGTCTATAATCTCACATTAAATTAACAATGAACAGGCTGTAGTGTAAGGAGTTAAACTAACTGAAAGATTTCTTTTTTTTTTTTTTTTTTTTAAGACGAAGTCTCACTCTGTTCCCAGGCCGGAGTGCAGTGATGCAATCTTGGCTCACTGCAACCTCCACCTCCTGGGCTCAAGCAATTCTCCTAGGCTCAAGCAATTCTCCTGCCTCAGCCTCCCAAGTAGCTGGGATTATAGGCACACGCCATCACGCCTGGCTAATTTTTCTGTATTTTTAGTAGAGACAGGGTTTCACCGTGTTAGCCAGAATGGTCTCGATCTCCTGATCTCGTGATCTGCCCGCCTTGGCTTCCCAAAGTGTTGGGATTACAAGCATGAGCCACTTCTCCCAGTCAATAATTTTCTAAGTTTCATTTTTGATTTTAACAGTTGGGAAAATTGAGAATTGTATATGTATTACAGAATAAAATTAACACTAGTAGAATTAAAAATAGGATAACTACTTTCAGAATGACTCTAGAACACAATTATTCTAATTTAAACTTAGTCATACCACTAAATGAATAAACCCAATAGCTATATTTTACCCTTGATGGATAATACTTTCCATATAACAGATACTCCTAAATACACACAAATGGATCACTTGATAAAGTTCTATGAAATTTTTTCTTTTCTTCATATGCAAAGAGGCAGTGGATACAACCACATACTAACGTATTAGTTGCTCATTATATACCTGAATAAGTAAGCAATTGGTCTAGTTATTTCTACTATTATTCAAGGTTCTTGGGTAATGTAATGGTAAGAAACTCTTCCTTTGTGAAGGAAAGAGAAAATTAACAGTTAATTGTATTAACCACTTACCCCCATGATTAATTGGCGACATAAACTTAAATAACTGAGCTAGCCAGCAGATCAATGTAGAATACTCCGAAGTTTTAATTTTAAGTGCTTCTAAGTTGAATCATGCTGAATATAAATGCTCCAATTAAGTGATATATGTAAGTATAAAATAGCAAATGTCAGGAAAGGCTAAATGACAACTTCAAATGTCATCTTCAAATGTCATTTACCATCTGGATAAAGATCAATTTAACTGACCCTGAAATGTAAAAATGGAATTAGGACAGAAGCATCAAATAAATAATTGTATTTCCATTCAAATTCAGTCAAGTCTAAGGTCTTCAACATATAACTGAAATTTTAATTTGGAAAATACTTTCCAATATACAGCAAAATTGCACATTATATTTACTCAAAAGTAATACCACAAGTATTTGAAAACAAAAGAACTGAATAAATTATAATTTAAGAAGCTAAAGATGAGCTCCTATGACAGCAATCTTATCTTTCTAAAGCTCTTCTCTTGCCCAAACTTTTATTGATAATTTTTATACGTATCACTGTGTGTGTATTTGAATTAAATAGAAATATAGTTCTTAAATTCAGAGAACATTAAATTTAGCTGTGGAGTCAATAAAAACTACAATGCAATCTAAATTATCTTGTGCTTGACCACTTTTGATCAAAGAACAGTTCTTCTTTCTCTGCTACTCTGTTTCTTTTCAGGAAGCATATTTATCTAGCAGTACGTTAGGAGAGAGCCATTTAATAGGACAAATCAACATAGTCAGCCCTGTTGCCCTGTTGATGAATGCCGTGGCAGGTAATGCAGCGGCAGGTAATGCAGCCAGATTATCTCCCTGTCCATCAAAACACTTGCAAATGGATCATGAAGCAGTAAGGACTAAATACAGGCCTAGTGGAAGAGGCAATGGATCAGATGGAAGAAGTTAGCATGGCTTTATAATGAAGTGAGATTTAAAGGAGAATTTCAGAGACTAATAGACATTCATGAAAAAATGGAAAGCAAAAGCATTTCAAAGTTCTGTAGAAAAAAATGGGGTCCTAGATAGCTCCAAAATTTTATTCTTCAAAATTAGACTTCAAAATTCTTTCTAGGAATTTTCTTAATCAGCCAACCTACAGCTACGTGATAATAATAACAATAACATCTGATATGGTACTGTTCAATTTATAAAGCACCTTCACATATGTTATCTCATGTTACCCTTGTGAATAGACTGGATAGGAAAAATATTTATTTTCCTTTAAAAGGTGATTAAATTGAGAGTCAGCTATTACGTGGCTTCTCTGAAGTAACATAGCTATTACATTTGTAAAAAGTGAGATAGAATTGACAGACCTGAAAACATTTTTCTAGCCCTTTGTTTCTAGTTTTTTTCTCCAAAGATTCCCTTTCTGTGAGATAAAATAGATTTTCCCTACAGCCACCTTGGAAGTCTTCTCTCAGTGTTTACTCAAAACATTCTCTGATAGACCCTAGAGTATTATAGAGGATTATAGATTCTAGGAGTATTGAGGTTCCCTAAAGAGGGTAGGTTATTTGTGGGTCAGGAAGAACACGAAAGTTATTTGTGGGTCAGGAAGAACATGAAAGTGGCAGGGGCAGCCTGAGTCTTTGCAGTGAGGCCACGCAGCACTGACTACTGGAGACCACGCATTGGAGGCAGACAGACTTAGGTGTGGGCCTGGCCTCTACTAACTGGTGACATTAACCTCTCTGAGCCTTGGAGTCTTCGTCTCTAAAATGAGGCTATTAGCAACATAATTATACATAAACTATTCAGCCACTGGCATGTAATTAGCACTCAACACTGGTGGCTACTGAACCATTGCAGCCCTGGGGTAATTTTCCATATCTCTCCAGCCAAATTAGCTGCTAAATCAATTGTCTCAGACATTGAAGATATAAAGCAAAATCCAATGGATAGTCTTTGGGAGTGACAGGATCTGCAGTCTTCTCTCATTCCTTAAACCCGCATTTTACATTTTTTCACCAAAGCACAAAGAAGTTAAACTGCAGAGCTGATGCCCAAGATGTCAGAGTCGTCTTCTTGTTCTTGGGTTCCCGTCCTCATTCCCTTTCTCAAGAATCCAATGGTACCTTGTTTCAGGGAAGACCTGTTGTTTCTGGGGAATAAATGGAATCTGAGAGATGCAAAGTGAGTGCTAGAAGTTTCTAGAAGGTAGTAAGGTCTTGGGAGACCTCTATTTCTGGAAGTGGGGTGAGGCTGGAGTTAGCCATCCACTTCCTTTTCATTATGTTTGGATTGCACTAAGCACCATAGAAACAGCTCTGGTTCACAGCCACTTTTTTTTTTTTCTTTCTGCAAAATCAGGCATGAACACCTTGCTTAATTACCATTTACTCTTTTCAAAATTACTTATTGTTTATCAACTTTGTGCCCTGTTCTCTTTTGGTTGTTATAGACACAATTAATAACATGGACTCAGTCTTTAATCTCAAGGAGTTTACAGTCAAATGCAGGAAAAAAGTTATATGCAAATCAAGTAAGAAATAATTATTGTAATATTACAGAAGAAGGTGGTCTCATTGCCTATATGCTGGGAACTGAACTAGATGCTGAGGGTGACACAGTGACCAATGCAAGAGGGGCTCTTGTCCTCTTAGAACTCACAATCTGGTTGGTCTTGTGAGGACTTCATGAGAAGTATTTGGTACAGTAATGTATATGTGTAGCTATAGTCGAAGTACTTTAGCTGTCTTTCCTATTAGAAAATAATTAACTTGTGGGCAAGGACTACCCACCTGGTGACATTATCTGTTATTCCTTATACACATTATATATATGCTTCATAAATAGTTGCTAAGTGAAAGTCAGATCCAAGTTTATATGTTTTTATTTTTTTCTAAAAGGCTGAGACAGAAATAAGATGTTATTTCTGCCACTAGTGGGAGCAATGTCATTCACAGGCAGCCAAGGGTGGCCACGGTAGAGGGGAGTGGTGGAGAATAGTGTCATTTATTACTGCCCCAAAGCCTGAATGCACCACATGGACTATTTAGTTACAACTGTGCCCTGAGAATCTCTTAAGGAAGGGATTGAGGTTGTTTAATTGATGTCTTTTCTGCATGAGGTTGATGTCTGTCACACATACAAAGGCCAAGTAATCTCAAAAAAATGTTTTATTATGCTCTTGAAAACATAAAGACTTGCATCTTCAAAAAACATCAGAGAAGTCATAGGGAATAAAAATAAATTTCAAAAATAACAAAATACAAACATTTGGATGTTTAGCTGAGGATCAGCGCTGGTTAACGGCCACATTCTGTGGTGAGAGCCTGGCAGCCTTCCACGGGCAGGAAGCATAGGCAGATTTCATCCTAAGAATCGTATGGTTAAAAGCCCCACCTCAAGACTTTCTGCAGAAATTAGAATGTTTAGTGGCCATCATTCAACACATTGGTTTATTTACTGGAATAGATGATGAATTCTTTGGTTACTACATAGTCTTTATAGCTTCCTAGAGTGTAGAGCCAAGGCCACATCAAAAGGCATGGCTGGATTATTAGAGAGGTTCAACTTGTACTCATTCCCACATATCAGGTCTTCAGTTGTAATTTCTACAGCACTAGCACAGGCCCTGAATGCTGAGTAGCAACAGAGAGATAACTGTGTGTCTTACTTCCTGTGTTAAAAAATGGAATCAACCTAAATGCCTATCAATTATAGACTGGATAAAGAAAATGTGGTACATATGTACCATGGAATACTATGCAGCCATAAAAAGAAACAGATCACATCCTTTGCAGGGACATGAATGGAGCTGGAGGCCATTATCCTTAGCAAACTAACGCAGGAACAGAAAACCAAATACTGCATGTTCTCACTTACAAGTAGCACTAAATGATGAAAATGCCTGGACACATGGAGGAGAACAACACTCATTGAAGCTTTTCAGAGGATGAAGGGTGAGAGGAGGGAGAGGATCAGGAAAAATAACTAATGGGCACTAGGCTTAATACCTGCATGATGAAATAATCTGTACAACAAACCCCCATGGCACAAGTTTACCTATGTAACAAACTTGCACTTGTACCCCTAAACTTAAAAGTTAAAAAAAAGACACATGTTCCTCAAATGTCCACTTTTTTCAATTAAAAAATGTGTTATCTGGAAAAAAAACTTTCAGTAGGGACCTTCAGTGGGTGCAAACTTGGAGTTTAATGCAACATTTTGCCATCCATATCTTTATATCCTCTGTGTTATCTACATGGCCACACTACACCAGGCATTCAAAAAATAGCTGTTGACTGACTATATGAAAAAATAATTACAGTATTTAAATAATAGTAATGAAACTGAATTTTATACCTGACTATGAAACGTTCAGGGAGAACAGAGATGGATAACCGACAAAGTAGAAAATGGTACATTTATAGGAAGCTTCGAGAGCACTCAGTTTAATTTCTGCATTTACATATTAAAAGCTGAGGCCTATACATTTTAAGTTGTTTCTTCAAGGTCATAGGGAATGACAAATGAGGTCTCAAAGCTAGCTTCTAGACTCCATGATATGTGTACTTTCTAACAATCACACTCAAATTCATGGCTAATGAAAAACTGACTATTCTCTTTTCTGTAAAATTTTAACTCATAATTTGTTGATTCTATAGAAAAGGCCTGTCAAGTATTTAGAAGGTTCATTTATCCATGATGGTTGCACGTAAAGTCTGTGTATAACTACAACATTTTGTTGTACTATATTGATTTTCTTCATGATTGCCCCAGAGGCCTCACATAAAACTCAGTGTTGCTTCTATATCTGGTCACAGCTAGGAAATGACTTCTTTCAATATTTGGTCCCCAGGCTTGAGTGATACTAAACTCAGAGCTGTTTCATAACAATGTACATCCCATGGATTAAGTTTTTCTTCATCTTCCCAGCGTTTTAACCTAATTTGAAAACCCTTATTTCAATAGTTTTATGGCTTTATTGTGAACCATTTCAAATTCCCCCCACCCCCCCGCCTTTATTTTACTTTATTTTATTTTATTTTATTTTTTGAGATGGAGTCTCCCTCTGTCCCCCAGGCTGGAGTGCAGTGGCACAATCTCAGCTCACTGCAAGCTCCGCCTCCCGGGTTCATACCATTCTCCTACCTCAGCCTCCTGAGTAGCTGGGACTACAGGCACCCGCCACCATGCCTGGCTAAGTTTTTGTATTTTTAGTAGAGATGGGGTTTCACTGTGTTAGCCAGGATGGTCTCGATCTCCTGACTTTGTAATCCGCCCGCCTCAGCCTCCCAAAGTGCTGGGATTACAGGCGTGAGCCACCATGCCCGGCCTCAAATCCCCTTTTAAGGTAGGTTGGATACAGAAGTCAGAGAAATAAACAACACTTCAGTAACTATATAAGTAATATACTTCCATGGAGATACTTAACATGGATAAATTGCTAATCTCACAGAGGTGAGTCACTCAAAGTTCAGTCTTGAGCCCTTGGACCAAGTCAAACTGGCCTCTAAGAGTTCAGGGTTGGAGACTTAACTCTTATTAATATGCTTCATCAGCAAAAGCAACAAAAATTTAAATATACATGTATTAAACAATTTTTTTAGAAAGCCCATTACATTGCAAACATCCAAATCAATAGATATTTTAGATGCAAACTGGAAATGTACTTAATAGGAGATGCTTAATCAGGTAAAAGCCTGTATTTGTTCAGCACCTTACAGTTTCAATAATATGAAGTGCAAAATTTCAGCCAATAAAGGAACTGGAATCTGATCAACAATGTGGGGGTGTGTCATACTGTCCTGTATTTTTATGTAAATAAGAAATTTGAAGTTTATAATAAAAGTTCATTATATTGCACAAAAATAATCCACCAATTTCTGATCTGTGTACTACTTTGTTTCTGATGGGGGCTTGGCATCTGGGTAAAAGAGTCATTTACATGCAACTGAATATTAAAGATCACTTCAGAGTACATGGAACTGTATATCTAATTTCATTAAAAAATCCAATAAAATGTATAATGCCTACATAAATACATCTTTAAAATGCATTCATAACACATGGCAACTTCCTGGAAGACAAGCTTTTCTATGCTTACCTGACACACTCTTTCTTGTTTTTAATTTAGTCTCTTATTCCTGCCCATGTTATTCAACAAACTATTGGCTCTGAGAAGATATGACTAAAATAATAATGTTTAATTGATGCATCTAAATATATGTATGGCCATTTCATTTTAAAATATCAATGACTAATGTTTTATTTTAAAATGTTAAGTAAACTACCAGAACCAGGGGAAAATATTTGCAAGAAATGCCCCATTAAACTGTCTCTTGAAATGTTTCTTCACTGATTTATCATGCAACATTTCTTTTTCACATTTTATTATTCAGGAAAACATGCCCTATGAGAACCAAGTGTAGTTACGATCAGTTCTTTATTTTATATAAGAAAATAAATAGGTAATTATAAACATGTAGTACAGAATTTGCCTATTAAAGTTTTCCATTTGTAAAGATAATCTGGGTATACAGATATACTCTCAAGGGACTCTAAAAAACAAAAAAACAGAGACGCTGTTAAATTTATAGTACTAATTACTTTTGTGTTCTAGAATGAAAGGTCATTGTAATAGATAAGATCTATTATACCAAGTGCACAAAAAATAAAAGTCCAAGATAGATGGTGCTATTTTAGTAGGCCAGTTAAGAACCTTCTGGAGCACAGACTGAAAAAAGTTAAGAAAATTATTTTCTTTTAAGAATCTTGTGTATGGGTGAGGTATGAGACAATATAAGGAGTACAGATTCTGAGAAGAAAAAAGATCTGATAAACGGTTCTCATCATCATCATCTTACTCTTTCTTTTCTTTGCTCCTCTGTTGGTGAATTCTTTGCTCAAATATCTGTTATCAACACTTCACCAAGCAGCAGACCTTAAAAGTGACACAACATGACCCTTCTTCTGTTGATGATTACAAGGAGCTTCAAAGCTTTGAAAATAAAGTTCACTGCTACAGCAGCAGAACCTCATGACAGACAGTGATCCTCAATTTAATTGGAGCAAAAACTCACCTCTCACAGAGAATGCATTGTCTAAAGCCTTCTTCATAACCTCACTTTATCCTATTTGTGCATGAACCCATTCTGGCATTCAAAGAGCTACTTGTTGTTTACATGACATAACTTTAACAAAAACCTCTGTCTCTGATCATTTCCAATGTTGAAAGATAGATTGCCATTTTCTACAGGTTACAGAAAGGTAAAGGCATTCTTCTACAGTAAGAAAGCATACTGCTGGTAGCAATCAATGTTTTATAATTGGGATGAAAATGCTATTAAGATTCAAAGGCAGCATTTGAAGAGGTCCCTCCTGTTTGTAGTTGGTCAAATATCAGCTATTTCAATACAAGCAATGAGACGCAACAGATGCCGCTAATTACCTCCATTCTGCCTCTACTCAATTCTTCTTACTCCCAGGTGCCTACTCCATCCTCTGAGGGGCAGAAGATAGGCAGATAGATGTGAGGAGGTGCACAGGACCTTGTGCAGCCACCAATCCTGAGAGCAATTGGTCAATACCTTTGAAGCTAGTTAAATTTTTAGTAAACAGTTCTAAACTCTAGCAGATGGTCTATTGGTCCCAGTGGTGCTGTTCAACATCTATATGACTCCATATAAAGATCTAAAATCTTGGAATTGGAGGATTGCTTCTCTCAAGTATATTCTACTTAATATTTTATGATTTTACTCTATAACTAGTGTCTTTTCTCTTAATGGAGAGCTTGGCCTGGTTCTACTTTTCTCCTTTAAAAAAATGACATGAAGGGATAACAATTCATCTCTGACCAAATTAACCAAGTTGGTTAACACTCACCAAGGGCTTGAATATGTTTTCATTTTACAACCAATGAAGCAGATGGTTAACTGAAGTTGTTGCAAGTCATCCAAGGAGAAACTTACAACCCTTATCTACAGAGTAAGCCAGTTATAATTGCAGCTCAGTTTTAATATTTATCTTCTTAGAGCATTATAAAATTATCATTGCAAAAATCTTTTCTAAACGGAACATTTCTGATTTCTAAACATGTTGTTAAACTACTCTTTCTATTTCTGACATTTTTCTGAACACTATGAAGGTCAACCTCAAATGGGTAATTATAGAGCACTCCTACAAGAATATTATTTGGTTTTCCTTTATTATGTTTAGTATCCTCCAGATCTTTATATTCCATTCTTTCGCCCTTCCTCTGTTTTTTTTTTTTTAAATTTCTGTTCCCCACCACCTTCCATCTTCTCAAATCATGAATGCCATTTTCTTAATAAAAGATTACTTTAAAGGCTGATGTTCTGCATATATACTCCTAAATTATTTTTACTTTTATTGTTGTATTCCCTAATCAGGCATTGGCATTTGGTTTTTTATAACTCTAAGGAGAATTAAATTTCCTCTTTGGTACAAACATCTATACCCACATTGCTTGGTACTGGAATAGCATTTTCCCAACCCAGAATTAGAGCCCTGAAGGAAATAGTCACCGGGAAGAGTGTGAGCAAAAGAATCAAGGAAATGCATCCTTACAATCTCCTGAGGACATTCCCAAGTTCTACCCTTTCCTCCTGGTGGCCAGATTATTTTGGCTTTTATTTTAAGATGGGAGAGGTCCCATCGTTCTGGCTAACGGATAGACAGTCTATGCATATTTTCCCCTTTAATAGATGTAAAATGAAAATCAGAAAGCTCTTATGCCATTCTTAAGTACAATTTTCCAGGTATCCACTTAAAACATTCACATGACACCAAATTACAAGGCATTTCTTTTTTATCTCTGGTAATCAAGCAAAGTTTGTTTGTTCTTGAATGTTTTAAATTGTATAAACAAGGAATATGAGAGAGTACAGTAATGTATGAACAGGGAATGGCGCCTATGAGACTGATGATGAACTTTCTCTTTGCTTGCTCACAGGAAGCTATCAGATTGTTGCTCCTGTGGGTTGAATTCTGTTCTCTCCTTCTACCCTCCCTATCAAATTCATATATGGAAGTCCTAACCCCCAGTTGCTCAGGATGAAATCTCATTTGGAGACAGGGTATTTAGAGGTAATCAAATTAAAATGAGGGTTGGGTGTGACGGCTCATGCCTGTAATCCCAGCTCTTAGGGAGGCAGAGGTGGGAGAATAGCTTGAGCCTAGGCAGGTCAAATGAGGTTCTTAGGGAGGACCCTAATCTAATATCACTGATATTCTTACAAAAAGGGGGAGTCTGGAAACAGAGAGCTACAGGGAGAAAGGCATGTTGCCATGAAGATGGTCATCTACAAGCCATAGAGGGAGGCCAGGAACATATCCTGTCTTTACAGCCCTCAGAAAGAACCAGCCCTACTAACGTCTTGATTCCGGACAGAACTGTGAGACAATTCATTATTTCTGTTGTTTAAGCCACCCAGTTTTTGGTATTTTGTTACAGCTACCCTAGAGAACTAATACAGTTACCTACTTTACTTTTTTTTCTATAAATGAAAGTCAATTTTTGACATACCTTCAACTGTACATTATTGTTGAAGAAATATATACTTATATCTGTATTAATTTCATATTTGATCTCTTAACTTCAGGGAAAAATCTTTGTCATCCCTTAAATGGCAATGTTCTGAATTTCATGAGAAAAAGTCTTATATACCAGAAAAAAGATGTTGAGAATCATCAAAAACAACCTTTCAGTGTAGAACTGGATAAGAGTAGACAAGTAGAAATTACAGGTCTTTTAAAGTCATCCAGTTACTGGTGAAAATAGATCACACAGTTCCCAGTCTCCATATTTTTCTACTATAGCACAGAGCAACTCCTAGCTAGTAGCCAAGGATTTCATATCATTAAATTTTTTTTTTTTTTACTATTTTGTTATGTTAAAAAATGTTTAAAGTCAGGATAATATAAGACAGATGACAAAAAAATAGTTTACTCCACTGAAACTGTATTCTGCAAAGTCCTAACACATATTCTTAATCAGACTGTTGATATTTTCACTGCTACATGGTAGATATATTTTTGTACCATTTTGAGATAAGCACAGCAATGACAGGTGGGTCAATACCTCAGTCTGTGGAAAGATTAGAATTTTCTTTAGAATTCTGCTGATTCAAGCAGAGGAAATGTTTCAGAAGACAACTTGTGCATTTGCTAATTCTCAATGGTAGTTTTCACAAGTTGCATTGTACATGTTCAGGTAACTATCAAAGAAAAGTATAATTTAGTTCTAATTAAATTGCTATTTATCTTAAATCTAATCATTTCTTGATAGATGTTTCTGTCTCTTTTCTTCTCCATTTCTTTATCCTGATTCTATTCTTTTAGAAGACTCATGGTAAATACATTTGGAATCTTCGAATAGCTGACATGAAGGAGAACTTTGACTCTTCTACCCTAAAGGGTATAACTAAGATGAACTGGCTAAAGTTACAATTAAATATATCTCATGTAAAAAAAGAAAAAAGGAAAATCTTTAAACAGAGCTATGATATGATACAATTGGCTGCTGTGAAGTGTCTTCAGGGATAGTCACTGGTGATATTCTAAGCATTAGAACATTGTGGGAAGGGGTGGCTTTGCTATAGACAGACTTCAAGCAATGACTGAATTAGATCAAATGGACCTTAGAGTCTTTTCCATCCTAAAAATTCATGGTTCTATGAACTCAATAGTAATCTCATGGGGCTAATTATTCCCCTCAACTATCACAAGGCTCATTCCTTGACACTCTTGACACCCTTTGCATTTAGTATGCTCTGGAATTTATTTAATTAACATACATTTAGAAGACACAGAGATGAAACACAGAGATCAGTCAAAGCTCGTACATGTCGAGTTAGATACAGTGTTTAGGTCAGAATCTTTTGTCGCTACTCATTTATTGGTATGAAATGGTGTATTTTTTACTATTTGGGAAAGAGTAAAAAATTGTCCTGCAATCACAAAATAAATTTTTTAACAGTCATATTAGTCCTTGGGATTCTTTTCTAATGGGCTAAAAATACATAGTACACCATGAAATAATCAAATACTAACCTCTTTCATTTTTTCCAGTTCATTCTGTAAAGCTTGCTTTGCAATTTCAACTTCTATGAGCTGTTGCCTCAGTTTCTCATTTTCATCTTCTGTTGTTGTTCTCTTTTCTTCCACATTTTCTAATTCATGATGAAGTCTCACAGATACATCCTTTGCAACCTGAATTAAGGTGTTTGTAACAATAAAATATAATTAATGACTATATAATAAGGGCTAAAATTTTATTCCTATTGAATGCATTAAAACCCAATATTTATATAGTGCTTACCATGTGCCAGGCATTATTCTACAAACTATACATATAAGCCATTCGCATATATCAATCATTTAACCCTATAAAAATCCCATGAGATAGGCACTATTACTCCTGTTTTGTAGATGAGGAAACTGAGTCTCAGAGAGGTCAAGGTCACACAGCTAACGAGTAGACACTGCGGGGCTAAGAGGCCTAGCAATCTGGCTCTAAATTTTGTTCCCTTAACTTCTGCACTACCCTGTGGTAACAAATGTTGCACTGGATTTTATCACATGTAGAGAAATTTCACAAATCTCCTTTACTTCAACAAAACTATGAGGTAGATGTTTCTATTATAATCTATGTTAAAGAATGAAAAATTGAAGTTTTTACAAGTAGTGGGTTGGGCTTGAATTTCAATCTTATAACTAGAATTCCAGTTGCTTAATGTTAGGAAACATTTTAGTCCTTGCGATTATTACTTTTTGAATGACTGTGCATTTTTGCCTCATGTTTTGAGATTATCCTGGAAATTCTAGCATTTGGAAGAAAAGTGGAGCAGCCTGGTATAGAGGCTTAGGACACAGGTTGTGATTTTGGACTGAGTGGAGAGTGAGCCTGGCACCTATTAGCTGTTTTTCAGGCCTGGGCACTTAACCTCTGTAAAAGGTGTAGCTTCTGCAGCTGGAAAATGGTGACTGAATAATCCCTACATTGTAGGATTTTTTTCCCTTGAGAATTACATGAAATAATAACGTATGTAACAGTGTTTGCCACAGTGCTTAGTACATACTAAACACTCAACAAATGTTAAGAAAAAAGTAATACGTCTTTCATAAAATGTTTACACATAGCTTTCTTTAAAATAAAGAAAAATTACATGTGATCTTTAAATCTTGATGAAGCTAATGCAATGAACAGTATACTTATTTGGTGCAAGGAGATTAAGTTTGCATTGTCAATGAATCTGCCTACAGTCAGACTGAACTGGAGACCACACCTGTCTAGAAAATGCACTTGAAGGTTGAGATTTTTCCGCTGGAAGAAATTCTGAAGGAGCGACTTCACTTTAAAAAATGAAATTCTTTCATTTACCTCACGCCAAACAGGCTGCAAGTTGGTTAGTTGGGGGGTTTTTTTTGTTTGTTTTTGTTGTTGTTTTTATTTTCTCAGGGAGTCACCTAAGTGGCAAGTGCAGAAAAGTAGTAGTCCTGGAAGAAGGAGGTGGAGTGGACACTTGCTGAAATAAATCTTAACTCCAGAATCTCCCTAGTGCAGTACCTATTTTGGGTTTCAACTCCCCCAGAGGAGTCCTTTTAGTGGTTCCTGACTGCCCGATTCCACCGGCATTCTCTCAGTAGACAGACTAGGGCAGATCAAAGGCTAGAGCCTGCGCTGTGCCACGCCCTTGCTTCTGCCCAGAAGGGAGCCTTCTTCTCATCACCTCTTGAAGAGCCACCTTGCTCCCAGGAGAGCACACTTAGCTCGTTTGCTGCCAGGCCCTCCACACACTCTGCACTCTTTAGAGCCACCTGCCAGTTCTCTCCCTTCTGAGACCCTAGTATTTTGTGGTTAGCGCTACGAAACTGTGTCCCTAAGGCTCCTTGCCAGTCGCCAGTGAAGACTTCTCAGCCTAAAGAGTCCTTGGCCAAAGTCCCCACCCGCCGCCCCTGCCGCGCGCCACTGAGCCCCCGCGCCGCAGACCTTGAGGTCCTGCTCCAGGCTGCGCAACAGCTCCCCGTCGATTTCCCCGGTCTGGGCGTAGCGGAGCCTTTTGCGCTCGGCTTTGCGGAGGCGGTACTGCAGGATCCGGCAGTTTTTGTTGGCTCTCTCCAACTCGTGGCGCATTTCCTGCAGTTGACAGGCATCCTCCTCGAAGAAAGTGTCCCTCATCTCATCCATCTCGGTTCTCAGCTCATCGATCTCGTTCTGAGGTGGTGACAGGCCGCGTGTCAAAATCAAACTCGCTTCCAGCCCTTTCGACACACACCATGCACACCCCATTCCAATTTCAAATTCTCAGCTTTAATTGCCCTCTCTCCACGAGACAGGAGTGACAAGGAGCTGAGTGTAGAAGAGGAAACTGGGAAAAAAGGCCCACTTTAGGCCCTCTCTCATTCTCTTACTCTACCTCTCTCCAGGAAAAAGTGTGACAAACCATTATAATTAAAGAAACGGAGGCCCAGATTAGAATTTAAATGAAAACCTCGCGTTACTGAGAGCAGATTCAGTTTCAAATTTGGACAAGGCCTAGGAAACCCCCTCCCTCCTTTCTTGTTCTCCTCCCTCTTCAAGGCTCCCTAACAGGTTAGCAGCCTCTCACCCCCGCCAGGACACGCCCTAATCCTCCCAGGCCCACTCTTCCCATCCCCCAGCCGGATACCCCCACCCTCCTCACCTTCAGAGTCTCGTTTTCCTCTCGCAGCTTCTCCATCTCCTCCTGCATTTCTTCCTGCTCTTGGAGCTGCTGCGGGTGCGGCTGCGACGAAGGGGGCGCTGCCGCTTGCATGCCCCCGCCGCTCGCACTGCCCTCTGCGCTCTGCTGGGGGCCCTCCGCCGCCGCCGCCATTGGGGAGGCGGAGGGGACTGCCAGGGTCTCACAAATGGAAGGGGCACCAGAGACCGGGGAGCTGCGGCTACTGCTGCCGCCGCCGTTCTTAGCGTGCATCTGAGCCGCGGCCGCCGCCGCTGCTGCCCGCTCCTTCTTGAGATGGAACTGGATGAGCTCAGACTGCAGACATCCTTCCTTCCAGTAGCTCCCTCCACTACCGCTGCCGCCCCCCGCAACGCCGCTTCCGGAGTTTCTGCTGCCGGGTCCTGGGGTTTTGCCCGCAGAAGAGGAGGATGGCGAAGGGGAGGCCCCCTCCCCGCCGCTGCCGCCCTTCTGCTGAGCGCGTACGCCTTTCACTCGCCAGCCCCTGGGCGGCGGCGGCTGGGGAGCGCCCCCCTCCCTTTCCCCGGAGCCGCCGCCGGCTCCTCCTCCTTCCCCGCCCCCTCCTCCCCCTTCTCCTAATGGAAGGGGTTCCCCGAGTTTCGAGGGCACGGACTCTAGCTCCCGAGGCGGCTCCTCGGGCGGTCCGGGCCTCTTGCCGCCCAAAGCGGCCAGGGTCGCGGCTGGGGCCGCTTCAGCACCAGCAGCGGCCTGGACAGCTCCCGGAGCGGCCCCTTTGGGCGCCAGGGGCGTCGCCTTGTCGGCCCCGCCTCCGCCTCCTCGGGCTCCGGCGGGCGGTCCCGTGCGGCTCCCGGTCTTGTTACCCTGCTGTTGCTGCTGCTGCAGCTGCTGCTGCCGAACAGAATTGAGTTTAGTGCCGGCCCCCACTGGGGACCTGGTGGCCGCGATTGTCTGTCGCAGCGAATTGTCCCTCGGTCTAGCGGGTGACTGAGCTCGCTGCTGCTTTCTGCTGCTGCCCTCCGGGTGCAGACGAGCCTCAGTGGCTGCAGCGGCGGGAGGAGCTGCTGCTGTGGCAGGGGCAGCGCCCCCAGTCGGTGGCTGACTCATGGCTAGGAAGAACCTACCAGATGCGATTTGGAATAGCCCATTACTAGATCATCCTCTTCCCTCTTCACCGCCGCCAACCTTCCTTCCTAAGCTGGGGCAGAAACAAAAGGAGAGAAGAACACAACATGTCTGCGTTGTTGCACAGCAAAGGGTGATATTGCTGTACAAGAGAAGCCCTCAGAAAATGATGAGATTTGGATGGCGCTTAGTAGAAGCTTTGACTTTAGGAATAGGACGCAGGGCTGTCTTTAGGAATAGGATGCAGGCATGTCAATTCTCATTTTGCCCAGGGTGGCGCTGTCTCCATCTCACTCCACCTTAGCAAAATGACGGATCTGAAAGCAGCTGAACCTTACATTCTCATGGTAGCAGGCTTTGGAAAGGGTGAGATACAGAGTCAGACAGGAATTGGTGGGAAGGGAGATATAAAAGAAAAGAGATAAAGTCGAAAAGAGGCTTCAGAAAGAAAAGATGTCCATATATTAGAGTTGTCAAATCTCTGCTTTTACAACGTTGGCTTTCCTCACCATCAAATCCATATGTAAAGCCTAGTTTAGTGGAGAAAGTTTTCATTTAATTAGTATTCCCAAGTTCAATTAGAGGAAAAGAGTTATGATGTAGGGCTCCTAGAGAAAATTTTCTACGGATAAATGACACTTTCCTAAGCCGGTTCCAACGTTGTTTTTGGGGAAATGCACCCAATTTCCTTTGTAATAGAACTAAAAGAAAATATAAATAATGAATGCCTTTAAATCAATCTCAGTTTCAAGAAAACAACAGCATTAAGAATTGTCTATATGGGTTAGTTATTAGCAACCCCAAAGCTTATCTTTTCCCTTTGGGGAAATAATTTTTAAAATACATTTGGAAGAGTTGATGGTCAGTTCTGCAGTTTCCTAAGTTTCTGGTGATGAATTTTCCTATGCTCATCCAATTTTGTAGTCCTTATGAATCACTTTAGTTTTAAGTGTAATTGCTAGATAGAAAATATTTTCATTCTTAGCCATCTTCTTACATTGCATATCATAGGCAAAGTTGTACTTTTTAAAGTGCCCATTCCCTCCTATGTAGCCATATTCTGAGACAGAACCCAGAAGGCTGGTGCATCTTCCCTCATAGTGGTAAGATCAATTTCCAGTATATATATTTCCAGGATAAATCCATCACTAGCTTCTTTAATCTGAAAAACAGCAAGCTACTGCCTCATAGGTTCTTCTCCCTAGGGATCCAGGCAGCTAGTCAATTAGTTGCCTTTTCCTTAAAATTATTTCTGTCTAAAGCAGTGAAAGGGCATGACTAGGCATAAATTTCTGCTTTAAAAATATTTGTCCTATACAGAGAGGAGGTTACCCTACTGCCAGTTATTTTACTTGCATAATTCTTGTTAACATCTATTTTTAGCATCACAACTTAGCATGCAGTAATTCCTCATTTTATAAAGAAATATTACCAGAGGATTCCTAATCCACCTTCCTTTCTGTTTCTGGCATCTCCTTCCAACTCACTTTGAAATATAAAGGTGAACAAAGAAGACATCAGGGGAGAAATTTGCCCATCAACTTATTTTCTACATCTTCTCTCCCAGCCACAATAATACTAGAATGTCTGGCCTAGTTTATCATCTTGGGTGACACTAACATGGGCTATCTAACTAATTTATATTGCCAATGCAAACTTATTTTTGTTTTTTATCAGACAGAATAATTCCAGAACCGAGAAGCCAACGTTTAAACTCAGCCCCCAGACAGCATTAACCCAGGTGAAAGCTTGTGTTCCAGTAACTGGGCTCCACAATCAAAGGTATCCGGCTGCTGTCACGTGGTTCGCACAAAGTGACAAGATGCTGCATCTCTTCAAGGCTTTCCCGGTGAAAATTGCCACCCAACCAACCCCGGCACGACTTAGACCAACACTTTTAATCTCAAGTTTTATCCGCCCGCTGACCCACCCCATCATTCATCCCCAACCCTTTAGAAATCCAGAACTTGCTCACTTCTCAGCAGAGGCGAGGTTTCCAAGTAGTTGAGCAAATCAACAGCACTTTCCTTCTGATATTCCGGGGATCTCAGGGTTTATTATTGTGCTTTTCTTCGCTGAGGGAAGTTCAGCTTCATATTATTGTATGCGACTTTCCGGGTGAGCATGACTTTGGGCTCGCTCGCCGCAGTTCCACACCCACTCGATTTCTCCAAACAATGGCGGTAACGTCAAGATTCAGCTGCTCCCAGAGCTGGTGACTTCTCGGAGGTCCGCGGCTGGGCTGGAGCTGCAGCTCTCAGCAGGCTAACACGCGAGGTACCAAGCTGGGCCAGACGCTCCCCAGGAAGTGCAGAGATATTCATGAGCTGACCTCACCGAACTGGGCAGGGGAGAGGGCGGGATTGCAAGGGACGATAGGGTAGAAGTAACCAAAGAGAGGTTACTTTCAAGAGGAAAGAGAAGGCGGCGGGGAGGGGGACGGGGTCCGGGGGTGGGGAGTGGCGGGATAAAGAGACAAAAAGGCCAGAGCCACGCCCGAGATGGAAAATTGGCAGCAGCGCTCAAAGTCCTTGCTCTATTCTCTTATCCCGTACTTGGCAGAGGATTCCAAAACCGCTCGAACACGATGCACTCGTTTTCTGCAAAGCTTTGTCCTGGATTCCGTCAATCTCCATCAATTATTTACTTTAGCTCCTTTTCCAAGGAGGCGGACTTGAACAGCTTTCCGGGCGTGACTGACGTCTCCTGATGCAGCTGCGAGACGCTGGCGGGCGGCTGATGGGAGTTCTCTTTGTTCACTCACTTTAATTCTCAGTCGAGCTCTCCACGCGGTGCTCCCTCCCCACCCCCAGCCCGGGCGGAGTCAGCAGATGTCGTTTCCACGAATAGATAATGGTTGCCATGATGGGACCCACCGTCCCACAGACAAAGGGTTCTTGCGAAGCCACGACTAATTTAGTGCAAACCGAAATAAATATCGGCCCACAGAGATCCTTTACAGACGGATTTGCCCTCTGTACATTTTCCTGTTTCCTATTCAGTGCCGGTTTCTACCGTGAAAATAAGGAGTAATTGCTGGGATCCATAATCTTTATAGTAGTGCATGCGAACAATAACAGAAAGCAGGAAGAATATATTATATCAGCGTGAAAGGGAATTCAGCGTGAAAGAGGAGTTCAGAACATACGTGTCTTTACAATTTACACTAACCCATACTGTTTCACAGTAATAATATTTTTAAAAGTTAAGTGGAAATTTCTCTTTTTCTTTTCAGTTTCTTTTTTGAGTTGGGGGGGCGGGGGGCACGGGAGCCTCCCTTCTACCTCTAAGAATTTCTTTGTGAGCTTGAGTATGAGAATAAAAGTAAGCTCTGCTTTTGAAAGAGCATTTTACAATTTAATTTGTCTTACATTTATATGGTGATTTTGTAAGTAAAATGAAGAAGATATCTTGAAATAATAATAATTTTTGTGCTAACATGAATTTTAGCTTAAGAGATTCAATTTTCCAAGTGTTGATCTTGCATTAAAAGTGAAATAAAAACAATTTAGAAGTAGTTTGCATAAAAGCAATTATTACAGCAAAATAAAAACATGCTCAAGCTCTGGTGATTGTTATTTTTAGAGACATATAAAACAAGTATGATATCACGACAAAATCATTCATGTTCCAAAATAGGTATTAAAAGCCAATTTTGAGCCTGCCACTGTCCAAGGTGCTGGGATGCAAAGCTGAATCAAGAAATTCCTTGCGCTGGGGACACTCACGCATACTGGTGAAAACTGAGATAATGTCCTTATTTTCTTTCAAATACCTTTGGGAAAAGGAAAAGTGACATCTGTGACATTTATAATAAAAAGCTCACACCTCGACTAGCATACCAAAAATAAAGGAAAAAAAAAAGCAAGTGAAAATGTAATCACAAGTTGGTTTGAATTTATATTAGGAAATTTCTTATTATGTACCCAAACTTGAGCTGTAATACCCTTAAGAAATATCAAGATGCACATGTCTCATCCAATCAAAATGGATAAAGTAGATACAAATATTTTTCAGTTCAATCTTTACCAATAAAATACTGATATTATAAACATAGTCTAAAGACACAAAATATACATAGTCCTGCTTCTCTAAGAATTTTTACTCTGCTCAGGCATCTATGTTTTGATTTTTTTTTCCTAAAGCAGTATCATTTATTTCAGTGCAAATAGTAACTTTAAAAAGTAAAAGAAAAACTAAAAATGGATTATTATGTATCCTTAAATCAATGTGTCTAAATATTTCATTTTATAATTTAGTATTATGCAATTTTAAGGCTTGAAACTAATAATACAGAATAAGTATAAGCAATATTTAACATGCTTGTTTACCCATAAGTATGCCATAAGAAAAATAACTTTTGAATTGGAGATTTTTCTTATTTATTCCTTTATTTGCTGCTTAAAATTATATTGCTGCAATTAAGTAAAACCTAAAGATGATTATTCAAAGGCTTTTCCAAGATTTACAAAGATTTCAGCAGTATTTTTACTGTGTTTCAGAAGCAGACCGGCCAATCAGCCTTCTAATGTTCGCTTATGATAAGGAGTTATCCCCTTCATAGCACAGCAAAATGTGGATCTTCAATCAAGGGAAGAAGGCTAAAGTCTCAACTTGGAAACCCTTAAGAAATATGTAGTTTAAAATCTCCAACCTTCTATTCTCGTGACTTTACATCACACTATCTTAATTTACATAGCTTTATATTTTGCAAAGCCCTTTCATTTTGTGTGCTCAAAACAAAGTGTGTGAAGTAGATACTATCTTCTCCACTAAACATGGAACAACTGAGTTTCAGAGATGTTGTGACTTCCTCTAGTTAAATTTCATAATCACAACTTAAACTTGGTTCCTCTTCTCCATCAATCGTGCTTATTATATTGGTCTCAAGTGCCTCACCTCTTTTTCATAGCATGTCGTAAAACTCTGCATCTCAAAGCCAGATTTTGCACCTGTATCCTAGTTCAATCTTTTCATCAATGCGTAGAATATCTACATTTGGAGATAACATTATCACCTCAATCATATAATTTTTTTTCTTTTTTCCATCTCTTTTCTATTTCTATTTATCTTTTAGTAAAGTAAAACAATATATTCTATATCTATTTTTCTTTCAGTGAAACTATCATTTGATATACTTTCCCACTAAACATGGGCTTATTCATTGCTTTATCTTTTCCCTTCACTTCTATAATCATATTTTCTTTCAAAATATCTTATATTCATCATTTCCTCCTTATCTCCTTTGCAATCAACTATCAAAATGCAGACCCTCATAATTCTAGTTTAGACTTACAAATGCTTCCTATGTTAATGATAGTTTTTTTTCTGTCAGATCTGCACTGCTTAATGCTGCCTGTTTACACCTTTATTAAACAACACTTTCCTCATGTCATTCTGTTTTCAGTCATGTCTACATTGTTACATCATATCCAAACTCTTTTTCCTAGACTGCAAGGAACTGTACTGTCCACATTCTATAAGGTGTACTCTCTAATACCTCACTCCCTGTCCTAGTCAGACTTACTGTCTCTTTTTCCCACTAACATCCAGGCTTATTCTGCTTCTGCACCTTTCCTCTTTCTAGTCCCCATACTTGGTATTTCCCTCTTCCTCTCTAGCCACAAATCTGCTCCTATTTTCAGGTTTAGCTTAAGTTTCAAATCTTTCTGTCTCATGAACTTAGGCAAGTTATTTAAACTTTCTGAGCCCCAGTTTTTTTCACTTACTACTTCATTTGTTTATTCATACATGTATGATATATTGTTGACTTTTTGTCATTAATAATACCTAGTTTATGTGATTATTATTATGAAGTGGTGACGTTAATTTTTATCACAGTGCATGGAACATAGTAATCACAACCAATGGTAAGTGATGATTACTACGTGCCTGGCATTGTAGGCTATCAGCATGAAATAACTATTATTGTAGTTATTAATTGTTATCATTAATTTAACCAAATTTTACCATTCTGAATTTCTACAAAACTATGTCACACTATTTAAAAATACTTGGTTAGTCTTGGCTGATGTTATAATTTTTCATCCAGAAAGTAAATATTTTAAGATAATATTTCTGTTTTTCTCATTATCTCCAGCAGAGAATTGGACACATAGAAGCTAGTCAATACAAATTTATTAGTAGAGTCATAACTGAGAAAAGCTGATGTGTTTTGGTTCACCTTATTTTTAGGGAGTAACTTAGCTTGGAGATGTGCCATTGTCCTGACCTTTATTGATCTATGTATGCAGTCACACACTGTATTTGTTTTCTGGATGACACTTTAGATAATCATCAATGAATCATAGAGTCCTCGAGCTGTAAACATCATGATTCATCTTTTTATCACTAGGCAGGGTGCCCAAACCATATTATATGTTGGGAGTAGCCTAATTTCAACTGTCTCAATAAAGGCTATTCTACAATCTCTCTGAGTACATGTACACACATTACAACTTAACTTTATGAGCAATAACTTATGGTTTAATTCATGTATTGGATTAAGGATGTTTTGTGAATGACAGAAATTCCAATTTTATCATGGCTGCCTTAGTTACTCATGCCTTTACTGTTGTATAAATTTGCAGTTAGGCTTTGAATAGGCTTCTATTCAAGACTGTTGAGTAGTATTGAATAACTTCTGTTGCATGACATCTGTAAGTACTCTTGGTAATTTAACCCAATGTCTAGCCACTCATTATAGCCAACATATTGTTGGATTCCTGATTTCAATCTAAACTCATTCTCACTCTAGTCTTAATCTTAGTGAAAACTTTTAAAAACTATGGTACTTATTATATAAATGCAATATACATATTTAGAATCACCATTAAACTTCCCCCAATATCTCTACTTCAATAACTCAGAATCATTAAATTGTCTATATCTGCGTTTTAATAATCGTTTATCTTACCTATTGTGGATCCTCTTGCTAGTTTCAGAATTCATCACTAATTATTATGCCTTAAAATGAGCACAGTAGATGAAGTTTCATTATGCCAGACCAACAAGGAGGGCATCCTAAGGTACAAACTTTACATTTCTAGTTCCTCTCTTCCCACATGCTGTCTGAAAAAAAGTCAAATAGTCCTCTGCATAGACATAATCTAAGGAAGATCTTAGTAACTGTAAATGGATCTGACAGATATTTGTTATTATTATATACTGTAAATATCTGTTAAGCAAACTTCAAATGTAAGGTCTTGATATTCGGTTGATCGAGTTGTGAAAATGTAAGCAAACTGCCACTTATATGTTATACTTTAATATCTTGCTTTTCTTGTTATTGTTCTTAAATATCAGTAGGATTTAAATTCAACTTGTAGTCACTAAAGTTTTGGATATCATAACATGCTACACAAAATAAGAGTACTTTTTTCTGACAGGATGCTAGATTGCTTTGACTTGATTCATTCTTCACCCAGTGATATTTATTATACATAAGTAATTTTTAGGGTCCTTCAAGGAAATACATAGCACATTCAATGTAAAATAATTTGAAAAAGGTTTATTTTACAAAGGGACTACTTCCAAGATGTGGATCAGATGTTGGATAAACCACAATGGAGAGTTCAGTAAACTGAAGTTAAGTACTAGGATGGTGCTATCACCACACTTATACAGAAGAAAAAGACACTATTGACAATGGGATTAAAAAGATGAGAGAACAGAGTGGTCACTGTACCCAGAAAAAGATGTGTAGAGCATGCTACTTTGAGAAGGGTGATTTCCTATTGGATGACATAGCTAGTCCAAGATTATCTTGCTGTGAGGGATTGAGTGTTACAATTGTCATTACTGCAATTCTCATCCCTGTCTCTGGTGTCCTGCTGGTACTGTCCATTGCTTGGTCCCTTGCAGTCCAGAAAGCTACAGAACCATCTGATGTGGCCCATAAAGGCCACCTCCTGGTTTGAGATTAGATCTTAAGCTGTGAAATGTAAAATATTCAGCGCAATAAACAACAATATGATCGATAATGCAAAGTCTTTAAATTTACAATGTCCCTCACAAACTCATTTTTATATATGGTGGTGATCTAAAAATTTCAGTAAAAGCAGGCATATTGAGTTAGTTCTTATAATTCTGGTAATGAATTTTCTCTGTGGATATTTTCATTGGAACTGCACATTAATCAATTGGAGAATTACAATTTTGTGGTATTAAATTTATCTATATATCCACATGGTACGTCTTTTTATTTAATTAGGTTATCTTTCTAAATATCAATATTTTTTCTCAAAGATCTGGCAATCCTTTGCTAGATTTGTTCCTAGGTGTTTGATATTTTTATGCTGTTGTCAAAGGTGTCTTTTAAAGCACGTTTGTTATTTATTTCTTGTTAGCATATAGAATCACATATTCTTTGCAATGGACTTCTTTGCAATGATCTTATGTCCACTAACCTTGCTTTATTCTTTGATCATCTCTGGTAATTTTCATGAAGATTAATTTTTTTTAATTTATTTTTTTATTATTATTATACTTTAAGTTCTAGGGTACATGTGCATAACGTGCAGGTTTGTTACATATGTATACTTGTGCCATGTTGCTGTGCTGCACCCATCAACTCATCATTTACATCAGGTATAACTCCCAATGCAATCCCTCCCCCCTCCCCCCTCCCCATGATAGGCCTCATTCTTAGCAAACTATCACAAGAACAGAAAACCAAACACCGCATGTTCTCACTCATAGGTGGAAACTGAAGATTAATTTTTAAGTAGATAATTATATCATGTGAAAATAATGACATCCATTTCCTCCTTTCCAAATTTTTTGTCTTAAATATATGTTTCTTGTTTTATGGTACTAGCTAGGATCTTTGGTACTATATGTATAGAAATAGTAGCAAATGTCTGTATTAGTCTGTTCTCATGCTGCTAATAAAGACACACCTGAGACTGGGTAATTTATAAAGGAAAGAGAGTTTCAATGGACTCACAGTTCCACATGGGCTGAGGAGGCCTCACAATCATGGTGGAAGGTGAAGGAGGAGCAAAAGCACGACCTACATGGCAGCAGGCAAGAGAAGTGCTGAGCAAAAGGGGGAAAAGCCCCTTATAAAACCATCAGATCTCATGAGAACTCACTCACTATCATAAGGATAGCATGAGGCTAACCGCCTCCATGATTTAATTACTTCCCACCGGGTCTCTCCCATGACACGTGGGAATTATGGGAACTACAATTCAAGATGAAATTTGGGTGGGGATACAGCCAAACCATATCACTGGTTATTACTAAATTAAGAATACATGAAAACTTTCTTATCATAAAACAGTATATCCACTAAAAGTATCCAGAGTCAGCAGCATACTTTATGATTGATTAGAAACATGCTGTTTAAAATCAGAACCAAACATGGACACATACTCTCACTACTTTTATTCAATATTGCGCTGAAGGTTCTACAGGGAAACAATGAAAATAAAAGTTTAAGGATGGAAATGGAAACAAAATTGGTTTTTTATTTTAGATGCTATATTGGTATTATTAACTATCAAAAATCTTAAGGATCTGCAGATAAATTATGAACACTAGAATAAGGAAATATTACTATATAATAAAAAATCAACTTATAAGTCATGCCAATACACCAATAAGAAACAAAAATATGGTTTTAAAAGGTATATTATCATAACTACAAAACAGTTAATGTATCTATAAAAATCTCTAACAAGAAATGTATCTTTTTGAAGAAAGCAATAAACTCTTATTCAGAAAAGTTAAACAAGGCCTAAGTCAACTAAGACGTTGATGTTAATAGATGTTATTAAGAGAACTTGTTATCCAAAAGGTGTCCATTTTTTCCTAGTTGATTGATAGGTTCAAATAATACCAATCAAATCTCACAGATTTATTTTTTGAACTTTAGCATATGAGTATTAGTTTTGTACATAAGTCTCGAAGGCCAATGATAGCCATAACACAAAATGAGTTAACAGGCTGTACCAGACATTTATATTTAAACTATAACACTTAGTATACGTATATGTCTCAGGGATAAAAAACCTAAAGAAACAGAGATGGTAAAGTAACATGGCACCTTAAAATCACCAGAGAAATGATGGGTTATTCAATAAATAGTGCTAAGACAAATGGTTAAGTCTACGAAAAGAAAAGAAAAGAAATCAAGTCACTATGTTACATCATAAAATACTATTTGACAATGGATTTGTGGCTTAACATGAAGGACAAAACTTTAAAACAGTTAAAAGGAAGATCAGGAGAAAAATAATTTTTGGTCTCAAATAAAGAAGGAAGTTTTAAAAAATAAAATTCAAAAATTGTATAAGACAAATGGGGACATTAAACTATCAGACTTTACTAAATATAATTTATATTCATCAAAAGATAATTTTTTAAAAGTGCAAATATGGAACGATAGCTTTAAATTTGTAACAACAAAGGATTAATATCCAGAAAATTTCAGTGTTCCTACTAATCAATAAAAAATTAACAGCGTAACAAAAAATTATCAAAAGACATAAATAAGCAATGGATGTCTCACAAAGATAGAAAATATTTTCAATCTCATTAGTAAAAAAGGAAATGTTAATAAAATACTTGAACTAACATATTCCCATCATATTTTCAAGATATTAAAAAGTCTGATAAAACTAAATGTTGAAATGAATATGGAGCAACATTAAGCCTTTGTATGGCTGGTAGGATTACATATTTGTGCAATCACTCTGGGAAATACTGTAATGTTATACAAAAATATTAAAGGCAATAGGTTTTTACAGTCTGGGATCTTCAATCATAGGGATAGAATTTCTTCCATGTTTTCCACTGTGTGTGTGTGTTCATGAAGACATTTGTAATCAAAACCCAGGAATTACATGAGTAATAAAATTGTTACATATTTATTCAATGGATTGCTATATAACAGTCAAAATGAATGAACTATAGCTACAAACAATGTAAATAGTTCTCAATATTGCTAAGTAAAAGAAGTCATTCACAAAATACATGAACAAAACATTTACTCACATAATTTTAAAACACACAAAATTAGGCTGGGCTCAAGCCTGTAATCCCAGCACTTTGGGAGGCCGAGGCAGGCGGATCACGAGGTCAGGAGATCGAGACCATCCTGGCTAACACAGTGAAATCCCATCTCTACTAAAAATACAAAAAATTAGCCCAGCATGGTGGCGGGCACCTGTAGTCCCAGCTACTTGGGAGGCTGAGGCAGGAGAATGGTGTGAACGGCGAGGCAGAGCTTGCAGTGAGCTGAGACTGCATCACTGTACTCCAGCCTGGGCAACAGAGCGAGACTCTTTCTCATAAAAAAAAAAAAAGCAAAATTAAGCAATATTATTTAAGGATACATGCATACAAGTGAATCTAGAATGAAAAGCAAGGAAATAACAACAAAATTCAGAATAGTAGTTAACTCTGAGTGCAAGAAAAAAGTAGTTCCAAGGTAGAACTGGCTTTCATGACACCTGATAAAGCTGAATTTCAGTGTTTAAAGCACATCTTCAATTTGTCATTTTCTCCCTGTATGTCTGCTTTCCTCTGTGTTGGCTTCAATCTCAGACAGGCTCTTTGTCTGTGGGGAAACACCTGCATTTCCAGGCTTATCAACCTCAGAAAAATAAGAACATCTGTTTTTTTTTCAGTTAGCTTTAGTGAAATTCCAGACACCACTCTCCTTGTTCCACGTTGGGTCTTAAGTTCACCCTCCAGTGGTCCTGGGAACGTGTAATTATCACTACTAGATCTAGACCATGTGTCAGATGCTTAAGCTAGGTTGTAGGGTAAATCTCATCAGTCCATATGGCAGGATGGAAGATTCAGGTCTTCCAAAGGAAAGTTAAGTCTTTGTTATCAAAGGAATGAGATACTGATGCTGAGATGCCCAAATAGTAGATACGTACTTCAGTCTCGAGGCAAACAATAACCGTCTCTGAATCAAGGGTCAAACAACGTTTAAATGGTGATTATGTAGAGAGTCTCTAAGATACCTAGTTGAGTTCTGACCAGAAATTAGCAGATGGGAGGAAAGACCACTATATATGTTTAAAAAGACACCATGCCACTGTGCAATACCCTCTGGAAAGTCTGATTCTTTTGGAGCAACTTATGGATAAAATTTGCACCAACTTGTTACTGAGGAAGCTGAGACTTCGTTAAAGATCCGAAGGACTACCCCAAATTCTTACCATTTATATAGTTATTACTGTAAGAAAGGAAACCAAATTGGATATTCTCAGATAACAGAACTAAATTATGGGGTGTGATTTGAGTTATAAATTCATGTTTGGAAAACTGGAGCTCATACAACCTCTACAAGTGGAATTCCCAATAAGCGTAGGCCCAAGGAGTGGACACTGCTAATAAGAAGGGTCCTGAGTGGAGACTTTCAGAGTGGAGGTCTGGGACTCAGCCAGACAGCTGGGACTACTTACACACACACTTCTAGCTTTCCCCATCTCTCTTATCCACATAGAGCAGGGATAGAAAAAAAAAATTCAATATAATGTTTTAACTTTAAACCTGTTCATTGAAAATACCACATGCTGATTTGTTTTGGTTATGGTGGGGGGTGTGTGTGTGTGTGTGTGTGTGCATATACATATATATATAATTATCCCTGGGACTGCCTAACTCTGGAAATCTACAGGTAAAAAATATTCTAATGTATATAAAATATGTTATATATTAGCATATTATATATTAATATATTAGGTTATTCTATCATATATTAGTTATATTAATATATGAATATATAATTAAATATTTGCTATATTAATACATATATTAATACATATATTAATACATACATGTTAATATAACTAATAATTAATACATATATTAATACATACATGTTAATATAACTAATAATATATTAATATATTAGATATGAATGTGTATTTATTATATATTAATTTATTATATATTAAAGAAATATCTATTTATTTTCTATTACTATATAACTAACAAATTAATATATACATATATAGTATGTTTATACACTAGCATATATAAAATATATTAATATGTATTATGATATTTTTTACCTGTAGATTTCCAGAGTTAGGCAGTCTAGGGAAAATTTTATAGCTCAACAATGTTAAGGTTTTGATTCCCATTTTCTAATATTTCCTTGGCTTTATATCTTGAGGTAGTGGATCGTTGTCCTGGCTTAAAGTGTCATGTCCTCATAGTACAAAATCTAAAAGGAAAAGAAGTGAGTTAAGGGTTCTTCAGTGGGTAATCTATTATAAACGTATAATGTTAGTGGTACCAAGACACCTTCAGTGTAGTTATGAGACATCTCAACTAAATGCTTTTAAACAAGGGATTATACTACAACTGTGTATTTTCACACATTGGATTTCGAGTACAAAATGGGGCAAAGTTCAATTGTTCTGCATTATAGTTGGCAGAGGAGGGAGGTTAAAGTTCCTTGGGTGGTAGAAAATCTTAGAGATATAGAAATCACTGAGGCTGGGCATTCTGTGGTGTATTAGTTCATTTTCTGTTGCTTATTATGTAATACCTAATACTGGATAATTTATAAAGAAAAGGAATTTATTTCTTATAGTTATGAAAGCTGAGAAGCCTAAGGTTGAGTGAGTGCATCTGGTTGAGGGCCTTCTTGCTGGTACGGACCCTTTGCAGAGTCCTAAAGATGTACAAGGCATCACATGTTGAGGGAGTTGAGCTTGCTAGTTTGGGTCTCTCTTTTCTCATAAGGCCACTAGTCCCATTCCCATGATAACCCATGAATCTGTTAATCTATGAATGGATTAATTCATTCTTGAGGGCAGAACCCTTATGACTCAATCACTTCTCATGACCTAGTCACCTTTACGAGGTCCCACGTCTCAGGCCAGGTGTATGGTGGCTGACACCTGTAATCCCAGCACTTTGAGACGCCAAGGCAGGCGGATCACCTGAGGTCAGGAGTTCAAGACCAGCCCAACCAACATGGTGAAACTCTGTCTCTACAAAAAGTACAAAAAATAGCTGGGCATGCTGGCGGGTGCCTGTAATCCCAGATACTCGGGAGACTGAGGCAGGAAAATTGCTTGAACCAGGGAGGCAGAGGTAGCAGTGAGCCGAGATCATGCCATTGTACTCCAGCCTGGGCAACAAGAGGGAAACTCTGTCTCAAAAAAAAAAAAAAAAAAAAAAAAAAACCACAAACAAACAAAACAAACAGAGGTCCCACGTCTCAATACTGCTACACTGGGGATTAAGCTTCAACATGAATTTTGGAGGGGACAAAAATTCAAACCATAGCAAAATATCATATAATCAACTGAAAAGGAGCCTCATGTGATAGGGGTGTCTACTATGGATTCTTTATTTTATTTACATAAGTGATGCCTACATATTTTACTGTGAAACATTTTTAAAATAGAGAAATATAGACTAAAAACTGAAAGTCTACTTTCACATCTCTCTTGTTTCATTATTCAACACAGAATTGATCATTGTTGAGAGTTTAGTGCGTGCACTTGCTGGTCTTTCCTATGAATTTGTATTAGAAGTAAATGAATTAAATATAAAATGTGAGCACACCACTTGTATAGTCCTGCAATATGCTTTCTTTTAACTTAACAATATGAGTTGGGTATCTTCTCCTATGAGTCATACTAATTTGCCTTATTCTCTAGTTGCTGCTTAGTACACCATACTAGAAATATTCCTATATATTTAAGACATTTATATTGTTTGTGACTTTTTATTGTATGTAAAAATATAAAAAGCCCACTTTGTACATATGCCCTTGTGCACCTCTGTTTTTCTGTAGAGTAGACATTCAGAAATGAATTATGCTCCTTTAATATTTTAAGAATTTGCCCTTTTACCTTCTAGAGCATTATTAATGCATTTTCCTACTAACAGTGCATGACAGGACTTGTTTTTCCTCTTTTTGTCAAAACTAGGTTACTTTTAAATAGTTTACAATATATTTGATCAAAAACTATACGTAGTGGGTGTGAAGCAAGGGGAGGGAGAGCATTAGTAAAAATACCTAATGCATGCAGTGCTTAAAACCTAGATGACGAGTTGATAGGTGCAGCAAACCACCATGGCACATGTATACCTATGTAACAAACCTGCATATTCTGCACATGCACCCTAGAACTTAAGGTTAAGAAAAAGTAAATAAAAGCTATATATAATTTTTATTCAATATATGTTTTCCTGATTATTAGTGATATTGGGCATCTTTTTATATCTCATTGGTAGGTGAATTGCTCTTCATCTCCTTTGCTTATTTTTCAATTAGATTCAAGTTTTCTTATTAATATTTAGGATTTTAAAAATACTCTACATAATATACCTTTCTATAGTCTACTCATAATTTTTTCTCCAGACTCTCCTTTGCTCCTTGACTTTATAGTGTTTTGGATGAAATTTAAAATTCTTATGCAAGCACTTTTCAAATCATTATATTTATAGTGCTTAAGTTTGCATCTAGCTTAGAAAGGTCTTCTCAATAAAAAAAAGAGCTTAATTTTATAAATGGGTAGATACTGTTATATCTCCTTTTTATATATATCAAAATTTAGATTGAGATTAAATAATTTTTTCAAGGTGACACAGCCAATTAGTGTCAGGATCAAATTTGAACACAGGCACTCTGGCTCCATAATACATTCTCTTAACTGTATACTAATTATTTAATGTTCTAAATTCCAATATTATTACGAGTCTTTTTCATACTACTTAGTCTGTTGATTAATCTATTATTATGCTAACATATGGTATTCTAATTACCATGAATTCATACACCACGTTGATATCTGGTAGTGCATTCCCTCTTATTTCTTTAAATTTTTTCTTGTCTATTTTCATTTTATCTTACAAATGAACTTTAAAGTTGGTTGTCAAGTTTCATGAAAATCCTGCTGTGATTATCTGACTTTATACACTTGTTTAGGAAAATTCATGTCCTTAAAATATTAGAACATTTTTGCTTAGGAATATAATCTATACATTGATTTTGGCTTTTAAAAAATGGTCCTTAATAATGTTTCAGGTTTTTTTGTTGTAGTGTTGCACTTTTCTTCTAGTTTTATGTCCAGTATTTCAGAATGTTTGTTTAAATGATAAGCAGCCTATTCTTCAGCTTTATTTTCCAATTATTTAATGCTAAGTATGGAAACTAAAGCTAGTTGATTTTTATCTCTATCACATAGCTGAATGCTTTTATAAATTCTAATTCTAATTATTTCATGTATTATATTAAATTTCTTTTACAAATAAAGAATATTAAAAGCCTTTTATACTTCCTTTAGAAATGAAGAATATAAAATGGTTACAAAAATGAATAAACAAAGGAAGAAGGCAGAGAGAACTATAATGTTCACTGCATCTACCCATCAAAGTAACTAACTACATTTTTTGTATTTTCAGCTATTTGATCTGTGTTTGAAGCAATTTCCTTCACTTCAATGTTTTTTCTCTTTGTTATCTTTTTTTGGCTTTCTCTTTTCCTTTTGCATAAAAAGTACAATAAAAATGATATGTCAATTTACATTATGATAATGTCAAATATTGCTTAAGAAACTCAAGTGTGGCTGACAAATGGAAAACATCAGCATTATGCAATAATTTCTCTCATCATGTTTTGTCAATCTTGGCATCTTTAAAAACAAAAACTTCATACTATGAATGTCACTGATGACCTGAGACAACTAAAGGATATTTTGTTTGAAATGCACACACACACACAATTCCTAAAGTATGAGAAACAAAATCAGCAAAGTAACAAACTGCTGTCTGCCATTTTAGATAAATGCCCCATTTTGACCAAAAGCATCTCGCCAGAAGACAGAACTGGCATATTAGCAGGTTTTACTGGTAAACAAAAATATTCTACTTTTGTAGAATGCTTCACGATTGATAGTGTTTCTATAGATGGTTATTATTATTTTTAAACTTTTCATCACAATCTAGTGCTATGTGACATAGGCAGGGTTTAGTAGCTCTGTGTGATAGATGAGATAGCAAATCTACTAGTCTGAGTTAACCAGGTATGCAGATGAATGAGCCACAGAGTTGGAACAAAATATAGATCTGACTTCACATTAACTGTAGTTTTCACTCCCACTGAAGAGGCTTAGAAAAATCAGTCTTCAGTGGGAGTTTAAATTAGAAATATTTTAGAAGAAATTAATATAACTTGCAGTTCCTGATGAAAGGAATCTTTACATCACACATCTCACGATTGATTGAAATTATACACAATATGTGGAAATAGTACCACTTCCTGGATTAAAATCTGACAACTAAAATTAGGGAACAAGTACTTGACAGATTCTGTTGAACATTGAGTGGATTCCTATCTTGGGCTGCAAAAGATATATATATTCCAAAAGAAGGAAGTTTTATAGACTTTTGGAAAGAATCCCTATTCCCTCCCCCTTTTCCAAAAGCGATTTTAAGTAATGTAAAACATTTTTTAATATTCAAGTATGTGTTGTAACTTTTTCACAATATTTATTTAGCTTCTCTAAAGCTCAAAGGGAATTAAATAAGATGAAGCTCCTGCCATCAAATGGATATTCTAGAGCATAACTAATGTATACTTCTAAGCAAACATAAACATAAGTGAAAATCAGACTAGTGCTGATTGTATGTAAGTATAGAGGAAATTTGCTGGAGAAGGATTTAGTTAGAGAAAGCATCATGAAACAGTAAGATGCAAGCTGGTATTGCAGGAACTGCAGGTTTGACCTATTTATTTAATTCCCCTGGCTGACAATGATCTCTTCCCACTTTAGTTCTGGTGTTTCATTTTTTCATTTAATGCATTTTGAAAAACTGTTACATTCCAACCAGGAAACATGGATATCACTTATTAACTTTCAGCATATGTTACAAACTTCTTAAGAGCAGTAATTTCTTGTTCATAGTTATAGCCCTACTGTATGTCTGTGGCTATTCACTAATTTTTGCTCATAAAAGGCTATTTATCCAGATAATTTTGCATATGTGAATTATATTTTTATATTATTACAGGTAAACGTTATTTTTCTCACATAGATTCTTAGAAACTTGTGGAGTCACATAATATATTTTGATGTCCTTTTCAGTTTCTAATGCAGGGCTTTGAAAATTATGAGTGGCTTATAAATGTTCTTGATTGATTGAGAGTGTTGTGGGTGGGCAGATGAATTTTAGCAAAGGAAATGAGAGATATAGAGTAAGTCTAGGAAGGAGGCCAAACTGAAACACATAGAATCTTTCTATTAAGGAGTAGTTGGATATCTTCTGTAGTTCTCCAATGTCAGTTAGTGAAAACACCATCTTTCCAATTATTCAATTAAAAATGTGTGGCTCCTCTCTTTCTTTTCATATCCTACTTCAGCTATTCAGGAAATCTTGCCAGCCCTATATGCAAAATAATTCTCTAATAGAAGAGATCCTTTTTGCTTTCACTGTTACCACCACAGTCCAAGGGGAAAACTTATGGTGCCTGTAAGAGTCACCCCGCTTCTAACTTTGCCCTCTTTCTCATATAAGTGAAGCTTACATGGTGACCAAAGTCATCTTTTCAAAGGTTAGTCAGATCATGTTGCTCGTAGCTCAACCTGTACAATGGCTTGGGATCTCTCCCATAGCAAACTCAAGGTATATATATTCCTCATAAAGCCCTCCGCATTGGTGTATATATTGCTGATTAAGCCCTACAAATTCTGGCTCCTGCACTCTCTCTGACCTTCTCTGGTCTTCCTTCACAGTGACCTCCTTCCTGTTCCTCAAGTACTAGATATACACTCATGACTCATGATTTTTGAAGCATCATTTCCCATTTGATAGGAATTCTCTTTCCCCAAATAGTTGTTTGCTTCAACTTCACACTTCCTTATGGTCTTTTTTCAAATGTCACCTTCTCTGATTGTCAGGATATAATCTTAATTCTTTACATACATTTCCACCCATTCAATAATCTCTACCCTTCTTACATTGCTTTATATTTTTTCTCATAGCAGTAATCTCCACCTGATGTACTGTTTCTTGTCTGCTTCTTCACCTTACAGTGGGAACTCCATGATGGTGGAGTTTGTTTTTCTTCACTGCTGTATCCCTAAGACTCAGGATAGAGGATCTTAGTAAGCACTAAAATTATTTTAACTTATTTGAATAAATGAATGCATCCATGAGTAAAGCATAAACGTATGAATAAATAAAAAACATTGATGGAGATTTCAAACGCCAAAAGGAGTTTTGTTTTGGTATGAAAATCAGCAAGAACACACTGCAGATACCTGAGGAAGGGAATAGAGATTATCTTCAGTCAAAAACTGCATAAATCTGAGGAAGACAAGAAAGAGTAAAGAAGGGACTGCTATAACCCAAACTGAGATCAAGTTTAAAGAAATAGTTATGGAGGCCGGGCGCGGTGGCTCAAGCCTGTAATCCCAGCACTTTGGGAGGCCGAGACGGGCGGATCACAAGGTCAGGAGATCGAGACTATCCTGGCTAACATGGTGAAACACCATCTCTACTAAAGAATACAAAAAACTAGCCAGGCGAGGTGGCAGGCGCCTGTAGTCCCAGCTACTCGGGAGGCTGAGGCAGGAGAATGGCGTGAACCCGGGAGGCGGAGCTTGCAGTGCGCTGAGATCCGGCCACTGCACTCCAGCCTGGGTGACAGAGCCAGACTCCGTCTCAAAACAAAACAAAACAAAACAAAACAAAAGAAATAGTTATGGAAATGAAGAAAATTTTACAATTTTCATGTGGGAGAAAATGTGAATTGGCCAGATTAACTATAGTGGGTGGATGAAAACGGTATTTCATAGACATTCCCAATACTGAGATCTTTGAGAACTGGAAAATGTGAGTCCACTCACAGCAAGGAGAACTTGGGAAGTTCCGTTTCTTTGGGGAAAATGACACTGTTGTGAATGGGAGTGGGGTGGGCAGTCGTGGCTTATTGATAATTTCTTCTTTAACCGTTTCAAACCCATAGTATTCTTTATTTCAATGACTTAGTGAAGGGTGAATGGACACACTGGTAAAAGACTGTCCCTTTTAAACCACGTTCTTACTTTTTATACTTCAAATTTCTCCTCCACATATCAGGCAGCTGCCATTTGATCTGTATACTAGCTAGCAGAGGATTGGCTCTGTACAGATCCAAGTAAGCTTAGGGTATGTTCCTGCTGGGTCTAAAGGAGTCATAAAACTAATAAATGAATCCTGATTTTCTCTGTGGCCCTACTCTGCTAGCTGTGTCTCCATTTTAGGATATTCTGCTTTCATAAGCAGCTCATTGCCATAACGGACTCCAAAATCCAACATTTTTCCAGAGAGAGAGAGAAAAGACAGAGAGATAGAAACATTGAGAAAGAGAAAGAGGTAGAGAGAGGAAGGGAAAGAGAAGACAGACAGAGAAGGGGGAGAAGAAAAGAGAGAGAAAGAGAGAGGAAAGAAGACAGAGAGATTGAGAGAGGTAGGAGTATCTCCAAATTGGCTTATCGCTTTGAGGTTCTGCACTGGTTTAGAACCCCTGGTAATTTCTGCTAGGTATTTTAGTCTTGGATTTCTGAAAATTTAGGTACCTGGGAAATATATGTTAACACTATCAGTTTATTCTATTTTTTAAAATGTTTAATTAACATAGTTTTAGTTTTATTATTATTATTTTTTGAGACAGAGTCTCATGCCACTGCACTCCAGATGCCTTGCCCAGGCTGGAGTACAGTGGCATGATCTTGGCTCACTGTAACCTCTGCCTCCCAGATTTAAATGATTCTCAGTCTCCCGAGTAGTTGGGACCACAGGCGCATGCCACCACGCCAAGCTAATTTCTATATTTTTAGTAGAGACAGGGTTTTGCCATGTTGACCAGACTGGTCTTGAAATCCTGGCTTCAAGTGATCTGCCTGCTTCAGCCTCTCAAATTGCTGGGATTACAGGCGTGAGACACTGCACCCACTCCACACCATCAGTTTATAATCATCAAATTAGGACCTCTATAAGTTAATAGAATAAAGTTATAGCACTCACCTACCCTCCAAAACTGTTAAAATCCCCGCTAGTAAAATGTCTGGAAGGACTGAAGTATCTAGATTTTTAGGATTGAAGTTATAGTCTTAAAAGGCAATACCCATTTGTAAAGTCCTTGAGTTTTCTGGATCTCTCTCTCTCTCTCTCTCTCTCTCTCTCGGCAGTTTCGCTCTTGTCGCCTAGGCAAGAGTACAATGGCGCGATCTCGGCTCACTGCAACCTCCGCCTCTGGGTTCAAGCAATTCTCCTGCCTCAGACTCCTGAGTACTAGGAATATAGGCATGCGCCACCACGCCCGGCTAATTTTTGTGTTTTTAGTAGAGACGGGGTTTCACCATGTTGGCCAGGCTGGTCTCCAACTCCTGATCTCAGGTGATCCGCCCGCCTTGGCCTCCCAAAGTACTGGGATTACAGGCGTAAATCACTGCACCCGGCCCGTGTATCTCTTTAAGATTCTCGCTCCTATAATCCCAGCACTTTGGGAGGCCAAAGCACGAGGATCTCCTGAGGTCAGGAGTTGGAGACTACCTGGCCAACATGACCAAACCTCGTCTCTACTAAAAATACAAAAATTACCCTTGGGGTGGTGGCGGGTGCTCTGTAATCCCAACTACTCAGGAGGCTGAGGCAGCAGAATCGCTTGTGCCCAGAAATCAGAGGCTGCAGTGAACTGAGAGCTTGCCACTGCACTCTAGCCTGGGCGACAGAGCAAGACTCTGTCTCAAAAAAAAAAAAAAAAAAAAAAAAAAAAAAATTCTAATTAGTTCTAATGAGCCAAAACTTTGAACTTCACCTTATTTTGTCTTCTACCTTCTTTGCATTTTTCCTCTTTTGGTGTTAAATGTATAGCTGGGAGTTAAACTTGAAATAGACCACGTGGGTAAGGACTTAAACAGCTCCACTATTCCTCAATAGACAGAATGAGTGAGCAGCTTCCATCAGCGCTTAGTTTATCAAGTGAATAAAACTGCTCCCATGCTGGCATTTGATACAGGAATGGGAAATTAAACTAATTTTTAAGAGCTACAGTAGTATCTCTTTCTCACCTGGGGAAGAATTGGTAAGAATTGCACTGATTAAAGTAACTAATCCTAGTCAAAGTAGCTGGGGCAAAAGTGAATATTTATTAGAGAAACGCCTTATTATCAAGTTTGATTAAAGAAGTACAGGAATGTGGCCCCGAGCGGTGGCTCATGCCTGTAATCCCAGCACTTTGAACGGCCAAGGCAGGTGGATCACCTGAGGTCAGCAGTTCAAGTCTAGCCTGGGCAATATGGTGAAACCCTGTCTCTACTAAAAATACAAAAATTATCTGGGTGTGGTGGCGCGTGGCTGTAATCCCAGCTACTGGGGAGTCTGAGGCAGGAGAATCGTTTGAGCCCAGGAGGCAGAGTTGCAGTGAGCCGAGATTACGCCATTGCACTTCAGCCTGGGCAACAGAGCGAGACTCCATCAGAGAGAGAGAGAGAGGAAGGAAGGAAGGAAGGAAGGAAGGAAGGAAGGAAGGAAGGAAGGAAGGAAGGAAGGAAGGAAGGAAGGAAGGAAGGAAGGAAGGAAATGAATGAATAATCAACTCCTGGAAGTGCGACATCATGGCTTCCAGGAATAGCTGGAACCAGGGACATCAGCCTGGTCAGGACTCTCTCCCACTGAACCCTCCCCTCTCTACCTCAGTATACTGTCTGTGTTCCTCTCTGCTTTTCAGTTTCTTTTTTTTTTTTTTTCCTGCTCAAGGGCAGCTTCCTGCCCTGCTTCCTCCAGCACCTGCATTTTACATCTTGCTGCTCCCACTACCAGGGATGTACTAGCTACTGCTAAGTACAGTTTGAAAAACCCTGGGGAAAGATTCTGAGTCACTTTTTAGGTTATAGGCTTACCTTTGGTATATTCAGGTGACATCAAGAGGCTACAAGGGGAATTGTGCACCGCACTTCATAGATGAGGAAACTGAGGCACAGAGAGGATAAGAGACTTGTCCAAGATCACTCAGTTACTATAATATTATTTGATCAGTGTCTAGATATTAGACAGAGAAGATATTAAATATTAGTTGTAATTAAGTCTGTGATCATTAAAAAGCCATTTGAAAAGAGCTTGAAGCAGAGAACAGCACAATCGGGGGAATAGAGCATATTGAATGTTATATACTACCATCTAGTGATAATCTAGAGAATTTCAGCATTATACATTAAATATGTATTTAATATTTGAAGTTTTATTTTTCTTAATGTAATCTTTACAAATGTATCATAAATTGGCAATAAATGTATAACCACATATTTATATACTTTACGGGCCCAGTAAGAGAATAGCAGCCATTTAAAGAATCATTTCAATTAACGTTTTCAAAACCCACCTTTTTAATGTTGATGTCACAATAACTATGAAATTTAGAAAATCTGAGATAAATTCGCTTGCATAAAATATTCATTTGCTCTCATATAACGATATGACATGAACCAGATGTCAAGGTTTGCAACAGATAGTCTGGTATATGATCTTTCTTCCTAGGAGACAAACAGGTGCTCTTGAGAACGAGGCAAAACATAGTTAAGTAAGTGGTCTCATTAGCCTAGCATCTGGAGGGCATGCTTGCTTACTCCAGGGCCACCCCTGAGAGCTGCTGTGCCACTTTGGTACTAGGATAGGAAAAAAGGGAGTCACAGGGCTCTGAGCCGGCAGTCAACCTGGTTCTGAATCCACGTGTTCACTCTATACTCACCAGATATTTTAATACAATGTATTAAAATACGTTTTATTTTCTTTCTTTTATAAATGTGTGATTTACAACAGCGGGATTCTAGCATTTATCAGGTCTACATAGCACAGCATAATTTTAATGTGAGGGATTCCTGCAGGCTTCTATAATAAAAAATTGAGCACTCAACCATGAATATTTTAAAGACTATATTTAGTCCAACATTATTTGATGATGCTTAGTATAAACTGACATTCACTTAGCAGATATAGTATTTCATAGTGCATGTGATAAATAAACTTGTACTGGGAGCACTAGGCATGTACCAAGGTCTTTTACATATCTTTAGAAAATTCATCATATCATGACCCGTATGCCCAGGATCTGGCTAATATTTACAAATCCTCAGTTATTTGATGAAGTTTTTCAAATCTTGATACGATCAACAAGGGAAAAAGTCATGAGAAAAGAGGTAATTTGAACATATGTTCTTCCCTTGATGTAACAATATTTCCTGGTGTGTGGGAATATTATTCTATCCATCCTCAGGTGAGAAAAAACTGTTACTCCAGCTTGTTAAAAATTAGTTTAATTTCCCATTTCTGTATCGAATGCCACCATGGGAGCAGTTTTTAGTCACATTGTAAACTAAAGACTGATGAGTGCAGTCCATTGAGTGGTAAGATTTAAAATCAGATACATTTTGAATATAAATCACAGTTTTACTGAGGTAAAAGGGTTTTTTAAATGGAGTCTTAAAATATAAAATGTATACGTGTAGTCATTAACATATTTTCTATAGTATAGATGTGTGGGTGATATATTTTAAGTATATCTGGAATATTTATTGAAATCGTCTGGCTTCTTAGCAGTTATTTAAAAATGTACCACATTAATGACAATTCTAAGAATGTTTCACTGGAATATAGAAAGCAATATTGCTCCCCTCCACCTCATTCCTTCCTTCCAGAGTAATCCAGAGGTGACCTAGAAATCAAGATTCATCAAGAATCAACATTCACACACACAAGGCTCAAGATCTGGGGGAGCCTTAAAGAGTGGCATTTGGTCACAGTCCCCTGATTGAGGAAAGTATACTGGGGGGTTTTCCTACATCCAAGCAGGATGCAGGATTCCTGGGCCTCCTGTAGGCATATTTCCATGGGCTTGCATATTACAACGAATGAACTCTCTTTTTCACCAATTCTTCATGACAAGACATAACTTACACTGTTCTTGGCAGTAACCAGGAACAGCTTTGCAAATTATTCAGAGATGCTAAGAGATGAATCAGCTCAGGTGTTGCTAAAGCATTATTCAAGTAGATATATTTAAGGCAACAGTATGTCTGCTCATCTTTGCCATACTGTAAAGGGTCCTCCACCCCCAAGATCTAATGCAGTGGAATCATCTTCACCAGGTCAGCCTGGGAAAGCAGTGGCTAGGCTTGTTTATTTGGAAGCACAACAGCCTCCATGAAACTTCTACCTCAGGGGTAACCTATAAAAGGAGAGATGAATCTCTGATGCCCAGAGGACCCTGGCCCTTAGTAGACTTGGGTTTATAATGAAAATCAGATAAACCAGAACAGTCTTGTTTCACAGAAACTATCTAGAGTAATTTAAAGAAGGGAAATGGGGTGGAGAAGATGTGCTTTAATCCATTTTATGGACCAAATCTTTGGTTCCATGTAGTTTTTTATCCCCTCCATGGAGGACCATCCCAATGAGTGAACTTTTCAAATGGATGCCTTCTGAAGGGGCCTCTAATACTGACAAAATCCCCCACCCTCACCCTGTGGACTTTGCATAAGAATCAACTCCAAACTGCCATGTTCTCTACATACATTTCCCACATTTTCTTCAGTCATCAGCTTCCTGCTGAAAACACACAGAACCAACACCCGCTGGAGAACTTGCCGCTATAAATTTGCACACACCTATCCAAGCTTTCTGCAGCACCACAGCTTTCTATTCCACTCTATTACCTCTTCTCTCTCTTTCCCCTTATTTGGCATCTGGATTCCTTTCTAAATGTGTCATTTACCAGAAGTGAATCCACCAAACCTCTTCCTCACCTGGGGAGTGTTGCCGATGGAGAGACAAGTCTCTTTGTTAAACTGCGGTTTCCACTCCCTGAGCCTGAGATTGGTATTTCTGCAATCCTTGATGACCGTGTTTCCTGTATCTACCTTTCTTTCTAGGGCTAAGTTTAAGACAAATCTTCGATAAAAAGGCAGCTTTTGGAAATACAACATAAATCACAGGAAGAGGCAGAGACAACTTTAGCTTAATAACTCCAGGAGACATGACAGGAAGAGGCCCTCTTAGGTCCTCACTTTCTACTCACAGCTTCACTCCTATCTCCAGGACCTTGGAGACGGATGATATCAGAACACTTGACAATCTGAAGCAGGACACATTGAAGAGAAGAGGCATGAACCTGTGGCAGGAGCAAGAGGGATCAAGGGACACGTGGAGTTGAGAGCAGAGGAGAGGAGCGATAGTGGGCCAAGAGGGAACATTTACTTATTGCCTACTAGTCACAGGGTAGTGGCCATGCTTAGCGGCCCTAAGGCCTTAGCTGAGAGGCCGTGGACCCCTTGATGATTTGGACATGATTCGTATATGGCAGGAAAAAGTATTTCTGATACTTCTTTTTTTTTTTTTTGAGACGGAGTCTCGCTCTGTCACCCAGGCTGGAGTGCAGTGGCCGGATCTCAGCTCACTGCAAGCTCCGCCTCCCGGGTTTATGCCATTCTCCTGCCTCAGCCTCCCGAGTAGCTGGGACTACAGGTGCCCGCCACCACGCCCGGCTAAGTTTTTTTTGTATTTTTTAGTAGAGACGGGGTTTCACTGTGTTAGCCAGGATAGTCTCGATCTCCTGACCTCGTGATCCGCCCGTCTCGGCCTCCCAAAGTGCTGGGATTACAGGCTTGAGCCACCGCGCCCGGCCTATTTCTGATACTTCTAGTATAGTTTAGAAGATGTAATTTAAACCTAAATCATATTATTGTTTTACATATTCTTCTGGCCTCCTAGTGAGTGTGATGAGGAAAGAGAGGTTCCATACGGAACTCCATTACCCTCCTTTCTACCATGCGTAGTCCCAGGTTGTATGTCTACCTCTATGCAACACTGTATCAATCACATGCCATCAGTCTCCTCTGGGGCTCATCCAGTACATGTTATGAAGAAGAAAATTGGATAACTACATTTCCAACATGTTTTTTTCAGCCTTAATGCATGGCCATGAGAGACCACTACTAACATTTATCAGTCCTTTCCTAGCCCTGATCTCCACAAAGCCAGAGCTTTGGAGGACATACATATCTGAGAAATCAATGAAGAGAAACACATTTTCAGAGATTCATGAGTAACACCAATTTCTGCTTATGTCTTTTATATTCTGGTTTCTTCTGCCAACTGATACACTAGAATCTGCACAACCTTGTGAAACAGTCAGTACCATTAGTTACCTACATAATATATTCCACTAATCTGTTTTGCATTGTCTCAGGTCCAAGTATTTCAGGGCAGATTATAGCAGTACCATATTTGTTCCAAAGCTGAGAAACATGTATATGGAGGCTTGTAGTAGAATTTCCTGGAAGTGTTTCATCTGCTAAGGTCACCTGCAGAACACCAGGCTTCATCATTTACTCTGAATGGGAGGGGCCCCAACATTAAAGACATCCAATAAATTCTAGATTTCAGTGGGTTTCCCTATCCCATTTTCTCACCTTCACTTACTCTGTGTGTGTGTGTGTGTGTATGTGTGTATGTGCATATATATATATATGTATATATATGTGTGTGTGTGTGTATATGTATATATATTTGGCTGAGTAAGGTAATTCCAGCACTTTAGGAGACTGAGGAGGGCAGATCACCTGCGGTCAGGAGTTCGAGACCAGCCTGGCCAACATAGTGAAACCCTGTCTCTACCAAAAATACAAAAATTAGCTGGGAATGGTGGTGAGCGCCTGTAGTCCTAGCTACTCGGGAGGCTGAGGCAGGAGAATCGCTTGAACCCAGGATTCAGAGGTTGCAGTGAGCTGAGATCATGCCACTGAATTCCAGCCTGGGTGGCAGAGAGAGACTCCCTCTCAAACAAAAACAAAAACAAAACAAAATGACAAAAACAAATTTTTTAATGAAAAAGAATCTTCTTTACAAATTAATTATTGGTTTCTGCATTTGGTTACATAACTGGATAGTTTTCTCCCCAATCTGAGATTATTCATCAATATTTTATTCTAGCATTTTATTTTATATTTACATGTTTTCATTAACTCATTAACATGGGTTTTTCTTTTCTTTTTAAACACCTTTCAATTTTTTGCTCTGATGTAGAATCTATTTCTCTGAGGTAGTGGTCTACCTTGATGTTTAGTCACTTAGCCCAATGCATTATTCGAAAGTCAAACTGATTTAAAATTATACTTCTAACATATACCAAATTATTTCAAATGCTTGAGTGAATTCCTTGTCTTTTTTCTTCTTCTATTTATCTGTTTGTTTTTAAACTGTTAACAAATGTCTTGTTTACTTTTCTAGTTTCTTTCCTTTTTTTTGGTTTGTTTTGTTTAGGGAGACAGGCTCTCACTCTGCCACTCAGGCTAGAGTGCAGTGGCATGATTATGGTTCACTGCAATCTCGAGCTCCTGATCTCAAGTGATCTTCCTGCCTTGGCCTCCCAAGTAGGTGGGATTGCAGGCATAAGCCACCACACCTGGCGCCTCTTTCTTTATTTTTTTCAAATATAAAAAAGTCTTTTATTTTCTATTTTTTTCCAGAAACACCTTGCCTTTCTAAATTCTCTCATAGACACTGACAGTTCTTTGTTTGATTATCTTGGATTTTCTAAATAAATAATCTTATTGCTTGTACATAAAAATTAAATTTTTTTTAATTTTCCTTTTTTTTTTTTTTTTTTTTTTTTTTTTTAGATGGCATCTCGCTTTGTTGCCAGACTGGAGTGCAGTGGCACGATCTTGGTTCACTGCAGTCTCCGCCTCCCAGGTTCAAGCAATTCTCCTGCCTCAGCTTCCCGAGTAGCTGAGACTACAGGCATGCACTGCCACACCTGGCTAAGTTTTTTGTATTTTTAGTAGAGACGGGGTTTCACCGTGTTGGCCAGGATGGTCTTGATCTCCTGACCTTGTGATCCGCCCGCCTCGGCCTCCCAAAGTGCTGGGATTACAGGCGTGAGCCACCGCGCCTGGCCTACTCTTTTTTTCATAATTATACTCTATTGATTTCCTTTCTCCTTCCATCCCTCCCTCCCCACCCTTCCTTCTATCCCTGTTTCTCTTTTTCTCTTTCTCTACCTCTCTTTCTCTCTTTAGGTTAAAGCTTTCTAAACAATGTTGAAAAAGATTAGGTAATGGTGCAGTGTCATTTATATTACATTCTTCATGACTCTAATGGAAATAGTGGGATTTGGCTTTGCTTTTATTTTTCAATCAAACATAATAGTTGCTATTGGATTGATTACTAATACACTATTTGGGCCAAGTGCAGGACAGGATGATAGCCTGTGAATAAGCCTCCATGCACTTTCATAAGATGGATGTAAGGTAAGATTGAGAACTCCCTTTCCCCTTCTCACCCATCATCCCCTTCTTTAGGCTAGGCTTGCCTGTATTCCTTGTCAAGTAGAACTTCACTGTGTTTTCAGATCTTTCTGAAAACTGTCCATTGGCTTTCCAGGTGGGTTAGTAAACTGCTGGGTGGTTTGCCATTCATTAAGTTTAATCTCATCAGTATAATGTCTTCCAGAAATTGCTTGAAGTCACTCTTCTTTGATTTCCCTTAACTTTTTGGCAGTTCTTTTGAATTTCAATGAGAACTAAGTAAAAACAAAAATCAGCTCAGCCAACCAACTTGAAATAGTTCCTTTAAAAATAAAAATCATTTTTAAATCTCAAATGTTAAAATATAAATGAATCCTCCCTTAAGTAATAATGACAGATGGAAATACTATATTAAAACTCAGCTCCTATCACATATCTGCAATGGTAACTCATTTAAAAATGTTATCCTGCATTGGATTAAGTGGTTTCAAAATGAAAATATGAATATGAATAAACTGTCTTTCTCCAAAAGAACTGAAAACTAGCACGTATACTGAAAAAGTGCTTCTTCAAATTAATCTATGAATTATTTTCATTTTTTATGTTGACAAAGAATCTTGCTTAGAAACAATGTTGAATTTTGTATCAACACTGAATACTAATCAGGAAAAGAAAGCACCCTTATTATTCTCTCTGAATAACAAGTATTTTTCCAGTTGGATCACTGTACGTTTGTGCAAGTTAATGACTTATTTTTCGAAAGATTTACCACTCTGATGTATGTTTTGCAGTAGTAGATTTCCTCGTGTCCCGCACAGTGAAATATCATCATTGTTTGAATCACATTTTTGGCAGGATGATGTTCTTTTACATTTTGGGGGAATCATAGGAGCCTGAGACAGGAGGGAGACAAATCTTATCTGTAAAACTTATTCATGAATTTTTGTTTTGGCGTAGGAAATTTGCCCCTGTGTATAACAAGGGCATTTAACAAAATCTGTAATGCTTGTTTGAACTAAATTAGTTTCTTACAGCAAAGCTGTAAGAAGCTCTTTTGTCAGTTGTTAACATGCTTTTAGACTAGGTTCCAAATTCAAAATGAATTTGAATGCCGCCTCCAATCTACGCCACTTGCACCTCATCTTTGTTCTTTTTTCTTCCTTTCCCAGACACCTTATATTCTCATTTTATTTCTTCAGTGGACATCCATTAGCACTTTAGTCCCTAACCCAGATTAGTTCGTCAGCACCTCATGCTTGGACTTTTTCTTATTTTCATTGTTTCACTCTACTAGTCCTCTGATTTCCCTGACCCACTTCCCTGATTTCCAGGGTAAAACCTGACTGATCTGTCAGACCAATTCTAAATCTGTCCATAGTCTTTTTCTCTATGCTATACTCTCACATCAACCCATTATTATGACTTTGTGTTAAAGATGTGATCGTATGAAAGGTTACGTTATTTTTCAGGAACTGAATACTTGGTTTAACGTGACTCTACCCCGGACAGCCCGGCCAATTACCCTGACTCCCCTACTTTCAATCATACTGAAGATGTTATATAACGAATGTGTTATTAAATATATTTTTAATGTCTGCAAATGCCCTTCTTCTATAGCTATCAAATCAAAGAAAGTTATCTCAGAATTCTGCAAAGCCTCAGAACAGATAGTCTTCAATGACACACACTGTGGATGCTAAGATTTACCAACTCATTAACTTCTTGGACTGACTGAATTTTTTTTCGAGAAGGCAGCTGTGCACCTCCTGCTGGTGGGTTGGTTGCCTCACTGGTGCAGCCACTCTGCTGGTGGAAATGCCCATGTGTTCCTTAGAACAGTTTCTTCTACTATATGGCCAGAACAATCCTCTGCTCACCCTCCTAATTGGTACACTGATGCAACCATTTATTTATTTATATTTTTTAAGACTGGACTGTGGCAGAGGGTAGGGGACTGGCTTTGCTGTGTTGCCTAGCCTGAACTTAAACTCCTGGGCTGAGGTTATCCTCCTGTCTTAGCCTTCCGAGTACCTGGGACTATAGGCTTGTGCCCCAGCACAGGGTTGATGCAGTCTTTTACACACAGGGCACTACCCTTGCAAATAAAAGTGCCAGATAAAAGAACTGTACAATCTACATTCTAGGTCTGGTTCCATTCCTGATCCAATATGTGATTCTGGGCAACTTGTCTCTAGGCTGGACCTCAGTATTCTAGGAAGTAAAATGAGTGTTTTGGATTATATGATATTTAGTGACATTTCCTGTTCTAAAATTTAAAACCCTCACTCATCTCAAGGTTACCTTTCTGTTTGTCTATGACTTGCTGTCCTGGCCCATTGGCTGTTGAGAGAAGTAATGAGGCAAGTCGGGTATCAGAAACTCAAGGTTTCTAGGAAACAAAGTCCTTGCGCAAGTATGCATTTCATTTTTCTCCATGTAACTTATCCCCACCTAGTGGTTAATAGTTAAAATAGCAAGTCATACTTGAGAGAAAAGGGATTTTATTTATCACAAGCAAATGAGGTTTTCTTAGGGGAAATGATACATGGTGTATTCATGTAGGCTGTGTTTTTTAACATCAGGTTCAAGATGATGGCTGACAATCCTCCTGTATCCACACTGCATGATAATTACAAGGGCTGGAGTTACCAGAAAGGCAGAAAAAGAATTTTTAAAAGGTTGTTTCTAGATGCTGCTTTGAAGACCTTTATACCTCAAATGACTAGGAATTTTTTGTGTGCCTTGGTTTTTTTACAGTTACTTTGAGTAACAAGATTTGAAGACAACTAATCCCTGACAAAATCAGATACAATATCAGAGAACACGAGTCATTTGTTTAAAGTTGACACACAGGCAGGGCAAAGTTTATTTATTCATTTTTCAATCCTGGAAGGTGTATGCAAAAGGGAACTATAATACCCGATTGTCTGGAACACACCCCATTTGAACAGTTGAGTGGAGTTTCTGTTTTTCGCCGCTTCTTTTCATGTGTTCAGGCTGCCCCTGTGGGCCATGGAACAAGTAGGCTATTTATAGAGCCCCTGGGAAGTTCAGGAACCTAAGTGAAATTTTGGAAAAAGGCAGTAGCATAAAATAAGGTCCCAGGAAACAGATGTACAGAATTCTGAAGCATAAAACACCTTGTTATAATAGTTGTGCTTAGGTTTTTTGTTACGGATGAGGATAAAAAAGTGGAGTAAGAATCTTTGCTATTACTCAGAGTCTTCTTGTTTGAGTTCTTCTAATACTGTTAGGTCACTTTTGTTAGACCAATTTTAATCAGAAGCCAACAGTTAAAATTTAGGCCAGGATCTGTGGGATCATTTAAATTCCATGTAATTCACCAATTTGAAGAAAGAGTTACAATAATTTTTACCTAAACTATTACATAAAAGATTCTTTATAAATGAATGGTATGACTTGGAATTCACTCTTTTACTTTGTCTTGGTTAAGCTTGCTGGAAGTTTATGCATTTTATTGATCTTATCAGAGAATCAGCTTTTGTCACTGTTTATTTTCTGGAGTGCTTTCCCATTTTCAATGTTTTAAATTCATGTTCTTATTTTTCTTATTTTTTTCACTTCTACTTTCTAAATTTCATTTGTTAATCTTTCTCTAGCTTTCTAAAGTGGAATGGGTTATTAATTTTAACTTTTTCTAACTTCTTTTTAAATATGTGTATTAAAAGTCAAACATTTCCTTTGAAGCACTACTTTTACTAGGTATAATTTCATTCAAAATATATTTTCATGCTTTTCAAGGCTTATTCTTTGACCCTAGTTTTATTTAGAGATGTTTTGTTTAATGTCCAAATATTTGGAGATTTTCCAGTCAACTTTCTGTTATTACAATGAACAACTAAGATAGTTATAGAGCCGCTGGGAAGTTCAGAAGCCTAGGTGAAATTTTGGAAAAAGGCAGTAGCATAAAATAAGGTCCCAGGAAACAGCTTAATTCCACTGTGGTGTGAGAACATACTTTGTCTTAAATCTATTACTATAAATTTGCCGTGTAGGGAGATAATAAAAATGTGAGCATCAATTTGTTTTCTCATTTTCATAAAGTTGAAAATGAGAAAACAGGATGGGTTGGGGGGCTCACACCTGTAATCTCAGCATTTCAGGATACCACAGAGAGGCAACTGCTTGAGGCTAGAAATTTGATGCCAGCCTGAGCAACATAGCAAGACCCAATTTCTACAAAAAATAAAAAATAATTCAGGTGTGGTGGCTGGTGCCTGTAGTTCCAGCTATTCAGAAGGCTGAAGTGGAAGGATTGCTTGAGCCCAGGAGTTTGAGATTACAGTGAGCCATAATCATGCCTGGTTGATAGAGAAAGACCCTGTCTCAAATAAAATAAAACAAAACAAAATAAAATAAAATGAAATGAAAAAACAATATAGAAAATACCTAACACCAAAGGTAGTTATTTGAAAAGATCAGTAAAATAGGTAAACCTCCAGCAAGGCTTACCAACACACAAAAATGTAGGGAGAAGACACGAATTACCATTTCACAAATGAAAGAAGGATCATTACAACTGACTTCATGGACACTCAAAGGAGAAAGAGGGAATACTGTGAATAAATGTGTGCCCACAAATTAGATAAGTAGATGAAATGATGAAACAGGCCAATTTTTTAAGAGACATACACTAGCAATATTTACTCAAAGGGGAAAATAATAACCTTAATCTCTCAGTATATATATTAAAGAAATTAAATAAATAATTAAAAAATCTTTCAAGAAAGAAAGCACCAGGGCAAGATGACTTTTTAGGTGAATTCTATGAAACAATTAATGAAGAAATAATAATTATTTGCATTTCTTCCCAAAATAGTAGTAAATACTTCGTAATTCATTTTATGATGCCAGCATCACTCTAATACCCAAACAAGATAAAGACATTGCTAGAGAAAATAACCTAGAGGCCAATATTTCTTGTGAATATGACACAACAGTTTCTTAACAAAATATCAACAAACTGAACTCACTCTACTGGATTCTGAACTCACTCTATTGGAGTGAGTTCAGAATTGAATAATTAAGTAACTGGATGGTAGATCATGAGTCAGATTTCTCATTTATGGAGTGGGAGGTTACAGACCAGCAAAAAAAGAAGGCTAGAAAGTCTAAGTTGCAATAGATTAGAATTGGAGACATCAATATGAACTCATGTTCAGCTTAATATAGGTATAGATGGCCATTTATAGTAATATTTATAAAAACATAGGTTAGTGTATATACATATTTGAGAAGGTCTAGAACCAATGATTCCTCAGTAGTAATGAACACACCCAGTACTCAGATTTTGGTTTCCAATACCATTTTCCAATACAAACAGTCAGGGCTCTTTAGAGAAATGGCTGGTTCTAAGACCAGGGCACAAGTCTAAGAGATGAGCCTGGAGCATTGTGTGGTACCAGAAAGCAAGAAAGTACTGAAAACAAATAAAATATCAAACAAATGCACACACACACACAAATAAAAACAAAAAAGCTTGCATAAAACATAAAACACTACACTGGGGTACGTCCATGAGGGGTGAAAGCCCACCAAAAGAGCTCCCTATGGCCAAAGCTAGAATAATCTGAACAGCAAAATAGCATGGTGTTGGAGTAAATGCAAAGTATAAAACAAATATCCATGATTCCACACAGATATAAATAAGTGATTGAATAACTAACTTACCACACCACCAGTGTAGGCTATGCACAGCAACTTTCACAGAGAGCAAAAGGGAAGGGGGAAAATAATAATTTTACATTGGAGAAGTCTGACAAACACTATCTCAGCCAGGTGATCCTAGTTAACATCAAGAGTGATGTCATGTTCCAATAATAAGTAATGATACTGAAGCCGTAATGAAAAGCCTCCCATCAAAGAAAAGCCCAGGACCAAATGGCTTCACTGTGAATTCTACCAAACTTTTAAAGAAGAACTGATACCACTTCTACTCCAATTATTCTAAAAAATAGAGGAGGTGGGAACACTTCCAAACTCATACTGTGAGGCCAGTATCACCCTGATACTAAAACCACACTAAAACACATCAAAAAAAGAAAGCTACAAGTCAATGAACAATAGGATGTGTTTTATCTAGTTATGTGCAGATTTACATACTAATCCTCCCCTTTGCAGGATACAAATTTCAATTTTTTTAATGAACTTAACTACAATAAACATCTCCTTTCTCTCACATAAATGCTTCTATCCATCAGAGGGCCACTCAGGGAAGTTCTTCACTGGGCTACTTTGTCTTGCCTGAGCAAGCAAGGAAATTCAGTTTTTATATTATTGATGGAATGTCTTTGACACTCCTTTAAAAAAGACATCCTACTGAATGAACCTGTTAGCTTTCCTTCAACTAAATTAAAGTTTCTCTCTCTCTCTCTCTTTTTTTTTTTTTTTTTTTTTTTTTTTTTTTTTTTTTTAGACAGTCTCGCTCTGTCGCCAGGCTGGAGTGCAGTGGTGACCTTGGCTTACTGCAACCTCCAACTCCCGGGTTCAAGCGATTCTCCTGCCTCAACATCCTGAGTACCTGGAATTACAGGTGCGTGCCACCACGCCCGGGTAATTTTTGTATTTTTAGTAGAGATGGGTTTCACTATGTTTGCCAGGCTGGTCTCGATCTCCTGACCTCATGACCTGCCTGCCTCAGCCTCCCAAAGAGCTGGGATTATAGGCATGAGCCACCATGCCTAGCCTGAAGCTTCTCAACCTTGGCACTATTGATGTTTCAGGCTACCTAATTCTTTGTTGAGGGTGGGGGTGCTGCTATGTGCATTGTAGGATAATTAGCCTCCTCCCGGGTCTCTGCCCTCTAAACATCAGTAGCACCTTCCTTTCCAGTTGTGACAATAGAAAATGTTTCCAGACATTGCCAAATGCCCTCTGGCAGGCAAAATTATCCCTAGTTGAGAACCTGTTGTTTAGATCAGCAAAGGACTTGAAGGTCATGAGAGGCCCTCTTGAGTTTATGTTTCTGGGGTCTACTGTTTCCAGTGGTCAGTAACTCAACAATGACACAGTTTTTACTGTCCTCACTTACCTTAGTTTGTAACGTAGCCAGCAGTCTTCCGTGAGTGGTACACAATGCCACTATGTTGTGCCCAGAGCTGGTTGATTGAGCTCCCATTCATTGTTTGTGCTTTGTCCACTACATTTGTACAGAAAATGAGAAGTATTTGTTGTCAAGATTTGGAATACATAGTTAATTGGATCTTCACTGAATCTGTAACTCATTTACCTGCCTTTGTGTCTTTTCCCAACTTCTTTAACCCGTACGTAGACCATCATTGTCCAAAATATGGGCTAAAACTCAGGTGGAAAGTTGCTCTGTGTCATTCCTTGCACATTATCTTTGTCATATTTGGCTTACTTTCGTTGAATCCTATGACAAACACGGGACCTCTGAGCTCAAAAGAGTGAACAGTCTGAAGGGAATCCCAGTTTCTAATGGTATATTCATTATAATGCTAATTTCTATGCTTATTGGTTTATAATTACAAATATATTGCTGATATCATTTTGAAAAGGAGAAACTGAAGGATTTCTAGAGAAAATGTAATTCTATATTATTAAAATATGTCAATTCCTTAAGAAAAAACTGTTTTGCTAAAGTTTATAGTACAAATAGAAAGACTTTAACTTCGAGTCAAGTTAATAGCCACGCCTACAAAGTTACTATGTAAGAGTTTATGTCAAACTAGAAAAAAAGACCTCCTAACAGAACTGAAGGCATTTAGAACAATTTAAAAATTGTAGTAGGTGGCATATAAATGTAACAAAAGTTCAAGAAATATCCTAAAGTTTGGTAAATACTTAGACATTAGGTTTAATATCTTCTTTATTTTATCATAGTTTCAAAATGATATTAACATAAAGGTTAACACAAAAAACATAATGTTAACATAATAGTATAGTTTTTGCAAGGCATGAATTTGCTTACTATGGAATTCCCAGACAGATAGGTTAACATTAATTTGGCAGAATTTTATAATTATGAATATGCCAACAGCTGTTCAAGCAAACTAAATTATAGTACCCAATATCCTTATGAAATGGGTTGATTCATTTAATTTGTTTAATATTTTAAAATAACAATTATTCTTTTATTTTTTGACATCTTAATTCTCTACGAAACTATTTATATAATAAATTTACCTGTTAGATTTAATGAAGACATAATTGCATCAGAAAAATTTAATAATCCTTGTAGTTAAGTCAACATAATCCAAGTTGAAATAGTTGTCTCATATTACAAAGAAAATTTTAATGTCCAGACCATGTTTTGTAAATGGGTTTTATAAGTCATTAACAAAAAGAAATAACATAAAAATAGCTAAACAGAGTGAACAGTCAATCTGAGAGACAGAAACTAGCTAAAAATAATTTGTAAAGACTGTGGATCTCACTAAAGGAAGAATACAAAAGAAAACAACTAAAATTTTATTTTATCAGGCAAACATTACAGTGATTTATAATAGAATTGTTGAGAGTTAGTGAGATGTGCAAATTTTTTTCATAAGAGATGTAGTATAAATTAATATATCCTTCTTGGAATTCCATGTGATACAGTCTCTCAAAATTTAATTTCAAGTGATATATATTTTAACCCAAAGAAAGTTTTTCTAATGTAGATGCACATATTTTCTTAAGTAAACATTCATGGTCACCTTTTATGTGCCAGGCACTATGTGAGATTCTGGGAATAAAATAGCAAATAATATTTATTTACTGCAGGATCATTTTAAATACAAAAATTTGCAACCAATTAAAATTTCCATGCTAAGAGGTTTATTATACGAACTTACAATGTAGCATTGTGCCAACCTTGGAAGAACAAAGTAAGTCTGTAAGAACTGGTATTTTAAAAAAGTTATCAATATCTCTGAATAAAACATAAAGGATTAAATTATATGTAAATAAATGTTGACGAGCTGTGGGAAATCCCAGAACTCAGGAGTGAGGCTGAGAGATCCGCTTGGACCACTCTAGTGAGAAAAACCATGTTCAGGGGATCAGAGGAATCGTTCTCTTTGATTGCACCACCCAAACCCCAAGACAGTACAGTGCCACACACAGAGAATTCCCATGGACTCATGGTTTCTACAGTGAGAAAAATGAGTTGGAAGTAAACATTCAGTTTCCACACAATTATGGGACCCTTCATAGAACGCTCACTCCTGTTGGCCTATTGGAAACATTGGAAGTACCAGCAGGATTACACCATGACTAGCCAACAGCATAGTGCAATAGGAACACAGTCCACAAGTTTGCCAGGCTTGAGACCCTAGCCAGCTACTCCATATAGCCTTGGTACTCACAGAGAGAGCATGTGGCCACACTCAAAGTAAGCTGAAGAGCAGTGACTCCAAAAAGCCTGGGTGCTCTGCTTAAGCCCACCATAGAAAGGAGGCAAGACTACATGCGTATTTGTGAAACGTGGCCTCTGGCCCTGTCCATCTTATGTGGTTGAGCCACTTCATCCAGTCTCAGAGCCCAACATATAATCCTGCACAACTACAGATTCTGAGCAACAGAATCACCCAGCCAAGGAAGAAAATCTATAATCCTGCCCATTCAGAGACAATCATAGAGTCCAGCCAGAAGCCCCACTTGACAATAGAGTCCAGTTAGTGATCTCACCAAACCAGAGAGTACAACGAGCAGTACCATCAGACCTCAGAGCACAGGAAGTGACCCAGCCCAACTAGGACACCTGAACCATGGTTAGCCTGTCTGAGGTTGCTATAAGCTGATTACTCCAGATCCCAGGCTAGAGTATATAGTAAAGGTCTATCACCACCAAAGAACACTGGAAAAGGCTGGAAGAAGTGACTATCTGCTAAAACACACAGGTGTCAATATAAGGACTTAAGGATTATGAAAAATCAGGAAAATATATGATACCACCAAAACAAAACAAAACAAAACAAAAAAACTAATAAAGCTCCAATAATAGACCTGGAAGAAATGGAGATCTATGAAATGACCAAAAAATAATTCCAAATAATCAACCTATAAAGAAATTCAGAAAGCTCTAAGAAAATTTAAATAGAAACATAAAATTTAGAAAGCAATGCATCATCAAAATAGAAATTTAACAAAGAAATATAAAAAATAAAAAATAAAAATCCTAGAGATAAAGAATATAACAATTGAGAAAAATCCAATAGGTAGCTTAAATAGCAGACTTAAACCAGCAGAATAAAGAGTAATGATCTCAAAGACTGGGCATTTGAAATTATCCAATCAGAGAAATGAAAAGAAAAAAAGAATGAAAAATAATAAAGAAGACCTACCCAAATTATGGGACACCATCAAGCAAAAACTATCCACCACATAATAGGAGTGTCAGAAGGAGAAGGGAGATATAAAGGCCTAGAAGGCATATTTAAGAAAATAATGGCTGAAAAATCTCCAAATCTACAGAAAGATGATGATATTCAGATATAGAAGCTCAGAGACTGCCAGTAAAATTCAACTCAAAGAGAAGTTCACCAAGACACATTATAATTAAATTGTCAAAATTTAGACGAAGAAAGAATACTAAAAATAGCAAAAGATAAAAAACAGATCACATTCAAAGCTTTCAGCAGATTTCAGATGTTGTGTACAGCCTAGGGACTTAGTGCCCTGCATTCCAGCTGCCTCAGCCTAGCTAAAAGGGGCCAAAGTACACCTCAGTCCATGGCTTTGGAAGGCACAGATGCCAAGCCTTGGTGGCACCCATGTGGTGTTGATCCTGTGGGTGCACAGAAGTCGAGAATTGCGTTTTGGGAACCTCTGCCTATGTTTACGAGGATGTATGGAAATGCCTGGATGTCCAGGAAGAAGTTTTCGGCAGGGGTGCAGCCCTCATGGAGAACCTCTGCTAGGTTAGTGTGGAAGGAAAATGTGGGGTCAGAGTGCCCATACAGAGTCCCTACTGGGGCACTATCTAGTGAAGCTGTGAAAAGAGGGTCACTGTCCTCCAGACCCCAGAATGGTAGATTCACTGACAGCTTGCTCCATGCACTGGAAGAGCTGCAGATACCCATCATCAGTCGATGGGGGCTGTACACTGGAAAAGCTGCAGACACTCATCACCAGTCCTTGGGGGGCAGTACACTGCAAAGCCACAGGGGTGGAGCTTCCCAAGGCCGTGAGAGCTCACCTCTTGTTTCAGTATGACTTGGATATGAGACAACAAGTCAAAGGAGATCATTTTGGAACTTTAAGGTTTAATGACTACCCCATTGGGTTTTGGACTTGCATGGGGTCTGTTGCCCCTATGTTTTGACCAATTTCTCCAATTTGAAGAGGGTGTATTCACCCACTGCCTGTACCCCCATTGTATCTAGGTGGTATCTAATTTTCTTGTGATTTTACAGGCTCATATGTGGAAGGAACTTCCCTTGTCTCAGATGAAACTTTGGACTTGGACTTTTGAGTTAATGCTGGAATGAATTAAGACTTTGGTATACTTTTAGAAGGACATGATTGTGTTCTGAAATATTAGGACATGAGATTTGGGAGGGGGTTGGGGCATAATGATACGGTTAGGTTGTGACCCCATCCAAATCTCATCTTGATTTGTAGTTCCTTTAATCCCCATGTATCGTGGGAGGGACCCAGTGAAAGGATATTGAACTATGGGGGCGGTTACCCCATGTTGCTGTTCTCATGATAGTGAGGGAGTTCTCATGAGATCTGATGGTTTTATAAGGGACTTTTCCTCCTTTTGCTTGGCACTTCTCCTTGCTGCCACAATGTGAAGAAGGACAGGTTTGCTTCCCCTTCCTCCATGATTGTTTTTCCTGAGGCCTCACCAGCAGTGTGGAATTGTGAATCAATTTCCTCTTTCCTTTATAAATTACCAGTGCTTGGCTATGTCTTTATGAGCAGCATCAGAACAGATTAATACACAAGCTCTAACCTATCAATAATTACCTTGAATGTAAATAGATTATAGAATGGCCAAATGCATTAAAAAATCATCCAACTATATGCTACCTACAAGAGAACCCCTTTTCTAGTAAGGGCACACATAGACTATGAGTAAAGAGATGGAAGAAGATATTCCATGAAAATGGAAATTAAAATAAAGCAAAGGCACCTGTATTTATATAGACAAAATAAACTTTAAATCAAAAACTATAAAAATAGACAAAGAAGGTCATTACATGATAATAAAAGAGGTTAATTCACCAATGGGAAATAACAATTGTGTGTATATATATATGTGTGTGTGTATATATATATATATATATATATATATGCCCTCAACATTTGAGCACCTAAATACATGAAGAAATTATTAAATGATTAGTAGGGAGAAACAGAGTATACTATTATACGAGAGGATCCAGGATGTAAGGGTAGTTCAATACATGCAAATCAATAACACCATGTTAAAAAATGAAAAATAAAAATTATATGATCATTTCAATAGAGGCAGAACAAACATTTGACAAAACTTAACATGCTTTTATGATCAAAATTCTCAACAAATTAGGTATAGAGGAAATGTACTTCCACATATTTAAAGCCATATATGACAAACCTATAGATAGTATCATTCTCAATGGTGAAAAATTGAAAGCTTTCCCACTAAGATTAGGGACTAGATAAGAATGCCCACTCGCACTACTTCTTTTTTAATACAGTACTGAAAATTATAGCCAGAGTAATTAGGCAAGCAAAAGTAATGACAGTCATCCTAATTGGAAAGAAAGAATTTTTTTCTTTCCAACTGCCTGTATATGCTGATGATAAGGTCTTGTACATAGAAAACCCTAAATATTCCACCAAGATACTGTTAGAACTGACAAATTCACTAAAGTTGAAGCATACAAAGTCAACATACAAAAATTACTTGTATTTTTACATACTAGTAATGAGCTATCTAAAACAAATTTTAAATCACATTTACAATAATGGCAAAATAATTAAATAATTAGGTGTAAATTTAACCAAAGAAGTAAAAGACCCATATACTGAAAACTCCAAAACACTGTTGGAAAAAAAATTGAAGCAAACACAAATTAATGGAAATATATCCATGTTCATGGACTGGAAGAATTAATATTGTGAAAATGTTTATACTACCCAAAGACATCTATAGATTCAGTCCTATGAAAATTCCATAAGGCCAAGTGCGGTGGCTCACGCCTGTAATCCCAGCACTTTGGGAGGCCAAGATGGGCAGATCATGAGGTCAGACTTTTGAGACCAGCCTGACTAACATGATGAAACCCAATCTCAACTAAAAATACAAAAATTAGCTGGGTGGGATGTGCCCATAGTCCCAGCTACTTGGGAGGCTGAGGCAGGAGAATCGGTTGAACCCAGGAGATGGAATTTGCAGTGAGTCGAGATTGCATGCTACTGCACTCCAGTGGGGACAGAGCGAGACTCTGTCTCAAAAAAATTCCACAATAATTTTCACAGAAATACAAAAAACAACCCTTAAATGTATATGGAGCCACATATGACCCAAAACAAAACACTCTTGAACAAAAAGAACAAAACTGCAGTCATGAAATGCCCTAATTTTAAAGCATATTGTAAAGCTATGGTAATGAAAACAGCATGGTACTATTAGAAAATCCAGAACTAAACTAATGAATTTCTGGTCAATTGATTTTTGACAATAGTGCTACGAATACACAATGGAAAAGGATAGCCTCAAATAAATGATGTTGAGAAGATTAGATATCCATTTGTAGAAGAATGAAACTAGACTCTTTTCTTATTGCATATACAACAATCAACTCAAAATGGATTAAAGACAAATAAAAGACCTGAAGATGTAAAACTACTGGTAGAAAATATGGAGGAAATCACTATGCCATTGGTCTGGGCAACAATTTTTGGGATACGACACATAAAGCATAAACCACAAAGCAAAAACAGACAAATCAAATAGCAGCAAACTAAAAAGTTTCTGCACAGCAAAGAAAACCATTGATAAAATGAAGAGACAACCACAGAATGGGAGAAAATATTTACAAACTATACAACTGATTAAAGGTTAATATCCAAAATATATAAGAACCTCAAATAACTCAATAGCAAGAAAATAAATAACCCAATTACAAAAATAACAAATGACATTAACAGACATTATTCAGATATACAAATGGCCAACAGGTACATTAAAAAATGCTCAGCATTACAAATTATGAGGAAAATGCAAATTAAAACCACAATGAAATATCACATCTGCTAGAATGGTCTTTATAAAAATGATAAAACAAGTGTTGGAGAGGATGTGGAGAAAAAGGAACCTTTCTTTACTGTTAGTGGAAATGTAAATATAGTCATTATGAAAAACAATATAGAGGTTCCTCAAAACACTAAAAATAGAACTTACCATGTGATTTAATAATCCCAATTTCGGGTATATATCCAAAGTAACTGAAATCAATATATTGAAGGCATATCTGCATTCCCATGGTAAGCATTAGTCATACCAACCAAGATATAGAATCCACCTGTCTACCAGCAAATAAAGAAAACGTGGCATATATACACAATGAAATGCTATTCCACCTTAAAAAAACAGGGAAATTCTGTCATTTGTGACAGCATGGATAAAATTGGAGGACATCATGGTAAGTCAACTAAACAAGGCCTGAAAAGACAGATAACATTATTTCATTTATAGGTGGAATCTAAAAATGTTGAACTCATACAAGTAGAGAGTAGAAGGATGGTTAGCAGAGTTGGGGCTGGTGGGGAGGGAGGGAATAGGAAGTTGTTGATCAAAGGATACAAAGTTTCAGAGAAACAAGAGGAATAGGTTTTGAGATAAATTGCAAAGCAGGGTAACTATACTTGATAATAATGTGTTATATATTTCAAAAATAACTAAGAGAGTAAATCTCAAGTGTTTTACCATAAAAAATGATAGGGAAGCAAGGTGATGGGTATGTTAATTAGCTTGACTTACTCATTCCACATTGTATACATATATGAAAACATTACACTGTATCGATAAATGTATGAAATTATAATTTATCAATAAAAATAATATTAATAATAATTTTTAATGCCAAAATTATTTCCCATTACTTGTCGAATTAAGGTCAAATTCCTTGAATGATGATATGGCTTGGCTGTGTCCCCACCCAAATCTCATCTTGAATTCCCACGTGTTGTGAGAAGGACCCAGCGGGAGGTAATTGACTCATGGGGGCAGGCCTTTCCCGTGCTGTTGTTGTGATAGTGAATAAGTTTCTCAAGATCTCGGAGTTTTATAAAGAGGAGTTCCCCTGCACTAGCTATCTCTCTTTCCCTGATGCCACCCATATAAGATGTGACTTGTTCCTCCTTCCCTTCTGCAGTGATTGTGAGGTTTCCCCAGCCATGTGGAACTGTAAGTCCATTAAACCCCTTCCTTTTGTAAATTTCCCAGTCTCAGGTATCTCTTTATCAACAGTGTGAAATTGGACTAATACAGTAAATTGGTGCCAGTACAGTGGGGCGTTGCTGAAAAGATATCCAAAAATATGGAAGCAACTTTGGAACTGGGTAACAGGCAGAGATTGGAACAATTTGTAGTGCTCAGAAGAAGACAGGAAAATGTGGGAAAGCTTGGAATTCCCTAGAGACTTGTTTAATGGCTTTGACCAAAATTCTGGTAATGATGTGGACAATGAAATCCAGGGTAAGGTGGTCTCAGATGGAGATGAGAAACTTGTTGGGAACTGGGGCAAAGGTGACTGTTGTTATGTTTTAGCAAAGAGACTGGTGATATTTTGCCCCTGCCCTAGAGATTCGTGGAACTTTGAACTCGAGAGAGATGATTTAAGGTATCTGGCAGAAGAAATTTATAAGCAGCAAAGCATTCAAGAGGCGACTTGTGTTTTGTTAAAGACTTTTTTTTTTTTTTTTTTTGTCTAGAATTAATTTCTTTTTCTTTTCTTTTTTAATACTTTAAGTTCTAGGGTACATGTGTACAATGTGTAGATTTGACACACAGGTACACACGTGCCATGTTTGTTTGCTGCACTCATCAATTAGTCATTTACATTAAGTATTTCTCCTAATGCTATCCCTCCCCCAACCCCCTACCCCCCGACAGTCCCTGCTGTGTGATGATCCCTGCCCTGTGTCCAAGTGATCTCATTGCTCAATTCCCACCTATGACTGAGAACATGTGGTGTTTGGTTTTCTGTCCTTGTGATAGTTTGCTGAGAATGATGGTTTCCAGCTTCATCCATATCCTTGCAAAGGACATGAACTCATCCTTTTTTATGGCTGTGTAGTATTCCATGGTGTATATGTGCCACATTTTCTTAATCCAGTCTATCATTGATGGACATTTGAGTTGGTTCCAAGTCTTTGCTGTTGTGAATAGTGCTGCAATAAACATACGTGTGCATGTGTCTTTATAGTAACATGATTTATAATACTTTGGGTATATACCCAGTAATTGGATTGCTGGGTCAAATGGTATTTCTACTTCTAGATCTTTGAGGGATTGCTACATTATCTTCCACAACGGTTGAACTAATTTACACTCCCACCAACAGCGTGAAAGCATTCCTATTTCTCCACACCCTCTCCAGCATCTGTTGTTTCTAGATTTTTTAATGATTGCCATTATAACTCATTTGAGATGGTGTCTCATCATGGTTTTGATTTGCATTTCTCTGGTGACCAGTGATTATGAGCATTATTTCATGTGTCTGTTGGCTGCATAGATGTCTTCTTTTGAGAAGTGTCTGTTTATATCCTTTTCCCACTTTCTGATGAGGTTGTTTTTTTCTTGTAAATCACTCTGATGGTAGTTTCTTTTGCCATGCAGAAGCTCTTCAGTTTAATTAGATCCCATTTGTCTATTTTGGCTTTTGTTGCCATTGCTTTTGGTGTTTTAGTAATGAAGTTCTTTCCCATGCCTATGCCCTGACTGTATTGCCTAGGTTTTCTTATAGGGTTTTTATGGTTTTAGGTCTACAATTTAAATCTTTAATCCATCTTGAATTAATTTTTGTATAAGCTGTAAGGAAGGGATGCAGTTTCAGCTTTCTATATATGGGTAGCCAGTTTTTCCAGCACCAATTATTAAATAGGGAAACCTCTCCCCATTTCTTGTTTTTTTTTCAGGTTTGTCAAAAATCAGATGGTTGTAGATGTATGGTGTTGTTTCTGAGGTCTCTATTCTGTTCCATTGGTCTATATATCTGTTCTGGTACCAGTACCATCCTGTTTTGGTTACTGGAGCCTTGTAGTATAGTTTGAAGTCAGGTAGTGTGATGCCTCCAGCTTTGTTCTTTGGCTTAGGATTGTCTTGGCAATGCAGGATCTTCGTTGGTTCCACATGAACTTTAAAGTAGTTGTTTTCAATTCTGTGAAGAAAGTCATTGGTAACTTGATGGGATGGTGTTGAATCTATAAATTACCTTGGGCTGTATGGCCATTTTCACAATATTGATTCTTTCTATCCATGAGCATGGAATGTTCTTCCATTTGTTTGTGTCCTCTTTAATTTCATTGAGCAGTGGTTTGTAGTTCTCCTTGAAGAGGTCCTTCACATCCCTTGTAAGTTGGATTCTGAGGTATGTTTTTTCTCTTTGTAGCAATTGTGAATGGGAGTTCACTCATGATTTGGCTCTTTGTTTGTCCGTTAATGGTGTGTTGGAATGCTTGTGATTTTTGCACCTTGATTTTGTATCCGGAGACTTTGCTGAAGTAGCTTATCAGCTTAAGGAGATTTGGGCTGAGATGATGGGGTTTTCTAAACATACGATCATGTCATCTGCCAACAGGGACAATTAGACTTCCTCTTTTCCTAATTGAATATCTTTTATTTCTTTCTCTTGCCTGGTTGCCCTGGCCACAACATCCAACACTATGTTGAATAGGAGTGGTGAGAGAGGGCATCCCTGTCTTGTGCCAATTTTCAAAGGGAATGCTCCCAGTTTTTGCCCATTCAGTATGATATTGGCTGTGGGTTTGTCATAAGTAGCTCTTATTATTTGAGATATGTTCCATCGATAACTAGTTTATTGAGAGTTTTTAGCATAAAGGGGTGTTGGATTTTGTTAAGGGCCTTTTCTGCATCTATTGAGATAATCATGTGGTTTTTGTCGTTGGTTCTGTTTATGTGATGGATTATGTTTATTGATTTGCATATGGTGAACCACCCTTGCATCCCAGGGATGCAGCCAACCTGATTACAGTGGATAGGTTTCTTAATGTGCTGCTGGATTCGGTTTGACAGTATTTTTTTGAGGATTTTTGCATCAGATTGTTCATCAGAGATATTGGTCTAAAATTCTTTTTTTGTTGTGCCTCTGCCAGGCTTTGGTATCAGGATGATGCTGACCTCATAAAATGAGTTAGGGAGGATTCTCTCATTTTCTATTGATTGGAATAGTGTTTAGAAGGAATGGTACCAGCTCCTCTTTGTACCTCTAGTAGAATTCGACTGTGAATCCATCTGGTCCTGGACTTGTTTTGGTTGGTAGGCTATTAATTATTGCCTCAATTTCAGAGGCTGTTATTGGTTTATTCAGAGATTCCACTTCTTCTTGGTTTAGTCTTGGGAGCATGTATGTGTCCAGGTATTTATCCATTTCTTCTAGATTTTCTAGTTTATTTGCATAGAGGTGTCTATAGTATTCTCTGATGGTAGTTTGTATTTCTGTGGGATCAGTGGTGATATCCCCTTTATCATTTTTTATAGCATCTATTGGATTCTTCTCTCTTTTCTTCTTTATTAGTCTTGCTAGCTGTCTATCCATTTTGTTGATCTTTTTAAAAAACTAGCTCCTGGATTCATTGATTTTTTGAAGGGTTTTTTGTGTCTCTATTTCTTTCAGTTCTGCTCTGATCTTAGTTATTTCTTGACTTCTGCTAGCTTTTGAATTTGTTTGCTCTTGTTTCTCTAATTATTTTAATTGTGATGTTAGGGTGTCAATTTTAGATCTTTCCTGCTTTCTCTTGTGGGCATTTAGTGCTATAAATTTCCCTCTACACACTGTTTTAAATGTGTCCCAGAGATTGTGGTACATTGTGTCTTTGTACTCATTGTACTCATTGGTTTTAAAGAACATCTTTATTTTGGCCTTCATTTTGTTTGTTTACCTAGTAGTCATTCAGGAGCAGGTTGTTCAGTTTCCATGTAGTTGTGTGGTTTTGAATGAGTTTCTTAATCCCACGTTTTAATTTGATTGCACTGTGGTCTGAGAGATAGTTTGTTGTGACTTCTGTTCTTTTACATTTGCTGAGGAGTGCTTCACTTCCAATTATGTGCTCAATTTTAGAGTAAGTGCGATGTGGTGCTGAGAAGAATGTATATTGTGTTGATTTGAGGTGGAGAGTTCTGTAGATGTCTATTAGGTCTGCTTGATGCAGAGTTGAGTTCACGTCCTGGATATCCTTGTTAATCTTCTGTCTTGTTGATCTCTCTAATATTGACAGGTCGGCATTGAAGTCTCCCATTATTATTGTGTGGGAGTCTAAGTCTCTTTGTAGTTCTCTAAGGACTTGCTTTATAAATCTGGGTGCTCCTGTATTGGGTGCATATATGTTTAGGATAGTTAGCTCTTCTTGTTGAATTGATCCCTTTACCATTATGTAATGGCCTTCTTTGTCTCTTTGATCTTTGTTGGTTTAAAGTCTGTTTTATCAGAGACTAGGATAGCAACCTTTGCTTTTTTTTGCTTTCCATTTGCTTGGTAGATCTTCCTCCATCCCTTTATTTTGAGCCTATGTGCATATTTGTACATGAGATAGGTCTCCTGAATACAGCACACTGATGGGTTTTGCCTCTTTATCCAATTTGTCACTCTGTGTCTTTTAATTGGAGCATTTAGCCCATTTACTTTTAAGGTTAATATTGTTTTGTGTGAATTTGATCCTATCATTGTGATGTTAGCTGGTTATTTTGCCCATTAATTGATGTAGCTTCTTCATAGCATTGATGGTCTTTACAATTTGGCATGTTTTTGCAGTTGCTAAACTTTTGCAGTGGTTTTGCAGTGGCTGAACATGGAAGGAACAGTGGTTTTTCCTTTCCATGTTTAGTGCTTCCTTCAGGAGCTCTTGTAAGGCAGGTCTGATGGTGACAAAATTTCTCAGCATTTGGTTGTCTGTAAAGGATTTTATTTCTCCTTCACTTATGAACCTTAATTTGGCTGTATCTGAAATTCTGGGTTGAAAATTCTTTTCTTTAAGAATGTTGAATATTGGCCCCCACTCTCTTCTGGCTTGTAAGGTTTCTGCTGAGAGATCCAATGTTAGTCTGATTGGCTTCCCTTTGTGGGTAACTCGACCTTTCCCTCTGGCTGCCTTTTATATTTTTTCCTTCATTTCAACCTTGGTGAATCTGACAATTGTGTGTCTTGGGGTTGCTGTTCTCGAGGAGTATCTTTGTGGTGTCCTCTGTGTTTCCTGAATTTGAATGTTGTCCTGCCTTGCTAGGTTGGGGAAGTTCTCCTGGGTAATATTCTGAACAGTGTTTTCCAACTTGGTTCCATTCTCCCTGTCACTTTCAGGTGCACCAATCAAATGTAGATTTGTTCTTTTCATATAGTCCTATATTTCTTGGAGGCTTTGTTTGTTTCTTTTTACTCTTTTTTCTCTAACCTTGTCTTCTCACTTTATTTCATTAATTTGATCTTCAATCACTGATACCCTTTCTTCCGCTTGATTGAATTGGCTATTGAAGCTTGTGAATGCGTCACGAAGCTCTCATGCCATGGTTTTCAGCTCCATCTGGTAATTTAAGCTCTTGTCTACACTGTCTATTCTATTTAGCCATTCATCTAACTTTTTTCAAGGTTTTAAGCTTCTTTGTGATGGGTTCGGACATGTTCCTTTATCTCAGAGAAGTTTGTTATTACCAGCCTTCTGAAGCCTACTTCTGTCAACTCATCAAAGTCATTCTCCATCCAGTTTTGTTCTGTTGCTGGCGAGGAGCTGGGATCCTTTGGAGGAGAAGAGATGCTCTGATTTTTAGAATTTTCAGCTTTTCTGCTCTGGTATCTCCCCGTCTTTTTGGTTTTATCTACCTTTTGTCTTTGACGTTGGTGACCTACAGGTTTTGGCGTAGGTGTCCTTTTTATTGATGTTGATGCTGTTCCTTTCTGTTTGTCAGTTTTCTTTCTAACAGTCAGGTGCCTCAGCTGCAGGTCTCTTGGAGTTTGCTGGAAGTCCGCTCCAGACCTTCTTTGCCTGGGTATCACCAGCGGAGGCTGCAGAATAGCAAATATTGCAGAACAGCAAAGCTGTTCCTTCCTCTGAAGCTTTGTCCCAGAGGGGCCCTCACCTATATCAGGTGTCTGTCAGCCTCTACTGGGAGGTGTCTCCCTTTTAGGCTACACAGGGATCAGGGACACACTTGAGGGGACAGTCTGTCCATTCTCAGAGCTCAGACACCATGGTGGGAGAACCACTGCTCTCTTCAGACCTGTCAGACATGGACATTTAAGTCTGCAGAAGTTGTCTGCTGCCTTCTGTTCAGCTAAGTCCTCCTCACATAGGTGGAGTCTAGAGGCAGTAGGCCTTGCTGAGCTGCGGTGGGCTCCACCCAGTTTGAGTTTCCTGGCTGCTTTGTTTACCTACTCAAGCCTCAGCAATGGAGGACACTCCTCCAGCCAGGCTGTCGCTTCACAGCTCGATCTCACACTGCTGTGCTAGCAGTGAGCAAGGCTCTGTTGGCCTGGTACCTGCGGCGCCAGGCACGGGAGAGAATCTCCTTATCTGCTGGTTTCTAAGACCTTGGGAAATGCACAGTATTTCAGTGGGAGTGTCCTGTTTTTCCAGGTACCGTCTGTCACGGCTTCCCTTGGCTAGGAAAGGGAAATCCCCCAACCCTTTGCACTTCCCGGGTGAGGTGATGTCCCGCCCTGCTTTGGCTCACCCTCCGTGGGCTGCACCCACTGTCCAACCAGTCCCAAAGAGAGGAACCAGTTACCTCAGTTGGAAATGCAGAAATCACCTGTCTTCTGTGTCGATCATGCTGGGAGCTGCAGACGGTAGCTGTTTCTATTCGGCCATCTTCGAACGGATCCTTTCTAGCATTCTATTTTGTTTTGTTTTGTTTTATTTTGTTTTTTCAGAGTCTCTCACTCTGTCACCCAGGTTGGAGTGCAGCGGTGTGATCTCAGCTCACTGCAACCTCTGCCTTCTGGGTTCAAACAAGTCTGCCTCAGTTTCCCGAGTAGTTGGGACTACAGGCACATGCCACCACGCCCAGCTAATTTTTGTATTTTTAGTAGAGACGGGGTTTCACTGTGTTAGCCGGGATGGTCTCAATCTCCTGACCTCGTTATCTGCCCGCCTCAGCCTCCCAAAGTGCTGGGATTACAGGCATGAGCCACAACACCCAGTCTATGCATTTAGTTTTAAAAGGGAAGCAGAGCATAAAAGTTTGGAACATTTGTAATGCAATAGAAAAGAAAATCCCAGTTTCTGAGGAGAAATTGAAGCTGTCTGTAGAAATTTGCTTTAAGTAACAAGAAACCCAAAGTTAATCCCCAAGACAATGGGGAAAATGTCTCCAGGTCATGTCAGAGGTCTTTATGGCATATCATCCTGTCACAGACCTGGAGACCTAGGAGGAAAGAGTGGTTTTGTGGGCTGGGCCCTGGGTCCCTGTGCTGTTTGCAGCATAGGGATTTGGTGTCCTGTGTCCCAGCTGTTCCATCCAGGGCCAAAAGAGGCCAATGTAGAGCTCAGGCAATGATTTCTAAGGTTTCAAGTCCCAGGCCTTGGCAGCTTCCATGTGGTGTTGAGCCTGCCAGTGCACAGAAGTCAAGAATAGGGGTTTGGGAACCTTCACCTGGATTTCACAGGATGTATGGAAATGCCTGGATGTCCAGGCAAAAGTTTGCTACAGGGGTGGGGCTGTCATGGAGAATATCTGCTAGGGTAGTGCAGATGGGAAATGTGGGGTCAAAGCCCCCACACAGAGTCCCTACCGGGGTACTGTCTAGTGGAGCTGTGAGAAGAGGCCACTGTCCTCCAGACCCCAGAATGGTAGATCCACTGACAGCTTGCACCATGCACCTGGAAAAGCTGCAGACACCCAATACCAGCCCATGAAAGCAGCAGAGAGGGAGGCTGTACCCTGCAAAGCCACAGGGGCAGAACTGCCCAGACCCTGGGAACCCACCTCTTGCTTCAATGTGATCTGGATGTGAGACATGGAGTCAAAGGAGATCATTTTGGAACTTTAAGATTAGACTACTCTGCTAGATTTTGTACTTGCATGGGGCCTATAGCCCCTTTGTTTTGGTCAGTTTCTCCCATTTGCAATGACTGTATTTACCCAATGCCTGTATCACCATTGTATTTAGGAAGTAACTAACTTACTTTTGATTTTACAGGCTCATAGGCAGAAGGAACTTGCCTTGTCTCAGATGAGACTCTGGACTGTGGACTTTTGAGTTAATGCTGAAATGAGTTAAGACTTTGGGGGACTCTTGGGAAGGCATGATTGGTTTTGAAATGTAAGGCCATGAGATTTGATAGGGACCAGGGGCAGAATGATATGGTTTGGCTGTGTCCCCATCCAAATCTCATCTTGAATTCCCACGTGTTGTGGGAGGGACCCAGTGGGAGGTAATTTAATCACAGGGGCAGATTTTTCCTACGCTGTTCTCATGATAGTGAGTAAGTCTTTTGGGTCTGATGGTTTTAAAGAGGAGTTTCCCTGCACAAGCTCTATTTTCTTGCTGACATCCATGTCAGATGTATCTTGCTCCTCCTTGCCTTCTGCCGTGATTATGAAGCCTCCCCAGCCTCGTGTAACTGTAAGTCCATTAAACCTCTTCCTTTTGTAAATTGCTTCATCTCAGGTATGAAAGCAGATTAATACAAATGACGTGTGTGAAAGCAGATTAATACAAATGACGTGTGTATATAAATAGTCTGATTCATGCCTACCATATGAACTTAATTTTCTCCAGTTGGCCGCATCTACTCTAATTTCCACCCATTGAAACTATTCCCTTGAAGGAACTGTTATGAATTCCTAGTCATCATTTTGGTATCAGCTAATTAAACAAGAAAGAAGATAAAGAAATATGTGAAGATTTGTGGGAATATACTGAATTTACTCTGGGGAAAAATTAGGCTGATTTCTTTCTATATCATACAAATATAAAGTCTGTCATTAAATAATTTGTCCTGATGTAAGCATATTATGGTAGACTAAAGATGTAGGTTTGGAAATTTACCATTATAAATTACATAAATTATAGAAGAGTATGGGATAACTCAAGACAATTACTTTGAATGACTAAAGAAGAGATTCATAAGAAAAGGAATATGCTATGCCTGGCAAAAGGAAGGAGAAATACTGTAAATTTCATGTACACAATATGCAGTATTCCATTGTGTATACTCAGAGAACCTTCAGAGAGCCAAGTCAAGAATGGAGAATGTTTCAAGGAAAAAAATGATAAAAAAATTGTAAAATATGATAAATATCAGACAGGTTAAGAAATGCAAAGAAAATATTGGATTAACAATTTAGAGTTAGTAAGTGCTCCTTGACTGAACTGTTATGGGGTTAAAATTTGGAGGCTTGCTTTGGTATGTAAATGTAAAAATAATGTAACAGTGAGAGCTCATATGAGTAGATCTCTAAAAAGCTTATTGATGGCCTGGCGCGGTGGCTCACACCTGTAATCCTAGCACTTTGGGAGGCTGAGGTGGGAGCGGAGGGCGGATCATGAGGTCAGGAGAACTGGGGAGGTGGAACTTGCAGTGAGCTGAGATCGCGCCACTGCACTCCAACCTGGGCGACAGAGAGAGATTCTGTCTTAAAAAAAAAAAAAAAAAACTTAGTGGTAAGAGAAAGAATAATAATAACATGGTAGCTATGAGGGTGCATATTTCATTACTTCTTTTTTTAATCTACATATATTTATTTCAGAAGTAGTTTCATTTATCCATCTTTTAAAAAAATGTATCTATCTTTTTAAAAAAGATTATTGGGTATTAGTAGTAATTTGAGTCTGAGTTAAAACAAGAACCTCCAGAAATTGAGAATTTAGCAATGAAATGTGCTAATAGATACTTTGGGCTCTTTAAAGTTAGGAAAGAACCAACAACAAAAAGCATGGGAATAGATTGGGTAAAAATGAAGGAATCCTTCCTTCAAGGTGAAAAAACAGGGACAGATGGTCATATATCATTTGTTAATTACTATGTTATTTCCTTTCAACTTTGCTATCAGAATAATTTCTCCAATAACTGTAACAATTAATCTTTAATCAGTGTGCATTTCTTTATCTCCTATGTACACGCTTCATTCTTCCATGCCAGTGTATTAGCAAACTCATTAATTTTAAAGTATGTCTTAGAAAAAAGAGCTTTTTACAAACCTTTGCCAGTCTCCCTGTTAAAAGTGTGTGTGTGTGTATGTGTGTGTGTGCGCCTGCCTAAATGAGCTGGTGGACAGAGTGGAAGCCCAAGAGCATGATTTTTTTTTTTTTACCCTGAAACTAGGATACACATGAATTCCACTAGAGTTTTGAAAGATACTAATGTCCTGTTAATTTCAGCAATTTGTTTAAGTACCAGAGAAATCTGTGGAATGCTTAAAATAAGTATATAATAAGAAGGGACTATGAAGCTTCTTCATAGGAGAAGAGGAAAATAAATGAACCCCATATAGAAAAATAAATTCAATATGATAAATAAGAGTTATTTAAAAAATACTTTATTGAGGTGTTATTGACATGTAAAAAGCTCTACATATTTAACACATACAACTTTATGAGTTTGGAGATAAGTATAAACCCAGGAAACCATCACCACCTTCAAGGCCATAGATGAATCTGTCAACTCTCACAGTTTTCTCCTGCCCCCTTTATAATTACTATCATTATATTTGTTCATGTGTGGTAGGAATACTTAACCAAAATCAATTTTCTTAGCAAATTTTAATTGTATGATCAGTATTGTTAGCTATAGGCACTATACTGTACAGTAGATCTGCAGTCCTCTGTTCATTGCAGCATTATTAATAATAGTCAAGATATGGAAATAATCTTAATGCCCACTAGCAGATAAATGAATGAAGAAAACATGGTATGTATATGTGTGTGTGCACAGACACATACCACATTTATAAATACATTCACATTCAACTGAATATTATTCAGCCTTAAAAACTGAGGAAAATCCTGCCATTTGCAACAATACGAATGAACCTGGAGGACTTTACACTAAGTGAAATAAGCCAGACACAGAAAGACAAATACTGTGTGATCTCACTTACTATGCAATCTTATAATGTTGAACTCATAGAAGCAGAGGGTAGAATGGTGTTTGCCAGGGGTTGAGGGAAAAGGGAAATGGCAAGATAATAGTAAAACTGTACAAAGTTTCAGGTATGCAAAACAAATAAACTCTAAAGATCTGTGATATAGCAAATAAAATTTCTTAAATTTCTATTGACTCTTCTATAAAAATCATAGTGTCCACTCAGCTGTCACCATTATAATAGAATAATACACAGTATCACCATGTGAATTAGTGAATGTTGTAAAGGGAGATTTGTATGTAAATTTTATGATGGATAACAAAATGTATTTCGGATAAGCTATAGACCTAATTGATTATTTTAAATTTCTTTTTTTTTTTTTGAGACGGAGTCTCGCTCTGTCGCCCAGGCTGGAGTGCAGTGGCCAGATCTCAGCTCACTGCAAGCTCCGCCTCCCGGGTTCCCGCTATTCTCCTGCCTCAGCCTCCCCAGTAGCTGGGACCACAGGCGCCGCCACCTCGCCCGGCTAATTTTTTGTGTGTTTTTAGTAGAGACGGGGTTTCGCCGTGTTAGCCAGGATGGTCTCGATCTCCTGACCTTGTGATCCGCCCGTCTCGGCCTCCCAAAGTGCTGGGATTACAGGCTTGAGCCACCGCGCCCGGCCGATTATTTTAAATTTCAAATTTTATTCTTCATGAAATGAAGTTAAAAAGACTATTACTTTTTTTAATCAGCTCAGTATTACATAAACAAACCATAATGATTTATAGTCTTTAGCTCCTTAAGTGTTACTGTTCATACATTTCATTGCAGAAACTTTCATGCGTTTGATTACAGGATCCTATTTCAGCCTCTACTCAGGGTGTTACATGACGCTTATATTTCATTTTTAAAATCTAAAAAAATGGCTGATTTTCAAACTCCCTTGCTGTTTGTGTGAGTTATTTACCGCTGTTACAAACTACCCCCCAATTCTGTGTCTTGTAAACACATTTATGAGCTTGCAGTCTGTGGGTCAGCAATTTGGATTGGACTCAGATGGACAGGTTTATTTGTTACATCTGGGCTTACTCATGTAGCTTTAGTCACATGATGACTAGATTGAAGCTAGATGGCCTAGGATGGTCTCATGTCTTCTGGTTGTCTGGCTGTCGCTTGGTTTTCTAGTAATGCTTCCTCAACAAACTGGAGTTTGTTCACTTGGTGTCTGTATTCTAAGAGGGCAAGAGCAGAAACTATAAGGCCTCTCAATCTTAGGCTTGAAAGTTACTCAGCATCACTTTTAGCACATTTTACTGACGAAAGCAAATCACAGATTATTATAACTGAAGAAGCAGAGAAATGAGTGTTATTTCTCATGAGTGGAGCTGCAAATATTTGTGGCTACTTTGCATCTACCACAGTGGTCTTACTCATACACGATTATGGATTCACATTAACAGCAGAGAGCAAATGTCAAAACCATCATGGACAATGTTCCTATTACTACCTGAATAATTTTGAGAACTAGTTTTGATTCTCCTAATATAATTAGTTGTTGAAGACATGAATATAAAAACCAGAGAGTGAGGTATCAAATTGTTTACTTAATCTAGGGAGAGTATTATTGCAAATCCCTGGCAATCACCAGAAGAGTGGAGTGAAAGTCGATAGCGTGATGGTGATATAACATGGTGTGAATAGGGCATTTAATGGGAGTAGCTTGCATCTTGTTAAATCTGCTCCATGATTTATGAGCTGCATGTGAATGAGCATGCCCAGGGGCTACCTACGGGGGAAAAGAGTGTGTCAAGGAAAAGGTATAATAACTCTCAGTTAAGTCAAAGAGATATAAATAGATAAAATATCTGTGAAGACAGTGAGGACTATATTTGTCCATTATTTAAAATGGAGCAGAGCACACAATGGAAGAAGCTCAACAAATTTTCAGTGTAGCAAAGAAAAGGTGAGTCTAAGGGACTCTAAGTTCAGGTATCTGAAAGAAGTCACATGTGATTGAAAATGTTTGATACTACCATTTTATTGAGAATTTGGAAAACAATCATTTTTTGCTGGCAGAATGGTATGCCTCTAGCTGTTGATTCTGATTCAGGAAAAGAACATGAAGACTTTGGAAACAGTTTTTGTTTGAACAATAAAGGGCAGGCAAGATACCATTGTATGTGTTTCTCAAGAAATCAATTAATGAACTGGAAACTTAGAACTAACAACACATGAAGAGGAACAATAAATATTAACCCACCTTTGTACATAGACAGGTTGTATTGAATTCTGAGGAAAGAAAACACGGAAGCTATCAAAAGACATAAGTTCAAGAGGAAAGGGGGAGATAGCTGCCATGAAAGGCAAATCAATGAAGAGTTTTACCTCACCTCTACCATTAGGTATATATAGTGAATGTGGAAATTAAATTGACATCATGTAAATCTTATGCAAATCCAAACACAAGGGAGCAATCTTCCTGTTTCCTCTTTCCTTTCACCTCACATAAACTTCACTAGTGAAAAATACTGGGACCATGTGTGTTGCTAATGCTCCCTGTAGTCCCAGCACTGTGGGAGGCTGAGGCATTGGGTGGATCTCTTGAGCCTAGGAGTTTGAGACCAGCCTGGGCAACATGGTGAAACCCTGCTCTACAAACAAACAGACAAACAAACAAACCCAAATATTAGTCAGGCATGGTGGCATGCCTGTAGTCCCTCTGTACTTGGGAGACTGAGGCAAGAGGATAGCTTGAGCCTGGAAAGTGGAGGTTCCAGTGAGCTGAGATTGCACCACTGCACTCCAGCCTGGTCGACAGAGTGAGGTCCTGCCCTATTCCCACTATGAGGGAAAAAGGCTTAATCTGTAGAGTTGTTGGGAATAGGAGATAAAGGGTCCTAATGGAGTTTTGTGCTATGACCCCTATATTCTACTTCCCCAGGATAACAAATGTCCAGTAAAGGTAAACATGAAACAGTGCTGGCTAGCTACAATAGATGTAATTTCTGAATTTCATCACAGTGGGAAAGTCTAAGCCTGAATAAGGAGAAGATATTAAGAAAAATTCTCTGACAAACCAACTCCAGGAGAGGAATTTGAGGTCTGTGGTTCATGGAGTATAACCAGAGAAACAAAAATTCTCATATCCAGCTCAGTTAGATTAACACAAAACCCTTGTGCTAAAGAAAGATCTAACCGAAAGATATGCCTGGATCCAAGCAAAAATCTATTTATCTCATTTTCTATTGTCTACACAAGGTGTTGATGTTCAACCAAAATTAGGAGGTATATGAAAAGCCTAGGAAACAAACATATTCCAAAGACACAAAAGAATTAGCACTAGACTCAAAATACGACATAAGAATTTAAATTTATTTTGCTAAAGGCTCCATTTGAAAAGAGGGTCAACACACAAGATCATATGTGTAGTTTCATCTTAGTGAGAGAAATTATAAGAAATCAAATAGAAATGCTAGCAATCTAAAGCACAGTAACAGAGATAAAAAATGCCTATGACTGGCTCATTCATAAACTCAACACAGATGAGGCAAAGATGTCATTGAACTTAAAAATAGTTCACTAGAAATTACCAAATGTGAAATACAAAGATAAAGAGTAGTATTAAACTAAATAGATTTCTTCCACAATTACCTCTGTACTTTGAATTTCTCTGTAGTAAACTGCAACCTAACTCAGTATATACAAACTGCAACATAATTTGAGTATATTCTTTTAACAAGCAGCTGAGTCTCAGCCAATCATCACAGCCAAAATTCAGCCAATTATAGGCTGTCAACTGATCAGACCATGCCCAAATAAGGCAAATGCTGAGCTGGAATCAATCAAGCTCTTTCTGTATGTCACATCCTTTTTCTGTCTGTAAATATTACCTGCCCACGTCTACATTAGGTATTTCTCCTAATGCTATCCCTCCCCTAGCCCTCCACCCACCTGGGTGTGTGATGTTCTCCTCCCTGTGCCCCTATGGTTTCATTGTGTCTGAACTCTTTTTCTGTCTTCTAGTACAGTTTCTCATGTGATATAAGTTGTTTATATTTTAATTGTATTACTTCCCCATTTTTCCCCCAAAATATATTTTAAGGATAGTTTTTCATTTTATTAATATATACTTTCCAATTTCTATTATGACATATCATTGCTTGCTAAGATTCTGGTTATCTTGAATGGGGTCAGTTTAGGAATATCTGAAGAAAGGACAGAGGAAGAATGAACTAGGAAAGCCTATAGCTTTGGTTAAACACAGCTGCCCTAATAAGTCTCTGTCAAATGTGTACTTATTTTTTTCCACCATCATGTCTCTCCTTAACTGTCTGAATTGATATATTTCGAATTCTGTCTGGGTAATTATCAGGATCCAGGAATTTGGGGCAGCACACAGTAAAATCCCTCATCTCATCAGCTCTTAGTTGTATTATCTGGTGACTTCCCCTTCTTTTCCCTCTTTTACCAACTTGCACATCTGACAGTGTCCTCTCTCAAAGAGGAAAAATTATAGATAATCAGAGTCACACGTTGGCCTGATTTATCTTTCAATGAAGATTTTTTATTTATTTATTTTTTATTTTTTAAATTTATTTATTATTATTATACTTTAAGTTGTAGGGTACATGTGCATAACGTGCAGGTTTGTTACATATGTATACTTGTGCCATGTTGGTCTGCTGCACCCATCAACTCGTCATTTACATCAGGTATAACTCCCAATGCAATCCCTCCCCCCTCCCCCCTCCCCATGATAGGCCCCAGTGTGTGATGTTCCCCTTCCTGAGTCCAAGTGATCTCATTGTTCAGTTCCCACCTATGAGTGAGAACATGCGGTGTTTGGTTTTCTGTTCTTGTGATAGTTTGCTAAGAATGATGGTTTCCAGCTGCATCCATGTCCCTACAAAGGATGCAAACTCATCCTTTTTTATGGCTGCATAGTATTCCATGGTGTATATGTGCCACATTTTCTTAATCCAATCTGTCACTGATGGACATTTGGGTTGATTCCAAGTCTTTGCTATTGTGAATAGTGCTGCAATAAACATATGTGTGCATGTGTCTTTATAGCAGCATAATTTATAATCCTTTGGGTATATCCCCAGTAATGGGATGGCTGGGTCATATGGTACATCTAGTTCTAGATCCTTGAGGAATCGCCATACTGTTTTCCATAATGGTTGAACTAGTTTACAATCCCACCAACAGTGTAAAAGTGTTCCTATTTCTCCACATCCTCTCCAGCACCTGTTGTTTCCTGACTTTTTAATGATCGCCATTCTAACTGGTGTGAGATGGTATCTCATTGTGGTTTTGATTTGCATTTCTCTGATGGCCAGTGATAATGAGCATTTTTTCATATGTCTGTTGGCTGTATGAATGTCTTCTTTTGAGAAATGTCTGTTCATATCCTTTGCCCACTTTTTGATGGGGTTGTTTGTTTTTTTCTTGTAAATTTGTTTGAGTTCTTTGTAGGTTCTGGATATTAGCCCTTTGTCAGATGAGTAGATTGCCAAAATTTTCTCCCATTCTGTAGGTTGCCTGTTCACTCTGATGGTAGTTTCTTTTGCTGTGCAAAAGCTCTTTAGTTTAATTAGATCCCATTTGTCAATTTTAGCTTTTGCTGCCGTTGCTTTTGGTGTTTTAGACATGAAGTCTTTGCCCATGCCTATGTCCTGAATGGTACTACCTAGGTTTTCCTCTAGGATTTTTATGGTATTAGGTCTAACATTTAAGTCTCTAATCCATCTTGAATTAATTTTCGTATAAGGAGTAAGGAAAGGATCCAGTTTCAGCTTTCTACTTATGGCTAGCCAATTTTCCCAGCACCATTGATTAAATAGGGAATCCTTTCCCCATTTCTTGTTTTTCTCAGGTTTGTCAAAGATCAGATGGCTGTAGATGTGTGGTATTATTTCTGAGGACTCTGTTCTGTTCCATTGGTCTATATCTCTGTTTTGGTACCAGTACCATGCTGTTTTGGTTACTGTAGCCTTGTAGTATAGTTTGAAGTCAGGTAGCGTGATGCCTCCAGCTTTGTTCTTTTGACTTAGGATTGTCTTGGAGATGCGGGCTCTTTTTTGGTTCCATATGAACTTTAAAGCAGTTTTTTCCAATTCTGTGAAGAAACTCATTGGTAGCTTGATGGGGATGGCATTGAATCTATAAATTACCTTGGGCAGTATGGCCATTTTCACGATATTGATTCTTCCTATCCATGAGCATGGTATGTTCTTCCATTTGTTTGTGTCCTCTTTTATTTCACTGAGCAGTGGTTTGTAGTTCTCCTTGAAGAGGTCCTTTACATCCCTTGTAAGTTGGATTCCTAGGTATTTTATTCTCTTTGAAGCAATTGTGAATGGAAGTTCATTCATGATTTGGCTCTGTGTTTGTCTGTTATTGGTGTATAAGAATGCTTGTGATTTTTGCACATTAATTTTGTATCCTGAGACTTTGCTGAAGTTGCTTATCAGCTTAAGGAGATTTTGGGCTGAGACAATGGGGTTTTCTAAATATACAATCATGTCATCTGCAAACAGGGACAATTTGACTTCTTCTTTTCCTAACTGAATACCCCTGATTTCTTTCTCTTGCCTAATTGCCCTAGCCAGAACTTCCAACACTATGTTGAATAGGAGTGGTGAGAGAGGGCATCCCTGTCTTGTGCCAGTTTTCAAAGGGAATTTTTCCAGTTTTTGCCCATTCAGTATGATATTGGCTGTGGGTTTGTCATAAATAGCTCTTATGATTTTGAGGTATGTTCCATCAATACCGAATTTATTGAGAGTTTTTAGCATGAAGGGCTGTTGAATTTTGTCAAAAGCCTTTTCTGCATCTATTGAGATAATCATGTGGTTCTTGTCTTTGGTTCTGTTTATATGCTGGATTATGTTTATTGATTTGCGAATGTTGAACCAGCCTTGCATCCCAGGGATGAAGCCCACTTGATCATGGTGGATAAGCTTTTTGATGTGTTGTTGAATCCGGTTTGCCAGTATTTTATTGAGGATTTTTGCATCGATGTTCATCAGGGATATTGGTCTAAAATTCTCTTTTTTTGTTGTGTCTCTGCCAGGCTTTGGTATCAGGATGATGTTGGCCTCATAAAATGAGTTAGGGAGGATTCCCTCTTTTTCTATTGATTGGAATAGTTTCAGAAGGAATGGTACCAACTCCTCCTTATACCTCTGGTAGAATTCAGCTGTGAATCCATCTGGTCCTGGACTTTTTTTGGTTGGTAGGCTATTAATTATTGCCTCAATTTCAGAGCCTACTATTGGTCTATTCAGGGATTCAACTTCTTCCTGGTTTAGTCTTGGAAGAGTGTAAGTGTCCAGGAAATTATCCATTTCTTCTAGGTTTTCCAGTTTATTTGTGTAGAGGTGTTTATAGTATTCTCTGATGGTAGTTTGTATTTCTGTGGGGTCGGTGGTGATATCCCCTTTATCATTTTTAATTGTGTCGATTTGATTCTTCTCTCTTTTCTTCTTTATTAGTCTTGCTAGTGGTCTGTCAATTTTGTTGATCTTTTCAAAAAACCAACTCCTGGATTCATTGACTTTTTGGAGGGTTTTTTGTGTCTGTATCTCCTTCAGTTCTGCTCTGATCTTAGTTATTTCTTGCCTTCTGCTAGCTTTCGAATGTGTTTGCTCTTGCTTCTCTAGTTCTTTTAATTGCAATGTTAGAGTGTCAATTTTTGATCTTTCCTGCTTTCTCTTGTGGGCATTTAGTGCTATGAATTTCCCTCTACACACTGCTTTAAATGTGTCCCAGAGATTCTGGTATGTTGTATCTTTGTTCTCATTGGTTTCAAAGAACATCTTTATTTCTGCCTTCATTTCGTTATGTACCCAGTAGTCATTCAGGAGCAGGTTGTTCAGTTTCCATGTAGTTGAGCGGTTTTGATTGAGTTTCTTAGTCCTGAGTTCTAGTTTGATTGCACTGTGGTCTGAGAGACAGTTTGTTATAATTTCTGTTCTTGTACATTTGCTGAGGAGTGCTTTACTTCCAATTATATGGTCAATTTTGGAGTAAGTACGATGTGGTGCTGAGAAGAATGTATATTCTGTTGATTTGGGGTGGAGAGTTCTATAGATGTCTATTAGGTCTGCTTGCTGCAGAGATGAGTTCAATTCCTAGATATCCTTGTTAACTTTCTGTCTCGTTGATCTGTCTAATGTTGACAGTGGAGTGTTGAAGTCTCCCATTATTATTGTATGGGAGTCTAAGTCTCTTTGTAAGTCTCTAAGGACTTGCTTTATGAATCTGGGTGCTCCTGTATTGGGTGCATATATGTTTAGGATAGTTAGCTCTTCCTGTTGAATCGATCCCTTTACCATTATGTAATGGCCTTCTTTGTCTCTTTTGATCTTTGATGGTTTAAAGTCTGTTTTATCAGAGACTAGGATTGCAACCCCCGCTTTTTTTTGTTCTCCATTTGCTTGGTAAATCTTCCTCCATCCCTTTATTTTGAGCCTATGTATGTCTCTGCGTCTGAGATGGGTCTCCTGAATACAGCAGACTGATGGGTCTTGACTCTTTATCCAGTTTGCCAGTCTGTGTCTTTTCATTGGAGCATTTAGTCCATTTACATTTAAGGTTAAGATTGTTATGTGTGAACTTGATCCTGCCATTATGATATTAACTGGTTATTTTGCTCGTTAGTTGATGCAGTTTCTTCCTAGCCTCGATGGTCTTTACATTTTGGCATGTTTTTGAGATGGCTGGTACCGGTTGTTCCTTTCCATGTTGAGTGCTTCCTTCAGGGTCTCTTGTAAGGCAGGCCTAGTGGTGACAAAATCTCTAAGCATTTGCTTATCTGTAAAGGATTTTATTTCTCCTTCACTTATGAAACTTAGTTTGGCTGGATATGAAATTCTGGGTTGAAAATTCTTTTCTTTAAGAATGTTGAATATTGGCCCCCACTCTCTTCTGGCTTGTAGAGTTTCTGCCGAGAGATCTGCTGTGAGTCTGATGGGCTTCCCTTTGTGGGTAACCCGACCTTTCTCTCTGGCTGCCCTTAAGATTTTTTCCTTCATTTCGACTTTGGTGAATCTGGCAATTATGTGTCTTGGAGTTGCTCTTCTCGAGGAGTATCTTTGTGGCGTTCTCTGTATTTCCTGGATTTCAATGTTGGCCTGCCCTACTAGGTTGGGGAAGTTCTCCTGGATGATATCCTGAAGAGTGTTTTCCAACTTGGTTCCATTTTCTCCCTCACTTTCAGGCACCCCAATCAGACGTAGATTTGGTCTTTTTACATAATCCCATACTTCTTGCAGGCTTTGTTCATTTCTTTTTCTTCTTTTTTCTTTTGGTTTCTCTTCTTGCTTCATTTCATTCATTTGATCCTCAATCGCTGATCCTCTTTCTTCCAGTTGATCGAGTCGGTTACTGAAGCTTGTGCATTTGTCACGTATTTCTCGTGTCATGGTTTTCATCTCTTTCATTTCGTTTATGACCTTCTCTGCATTAATTACTCTAGCCGTCAATTCTTCCACTTTTTTTTCAAGATTTTTAGTTTCTTTGCGCTGGGTACGTAATTCCTCCTTTAGCTCTGAGAAATTTGATGGACTGAAGCCTTCTTCTCTCATCTCGTCAAAGTCATTCTCCGTCCAGCTTTGATCCGTTGCTGGCGATGAGCTGCGCTCCTTTGCCGGGGGAGATGTGCTCTTATTTTTTGAATTTCCAGCTTTTCTGCCCTGCTTTTCCCCCATCTTTGTGGTTTTATCTGCCTCTGGTCTTTGATGATGGTGATGTACTGATGGGGTTTTGGTGTAGGTGTCCTTCCTGTTTGATAGTTTTCCTTCTAACAGTCAGGACCCTCAGCTGTAGGTCTGTTGGAGATTGCTTGAGGTCCACTCCAGACCCTGTTTGCCTGGGTATCAGCAGCAGAGGCTGCAGAAGATAGAATATTTCTGAACAGCGAGTGTACCTGTCTGATTCTTGCTTTGGAAACTTCCTCTCAGGGGTGTACTCCACCCTGTGAGGTGTGGGGTGTCAGACTGCCCCTAGTGGGGGATGTCTCCCAGTTAGGCTACTCAGGGGTCAGGGACCCACTTGAGCAGGCAGTCTGTCCCTTCTCAGATCTCAACCTCCATGTTGGGAGATCCACTGCTCTCTTCAAAGCTGTCAGACAGAGTCGTTTGCGTCTGCAGAGGTTTCTGCTGCTTTTTTGTTGTTGTTGTTGTTGTTGTGTAGCTGTGCCCTGTCCCCAGAGGTGGAGTCTACAGAGACAGGCAGGTTTCCTTGAGCTGCTGTGAGCTCCACCCAGTTGGAGCTTCCCAGCAGCTTTGTTTACCTACTTAAGCCTCAGCAATGGCGGGTGCCCCTCCCCCAGCCTCGCTGCTGCCTTGCCGGTAGATCACAGACTGCTGTGCTAGCAATGAGGGAGGCTCCGTGGGCGTGGGACCCTCCCGGCCAGGTGTGGGATATGATCTCCTGGTGTGCCTGGTTGCTTAAAGCGCAATATTGGGGTGGGAGTTACCCAATTTTCCAGGTGTTGTGTGTCTCAGTTCCCCTGGCTAGGAAAAGGGATTCCCTTCCCCCTTGTGCTTCCCAGGTGAGGCGATGCCTCACCCTGCTTCAGCTCTCGCTGGTCGGGCTGCAGCAGCTGACCAGCACCGATCCTCCGGCACTCCCCAGTGAGATGAACCCAGTACCTCAGTTGAAAATGCAGAAATCACCGGTCTTCTGTGTCGCTGGCGCTGGGAGTTGGAGACTGGAGCTGTTCCTATTCGGCCATCTTCAGCAATGTTCCCTCAATGAAGATTTTAAATCGTATCTCTACTATATTTTAAAATCACTTATCTAGTTATATTCCATGTTGTGACTGTAGACCTGACAGAAAGGTAAGGCATTACCTATGTTACATCAAGGAGTTCAGTAAATATCTTTATCTTCATGTGTAGTATATTTTATACTATTTGATAAATATGTTTCATAGTCTGTGATTTTCAAATGTATTCATATCCTTGTTCCAAGGAAGGTGTCATGTTGGTGGTTTCTTTTTTGCTTTCATTCTCAATATTTCATCATAAGGAAAAGCGTGAAACTCCTTTTACACTGGAGTAAATAGGAACCACTTTCAGAGAAAAAAGTATACTCATAGGATATTTAATCAGGAAAGATATAATTACTCTGATACACTAAAATGTTTGTATAAATATAGGTAATATAACCCCCCAAATTAACTGTAAGATAATACTGCTTCGTAAGTGTCAATCAGTTAAGTATTTTGGAATATTTGCCAAGAACGTTTATCTTATGTTAGGAAAGTTAACCACAGCTTGTCTTTTTGTCAGTTTTTTAAACGTTTTTGATTCTTGCCATTCTACCTGTGTGACCATGAGCTGTGTGTTTTGTATACAAAATAATCTAAGTTTTTCTACCGTTACTGAGGATGGGAAAAGGAAGAGGACAATGACTGCATTGAACTAATTCAATAACATAACCAAATCATTAATAAGTCAAGGCACATATTTAAAAGAATATAGAAATGGATCAAACATATTCCAGAGTGGTTGTTTAATTTTAACGAAAAGGCTTTAAAAATTTTTACATAGTTTTATACTCTTTTACTCCTTTTGCCTACATCATCTTATTTGGGTTTTTCCATTCCTCTGTGTAATAAGAAAGAATGGTTTTACTATTCTCTTTTTGTAGAGGAGCAAATTTAGAGTCCTTAAATTCACACTGCTAGTAACAAGCTTAAGTTGACATTACAGATCCCCTGTCTTCAATCTCCTGAAAGTTGCCTCAACATGACCATCTAAATATACACTTGCGGCCGGGCGCGGTGTCTCACGCCTGTAATCCCAGCATTTTGGGAGGCCGAGGGGGGCGGATCATGAGGTCAGGATATCGAGACCATCCTGGCTAATATGGTGAAACCCCGTCTCTACTAAAAATACAAAAATTAGCCGGGCGTGGTGGCAGGCACCTGTAGTCCCAGCTACTCGGGAGGCTGAGGCAGGAGAATGGTGTGAACCCTGGAGGCGGAGCTTGCAGTGAGTAGAGATAGCGCCACTGCACTCCAGCCTGGGTGACAGAGCAAGACTTCATCTCAAAATAAATAAATAATAAATAAATAAATATACACTTGCAATCAGCATTCTAGGAAAATGAATAAAACATCTTCAAGTGCCATAAAAATGCAGATTTTTTTGAACACAATTTATTCTCCTAAATAAGCTAAAATTTCCCTATAATATTATTTGCATCAGTATTTTGTGGCATAATACAACACAGCCTACAAGTGCCCTGGCTTTGACATCAGGCAGGCCTGGAATCAAAATTAGGCTTTCTTATCTGGGACCTGTATGTGATTTTGGGTAAATCCTTCACCCTGATAAGTCTTAGCTATTATTGGTAAATTGGGATATTAGTATTTATTTCCCATTGACCTTTTCGAGTTTGAGTAATTTTATGTGGGTGACTCAAACATGTAATTGTCTATCCAATATCTAATACAAATTATCTTCCCAAATATCAGAAACTTACCTTGAAAAGGAGTTATAATTAGTGGATTTAGGAGCATGTAACACTATTTCTACTTTATAGTTAAGAAAAAATGAGGTTCAGAAATGTTAAAGGACAAAATTAGAATGTCTGTTCAGATTAGGTTCTCCAAGCAGTACAAATCCAGCAAAAAATATATTATTGCCTTAAATTGAAATTTTTTTTCTTTCATAGAGCCAGCAATCAGAAGTAGACATTCTAGAGCTGTAGAGACTAGAAATCAAAAGTCTTCTATTTTATTGTTCTACCTTTCCTTGCTCCTTCATAATCTAAGACAGCATCAGTGTCTAGTTACATTTACATTCCAGCTAGCAGAGGAAGAAATAACAAAGAATATTTTATTTTATTTTATTTTATTTTATTTATTATTATTATTATACTTTAAGTTCTTCTTTATTTTATTTTATTTTATTTTATTTTATTTTTTATTATTATTATACTTTAAGTTCTAGGGTACATGTGCATAACGTGCATTGGGCAGTCAAGAAGTGACTCAGATTTCACTTTCATCAGGAACCTTTCCCAAGCCTACATTTGGAAGTGCTGTGTGACATAATGTCACACATATGAAATGTACTCAAACACCAATTTAAATATAGTTTTTCTGCTGTTAAAAAAAAAAAAAGAAATAACAAAGAATAAAGGACAAGGTATAAAGCAGATTCCTTAAAAGCTGCAACTTAACAATTTGGCCACAGCTTTATCATGTAGCTACATCAAGCAGTGAGACTAAATAATATAATCTCTGTTCCAGGAAGACTGTGTTGTGCTAAGGATTAAGTGTGTTCTGACAAAGAAATAAGGGAAGAGTGAATATCAGGTTATGTAACTATCAGTGCATGCCATGATATGTTTGATGTTCACTTGAGGTTTGTTTGTAAGCGTCTAACTAATTTCCTCTTCTATTAATAATTTTGCACAAGAAGATCCAGATTCTACTATGGACATTATTTCTTTTATATCTTTAACAAATATCTTTCCATCAAGATGTACTCTTACTTTGTTCCCACTGTATATGGGGATTCCAATAACTACTAGTTCCAGTATAGCTCGTCATTAAATTCTCATTGTATTTTGGTCTTCGTTTAAAATCTTTCTCCAATATAGTTCAGTATTTCTGTTTTATTTAATGAGTAACTGGTTACACCATTACATCAATGACTGTGGTGTATTACTTTAATTTTTGAGGGCTTGTAATAATCTTCTAATACCTGTTATGGAAAGTTTCCTTTCACTATTATTATCCATTATTATTAGAGTTTTTCTATTTTCTTCACAATTTATTTTTTGACAAATTTTAGCCTCAGTGGTTCTAAAAATCTTTCTAGAAAGCATGTCTAAAAATCTTGTTAATTAATATTTCTCATTTATTGTACAAATTTTTAAATTAACATGTTGATAAGGTTGAGTCTATTGAGAAACATTGTATGATTTTAAAACTGTTCAATTATTTCACAGTCTTAAAGATTTTTCCAAACAGATCTATCATAATTAGACACTTATATGTTGGCCCTTTTGTTAACATTAAAATGAGGACTTTTCTTCCATTTCATCTATTATATTTCCCAATTGCTTTTATATATAAAAGCTATTGATTTATATATAGTAATTTAGTTCTTAACCACTTTAGTAAATTTTTTCTTTGTAGTTACCCTTCCAGTTTATTCTCTTATATTTTCTGAACACTGTCATGTCATCTATAAAAAAAGTACTAGCACATCTTCATTCTCAATTTTATACTTCTAATGTATTTATCTTTACTAACTTTATTGTTTGGTATCCTCAAACAAAAGTTAAATGATTATAATGCTGGTGGTCATTTTTACTTTATTTCTGACTTTAAAGGGAGTGCTCTTAAGAGTTCTCCATTGAGAACAATCTGGCATTTGGTTTTAGAGAAACATATCTTATAGTACATATTCATGTATTTATTTTTATAAAGATTAATATACTTTTAAAATTCCAGAATGATTGCATTATTCATCCACAATAGCAATTCCTATCATTCCCTTTTATATTAATATTCCGGAAAATTTATTAATTATCAAATGGCTATTAGGTAAATAATATGACAGGAAAAAAGAGTGGAATCATGCTGTAGGATGTTTAATATGGACCATGCCAGGAGCGAGCACTACCATTGACCTACTACGAAGCATATGGATCTAATTATGTGAATAATCGAGCTTTTCAGCTGCATTACCTATTAATAAGGCAAGAATTTTGACAATGTGTGAATAAAACCTCAACAACAGTGGTTGAAACAAGAGAGCAGGGTGTTTCTTGCTCAGGCAAAACTCAGATATAGGAATTCAAGGGCATCTTATGGCTCCACAGTTCTCTGGGACTCAAGCCACCTCCAACTTTGCATTCTTTTATCCCTAAAATAGTGCCTTGTGTTTAGATGTCGGGATTGAATTTCAACTATCACATCAATAATCCAAACCACAACATGGAGGAAGGGAAGAGGAATTGACATGTGCCCTCCATCTTAGGACATGTCCCAGAAACCGTGGACACTATTTCTGTTTATATCTCTGTGGTCCACACTTAGTCACATGGTTGCTTGTGCAAAGAAAACTGGAAATTTAGCCTTAATTCTGGGAAACCATATTCCCAGCTAAAATTCTATGATTCTTTTACAAATAAAGAATGAAAAATAGATATTAAGAATTACCTAGCAGGTTTTTTTTCCCCAGTAGGCTGACTTTCACTATTGAATTGAGCTAATTAGATATTTTTTAAGCTTCTTTCTTGAAGCAGAAAGTTGTACTACAACTGGATCACATATATTTTCTAGTACACCTTTGCACATTATTATAAATCCTAGTATTTCCATCTTCAGCTATTTAATATTTTCCATGAAATATGTTAAAGTCTTTTTATGAGAGGGAAGCTTCAAAAGCCATTTGTGATGTATTTTGTAGTTGCAATGTAGCCTGGGAAACTTCTGGAAGGTTTTTGTTGATAAATAGTTTTATCTAATACATTATAAACAAGCCTAACTTTGTATTTACGTTCTGACACAGTATTCTGACACTGAAGAGGCTGGAAAATTTAAGTATACTAAATATTAGCTAATACATCAATTTCCTCTACATTTTCACCCTATCCAGGAAAAAAAAAAAAAAAAGCAAAGTCAGGTAATCAAATATCATGACTTCCTCTTCCATTCTCCAATAAAAGCCCTGCCACAATCTCAATCCCCAGCTCCGGCACAATGGCTTTTCTTCCTTCCTGGGTTTGTGTACTAGTTGGTTACTTTTCTGCTTCTTTAGCAGGGTCTTCCAATCTCTCAGATATAGAGCCCCCTCTGTGGAAGGAGAGTCCTGGTCAGCTCAGTGACTACAGGGTGGAGAACAGAGTGTACATTATTAATCCGTGGGTATACCTTGAGAGAATGGGGATGTATAAAATCCTATTGAACCAGACAGCCAGGTATTTTGCAAAATTTGCACCAGAAAATGAACAAAATATTTTATGGGGATTGCCTCTGCAATATGGCTGGCAATATAAGACAGGTAAGAATGACTCTTCTTTTCATTGTAATGATCTACCAGTAGACCTAAGAAGTGTTTGGGAAATTATACTCTGTATATACCCTACCATGCTTTTAAAAATTGATTCTTTGTCTTGCTCTCTTTTCCCTTATAGTATTTGTTTTTCTACCTATCCTTCTCCTTATTCATAAATCCTTCTTTTGTGGGTTTTGCATTATTATTAGAAAGTTCAATGAGGCATAAGACATAGTTATCACCTGTGAAAAGACATCACATCTCATCTATTGAGCATTTCACAAATATTTATTGAAATTCTACTAAGTGCCACACTCCTTTCTAAGCAATGAGATGAACCGAACAGTCAAGGGAATATACAAAGTGATGTCAAATTAGTTTGAATTTCTTAGAATTCCAATTATGATAAGAGGTTATAAAGAATCATCACATTGTGCATGAGGATCTTTCTCTGTAAAACATTTGCTTCCTCTTGGAAGTAAAGTACCTTACAGTGTATAGACAGAAGTTACGTTTTGGGATAAAATATGCATGAATTGAAAGATACTTTTGTTCTGGTTGATAGAAGCTCATGAGAAAGAGTGGTGCCTGTTTCCCAGTCCACACTGATAACACAGCCAATAAAGAAAATATTGTGTGTGAAAGAGAGGTTAAGAAAAGAGTAATTTCATTTGGAAGAAAAGCAATGATTATTTTCTAATATTCACATAATGCATATTACACTTGAAACACCTTTGGTGCTTCTTCTCACCTCACATCGCAACCTTATAATGTAGTTAATATTATTATCCCCATGTCGTAGATGAGAAAACTAAGGCATTAGAGGTTATTTAGATAAAGTCAAGCTAGTGAGTGGTGGAGCAGGGGTTTGTTTTGACTCTTGATCATCTCTTTTTATGTGTATGCATATTGCTTCATAGTTTCGATTAGGAGGTAGAGGAGGAAATAGAAGAGAGAATCCTTACAAAAGCAAATAATATTTAGGACCTATAATTCAAAAGTAGAAAACTGTGTTGTTGTTAAGGAAAAGAAAAGAAATTTATTGGGGTCTAAAAAATAAAAGATAGAAAAGAATGATGGGAATACCAACATATATCATTCAGAAATAAATGCTTTTGTATCTACAAACAAAATCTATGTGGTTAAGCAGTAGTTACAGCCAGTTCCAAAATGTGTATAATAAATACAACTATGCATCCTCTCTCCTCCAGGCAGATTAGCTGATCCAACCCAACAGACAAACTGTGGCTATGAATCTGGAGATCACATGTGCGTCTCTGTGGACAGTTGGTGGGCTGGTATGTTCATTTAAGTGGCAAAATAGATTTTAACCTTTCCTGAAAGAAAGCATTCAAATCTAAAATCTTAGGGACAGAGACAGAACTAAAACAACCTTGTTTCTATTTTAAAAAGGAATCTATTTCACCATGTACCTTATGGTCTTTAGGTCACATTAAGAGATTTAACAACCACAACGTCAATAATGATTCCTTAGGACGTATTCAGCTTTTCACAGAATGACAAAAATAAGATTCTACAAAAGCAATGGCCTCTGAGGGGCCAGTTCTGGCAGTTAGGTGGGAGGTCCAACTGATAACAAAGAATCTCCAGAATAAGGAACGATGAGAAGTGAGACATCAAGACAAATGATGCTTTTTCATTTTGCTCAGACCAGATGTGGTTAATATTGAAACCCATAAACATGCCAGAGATTAATACCTACTGCAATTCATTATACCAATCAGTAATCTCAGGCTTTAATCATATACTTTAATGCTAAAATAACCAGAAGGTATTTTCTAATTCTTTCGTTTAATTTTATGCTTTAGTAATGAAAACAATTTATACCACAAATCCTTAGAGGTATTTCCCAATAGTTAGAAACATGACCACATTAAATTTCACTTTTTCAGAGCGACACACACCATATGTATCCTTAAGCATTTTCCTCTTACTATCCCTAATTGTTCCTTTAAAAGACCCACAAATAGTAGTGGCCACAGAACTAGAATTCAGAGTTTGTTATTCTTAGATTGGTTTAGTAGTTTGGAGGATTAGCCAGCTACACTGTGGCATAGGACTCCATTCACAAATGCCTGTCTAGGATGAAATATTCTACGTCACTAATTTCTAGTGGAAATCAGTATAAGCCTAATATCCAACTAATGAAAATGTCTGAGTCTGCTGGAATAGGTTATACATAGGTAAAATTTTTAAAAATGTAAAAATAGTCTTCTTTGATTGTCAGTCCAATTATCCAATGATCTATTGTCAAAACTTACCCAAAATTTTTGCTTTAAAGGCATAAAATAAGATAAAAATGTAGTTATATCATGGTTACAAATTAAACTTACATATATAAAATAGAAAACATTCATTTACCAAGGCTATAATCATGTTAAAATATTTTAGAGAAAACTACAAATACAATTCACAATAAAACCGTAATGAGAGGTTTTGTACCATTCTGAGGAAAAGTTGATAACTTTCTTCCATTTCTACTTAATACTTTGAAAAGTGACTATTATGAAATCCATTAAAATTACTTTTTGTTTTGAAATATCATAGTCAACTACTTTAGCCAACATGTTATATATTTATGATTATGGGGTTATTAACAGAAACACAATCAAAATTATGTATTTGACCCTTAGGGGGATTTTTGCTCAATATTTTTTTCCTAGTGTTTAGCTTTTTTCATGTTTCTGGGTCTGTGAATTTTTTTAATGACTTATACCTTCCTTAAAAATATCCTCTTTGAAATTTGTTAGTGCTTGTGGTAATAATAAATCTTTTGTTCTTACAGATTTGAATTATTTTCTGTCTTCATTACCCTTCCTTGCTGCGGTTGATTCTGGTATAATGGGGATATCATCAGACGAAGTCAGGCTTTTGCCCCCACCCAAGAATGAGAGGAAGTTTTGTTATGATGTTTCCAGCTGTCGTTCATCCTTCCTTGAGACAATGAACAAGTGGAACACCTTTTACCAGGTTCCTTCTTTATAATCTTAGGAGATAGGAAGAGAATTTATTTTGTCATATCATTTCATCTAGGATTTTTTTGTGCATTGCATAATATTTTCCTTAGTATGCAAATGTAAATTGTTATGCATGATATATTAAAAATATATTGTATAGTAGAGTGCTCTGAGTAATTAATACCTACTGCCTCAATACAGCATTAACATAAATCTATCCATTCTTCTTGCCTCAAATACATTATAAAAAATGGTAAGCATACAGGATATTTGGCTGAATGGTGAAGAGGCTATTATGATTAATTGAATCTTCATGTCCACTAGGATATTAGAAGAAATTTGACTAAACTCAATGAAGAAAAGATATATTTACTAGTACTTTAGTAGATTATTGCATTAGTTCAGATCTAATGAAATATTTTAATAAGATATTTTTGTTACTCATGATTTTATGGTAATTTTAGCAGTGTTAATAGGAAAAAATAAAGACCTTATGATCTGTATAAAATATAAAGTCTGAAAATACTTGAGGTTCAATACTTACAGATGCATATGCTATTATTAAAACTAATGATATTTTTGTGTTCTTTAACGAGTGTTAGGCATTAAGGCCATATACATATTTTTACTTAGAAATAAAATTCTTCTTTTATGTAGAATATTGCTAAATTATATATCTGAACATGACTAAATTTCAGGGAGAAGTATTGTATAGTTGCTTAAATATTAATACATTTGACTTCTTTACCTTAGTATTTGCAGTCACCTTTTAGTAAGTTTGATGATCTGTTGAAGTACTTATGGGCTGCACATACTTCAACCTTGGCAGATACTATCAAAAGTTTTGAAGACGGGTAAGATCTTTAAAGTATCTTTATTTAATATGCTAAATAATTCTGGGCATTATTTATATATTTTTCTTCTTCTTCTAGAGTATTTTTCAATCTTTATATTAAATAATAAGCCTAACCATTGGAGATTATAATGAGGATGTGTAAGTATTTTAACATGATCAGGCTTAAAAAGGTGTTTTATGAAGAAAGGGAAAATTTTGAGAAAAAAAAGCCTTGCATGAAGAAACAAACAAACAAGCAACAGGCAACACATTTTCCTAATTGTACAAGACAAAATAAAATATAAATATGTAGGTGACCTTTATTATTTAATCATAGACACTGTTACAAGAAAAACTGTAGACAGATAAATATAGCAGAGTTCACTTAAGCAATGAATGATTCATTAATCAGTATCATCCTGAACCAGTAGAGGTTCAGAGAGCTTCACCCAGTGATGTGGGCAGGCAGTATTTATAGACAGAAAAAGAAAGTGACATATAGAAACACTTTGATTGGTTACAGCTCAGCATTTGCCTGATTTGGACATAGTGTGATGAGAAATTTGCCTTATATAGGTATGGTTTGATCAGTTGGCAGCCTGTGATTGGCTGAAGCTCAGCTGCCATGATTTGATGAGACTCATATTTGTTACAAGAAAATACTCTTAAGTTCGGTTGCAGTTTGTTTACAAACTACATTAAGTTGCAGTTTGCTACATATGGTGGCAATTTTAGACCAAATTTAATTTAACAATTCCCCACCTTTTGGTCTGCCTCTCAATTTTGAGAAGTTGACCAAAACCTTGGACATTGACACCACTCTCTGTCACTTTCATCATTGATTGATTTGGTATCAGTATGGAATTCACAGTTCACACATCAGGACAGTTGACTGGTATGTTCTCTTTATGTTTTCATTATTCTAATTTTAGTGAGACCATTTGACATAGAATGAATAGCTGCATAAAAGGATTTAAGACTCTGGGGAGGTTAAGGTGTGCCAGGGAGACTATTACGATGGCTATCAGGAGGCTAATACTAAGAGACTGAAGGAGCCTCCATCCATCAATTGAACCAACAAAAATCAAATATATAAATAATAAGCCAGAATAAAAATCTACTTGTTTTAACCAATTAGCTTGTTTGCTGATTTCTTACAACTGAGCTTCTACTCTACCTGATGAATTTACTTAAGTACAGCAGGGATTGTTAGCTAGTGCACATATTCCTCCCTAAAGGTAGTCCAAAGCAAGCTGGTTACCTAATATGCCTTTAGCAAGAAAATCTAAAGAAGTTTGCTGGACAATTATAGCGTTTGCAGTAGAATCAGCTATAGTAACTAATGCATGAGACATATTTCTAAGCATAACCTCCTTTACATTTATACAAAGCCAGGGAAGGAATTTTCTACCCAACAATACCCATTAAGAAGAATTCATACCTGCTGGTAAACTCCTCTTTATTCCATAGTTCAAATTAAGAGTTACAGACCAATATCAAGTTTCCAATTAGTTATGGAGTGACAGGAGTACCCTTGGAATCCCTTAATTGCCAATGGCTCCTTATTTTGCAATTATTGAGACATGGATTTGCCCACATATATGGTTGGTTGTTAAATCCTCTACAAATAAAAACATATTCCGGAAGAACCCTACAGATAGTCTCCTGTTTGAGATGCCTTGTGCATTATGAGTCAGCATTATGAGTCAGCATTAGTAATATTTGTCTAAGGCCTCATTTTTTAATCATTGTATGGTTAGAAGATACTAACAACTAAAGGATTAGGGTTATAAATTTGCCTACAAACGTCGAATTATCTTCCTTTTGTTTTTCAAATTCAATTCTGGCTTAATTTAACTACCAAACTCTCATTATAGGTTTTGCCTACTGTTAGATTTAAACAGGCAGTCTGAATATTTCAGTCTAAAAGTCTAGCTGTTTAGAAAGAACTAGATATTGCACATGGAATATCAGTGAAATTTCTTACAGGATTAACCAGAGTATCTCTAAGATCATGTGAGGATTTAGGTTTAACATGACATATGCAATACTCAGTTAAGTTCCATGCAGAAGTAATTGATTATGAAATCTTCATTATCACATTACATTGCCATATATAAACAGAAAAGAAACATGGGTCAAAAAGGAAAGGGGGAAAAGACTTCATGTTGACAGAGGAGAAAAGACTTTATTCATGATTTTGGGAAAGCTGTCTACATCAAGGATGCCATCTTCTTCTGGGGGAAAAAAAACGTCCCTAGTAAGCTTTACCTAGAGGTCTCCAGTGGGTGTACAGTCCCAAGGGTCTGGAGGAGTTCTCTCAAGTTGAGAAATGTGGATCCAAGACTCAAATCCCTGAAGTTGTGCTGCAAAAAAGAGCTTGGTGTGGTCCCTTCTGATGGAGTTCAAGGGCAGTCTTTCTTTGGTGTTGTTTCCAAAAGAACTGATCTCTAGGTTCTAGATCATGAATGATCTGGTTGTTATCAGTTGGTGGGCCACAAAGGGCTTCTTTCATCTGGTGAAAATATGCTTTGGCAAAATGCATTGAAGTCTCACAATTTTGAGTCATATCAGAATTTAGAAAAACATGAGATATATGAGGTTTTATTATTAGAGACATAGGCCTTCCAATAACTATTTCACAGAGTCAATCTGTCTTTTCCTACAGAAGTGGATTTGATTGCTATCAGTCAGTAGGACCTTTTACCAATGCAATCCAACAAATTCCATTAGCTTTGTCTAATGCCACCGTGTTTCTAATACCTTTTTAAACTGTTTTACAACTTTTCTGGTAAAATGAGTACCTATATTGCTAGAGATGTTTCCAGGAATGCCCCATAAAGACACTTTCCAATAACCTTTTCACTATTGTTATAGCATTAGCCTTCCTGCATAGAAAAACACCTATAAAACCAGAAAATATGCACTGAAGGTGACAAATGAATTAAATATATTTGTCTGTGTTCAAATGATCCAGTATGTGCCAAAAATGTATCACTTGAGGTTTTTATTATATTACCAGCATTATCAGTGTAACAAACCAAATATTGGTGATAAGAATAGTCACTCCACCAATATTTTCCTCATTTCAGAATAGTCACTCCACCAATATTTTCCTCATAATTTGGACTATTTTATCTCTTCCTTGATGAGTATAGAGCTTTTAATAATGGAAGTTTTTAGGACCCAGGAAGGACTAGGAGGCCATCTGTGCATTCCATGAGTCCATATTTAACATTGAATTTATATATATATTTAATATATTTATTATATATTATATATTATAAATTAAAATTTTAATTTTTTAAAAAATTTTTTTTAAAAGTCAGTTTTGACTGGCACACCCAGCACTTTGGGAGCCCAACGTGGGCGGATCATGAGGTCAGGAGTTCCAGACCAGCCTGGCCAATATGGGAAACCCCGTCTCTACTAAAAATACAGAAATTAGTCAGGCATGGTGCCGCATGCCTGTAGTACCAGCTACTGGGGAGGTTGAGGCAGAAGAATTGCTTGAACCCGGTGGCAGAGGTTGCAGTGAGCTGAGATTGCGCCACTGTATTCCAGAGACTGGGGACTGGGTGACAGAGTGAGACTCCATCTCCAAAAAAAAAAAAGTCAGTTTTGTATTTCCAAATCAGGTCAATAGCTTGCTTACTAAATGGGTTATCATAGGTAATTTGATTTGAGTCAGTCTCATGATATTTGTTCAAATTGCTTATCCAAACAACTTCACTTCTGGCTGACATAGCATGAAAATCTGCCAAAGCATTTTCTTAGTAATCAATTAATTCTAGTTTGACTTGATGTTGGTTAGAAGTTTTATGAATCAATCAGTCTCTTTGTAACAGTTCTGGGAGTTCTCATTCGGTCCAAAGGAATGATCAGATTTCTAGGAATTTCATAAAATTTCTGGAACATATATTAATAATACATCCATACAAATACAACTTAAAGAAAGTTTAACATTACTTATTATTTGATAATGCTTTCCATATTATTTATCAAATAGGCCCAATTACTTTAATATCTCTCTTTTTATAAGGAGGGCTATCTTTCTGAGATGTTCCAAAGGCTCACCTGCAAAATCCCAAAGTTAATTTGAGGTCAATAAAAATACTTGATTTAGAATTTCATTTTTTGGAAGCTTGCCAAAAATATCAAAGGTTTAAAATACTTGATAAAATAGGATCACAGATCACTTCTAAATATTAATAGTCATCCATTTTAACCAGAGTGATAATTTAAAGATTCTGAAGGCAAACACAGAAAAATTACAGTTATAGAAAAACCTTCGATCTTTTATAGAGAGGACTCAGTTGTTTACATGATCAAAAAACCAAATGAAGACAACATGAAGCACAGGAAATTATCTTAGTAAAATGCAGAATCTTTGTTTTCTAGGACAATTACTTCAAGGGTAAAGAAAAACTTTTCACAATGTCCTACTAAGAACAGACCAATACTCCAAGAAAACCTTGGCTTAACACAAGGAAACAAATTCTAATTTTGCATCAGTGTACCTTGATATTAATGCTCAATTTTTAGAAAAACATAGAAATAATTCTCTTCTAATTTTAGCCAACTTGATCAACACAAATTTTTTCACAAGATTTATCTTTCACAAACCTTTTATAACTTTCTTATACATTCAATTTTTGTCCTATACTTCTTCTCTTCTCATTTTGGAACAACAGGTCATTCTATACCAGTATAAAATTTGCTCTTCTGTTTCTTGAACAAAACAAAACATCCTCATACATTATAGCTTTTCTTACCAAAAGCACATTTTACCTGTCTACTTGCATATAGCTTTGTTTTCTTTATTTCTAACTATTTCAGTTATATATAATTAAGAATCTTAACTCCTATTTACCTTAATTTCCAGTAAACACTAGGAAACAAGCAATTGTGAACTGTTGTACCAGTAATCTGTAGACTAATAAATCTATGAATTATACTTTCCAGGAGCGTGTGTTTTCTCCTGGTGAATTTGTCAGTGTGGCACAAAATACGTTTATTAACCGTCCCAAATACCTTTGGTCCCTCTGCAATAAAAAACTGTAGAAGAGGCAAAATATTATCTCTATTGAAGACTAAGCTTTGATTTTTTAAAATCTTGCCCAAATTCCTACCTAAGGGGTCTGAGGAGTCATGCCCTATGAACCATAAATTGTCATCAGATGGGTTTTATTTAACCCTATGTATCATAACTTACTTTCCAACATGACTATGGCATATGTGACAAAGAAGAAAAACAAAATATTTTACCCCAAAACATGTTTCTTTGCCATATTTTGAAATGGCTTGCAAAGCTGTCCTTCATGGGGGAAATTTGCATTTGTAAAGAATCTCTGTTAACATAGCTAGATCTTTTTCTTCCAGGCCCTCCCAGTCCTGAAGAGATTAACTGAGAGTCTAGCACTTTTTAAAGGTCTGAATAGGAAATATTTGTTATCTATTTTCTCTAAAGCAGCCACTATGAGACATCAAAAGTACCGTAGTCATCACATTCTTTTATTTTAACTTGAATATTTTCATTAATCCCAGGTTTTTAGACAAACTCAAACAATTGTTGAACCAGAAAATGTTTAAATTTTCCTATAGCCTGGATCCACCCCCATCCCCCTATTTCAAATCGTCCCGCCTTCCTGGACCAAACAATTGTATTTCTCAAATGTATTTTATTGATGTCTCATGCTTCTCTAAAACGTATAAACCAAGCTGCACCCCAGCCACCTTGGGCACATGTTTTTGGGACCTCCTGAGGGCTATGTCATGGGCCATGGTCACTCTTATTTGTCTCCGAATAAATCCCTTCAAATATTTTACAAAGTTTGACTCTCTTTGCTGACACTATTTTTCTTTTGGGCCTGAGAATTAAATTGTTGTTTGTATAGACTTCCCTCAGCCTCAACTTTCCATTCTCGATGATAAGGCTGTTAAGAAAAAAATTTTGGTATACAAAGGACATCTTTTACATGGGAATTTTATCTTGCTTATGTCCATTTAACTTACCTGTTTTTAAAATTATGTTTGAATGGCTCATAAAAATCAAATGTTAATCAGCTAGTGATTTGCTTATTTTTTTGTCTTACAAATTTTGTAATATAGAGATGACATAAGCTTATTTTTTTCTACCAGGTTTACTGTAGTAATGTAAATGTGCAAAGCATTTGGGTTAGTTCTTGTTTTTCTGAAATAATACTTAAATTATATAGGCACTTATTTTCCTTGAGTCAATTAAATACAGCTCTTTCATAATTTAAGTTTGGCACTATCATAAGGAAATAGAAAAATATCACATATATATCATGCATACAGACATATATAAACATATAGACCAAAACAGATCTTATCGAGATGGGAGAGCTCCCTGGACCCCTTTGCAGGACTTATAACAGGGGTGTGGCTTGCTTACTTGGCCACCATGTTCAAATGCCCTGTGGGATGGGGTACATGCAGGTGAGTGGGTGCCAGGGCTGAAGGCTAGGGCAAGTGCTTTTGGGCTCTGGCCTAATGGTACCATCTAGGGGTGTGTTACAATTAATGCTCTTTCAGTAGTTACTGTCCATGGATGATTAAGTGTTAACCAGCTCAGTGAAAAGTCAGGGTGACAGATTTTACATCCTGCCCTCTTGGTACCCGGGTACTTGTCCAGTGTTCAGGAAGAATTAGGTCACATGGACCTGAAGGATGGTGAATGCAGAGATTTTATAGATTGATGGAGGCCGCTCTCAGTGGGATAAATGGGGAGCTGGAAAGGGGATGAAGTGGGAAGATAACAACTCCTCTCTGACTATCCTGCTGCCTTTTCAATGTACAAATGTTTCTTCTCTTCTTCTCTGCCACACCACTCTGCTCCTCTGCCAGTGGAGTTTGGGGTTTTTATGGGTACGGGATGGGGGACATGGAGGGCCAGAGTAGTTTTGGAAAAAGCAACATTTGGGTGGGAAAACAGAGATGTGAAGTTCTCATTTAGGGCCATGGGCCCAGGCTTATGGGTGGGGACTTTGCTGGGGAACTGCCCTCTTCTACCCAGTATTTCTCTGCCTCCTGTCCATATCATTATGATTTTATTCTAAAAGTTTTCGTCATGTGCCAGCTACAGTAATACACACTCATTAATTTATTAAAGAATATCTGGATCCAAAATTGTCTTTTTCTGGCCAATGAAGCAGGCTATGTGCCCATATGGCCAAAACCCTCCTTTACGTGTGTGTGTGTGTGTGTGTGTGTGTGTGTGAGTGACAGAGAGAAGAAAAAGGTAAAACTTTTGGAAGTGTTCACTTACAAGTTTCTGAATAGTTCCTTCGTTTTCGTTTTTTCCTTAGCTCTCTCTAAATTTGCATTTCCAAAGGAATGTCTCTTACATAAAGGCAGGTAGAAAATTTATATTTCAGAGATAAAGAGCTTAGACTTCAAGTTTAAATAACATCATTTGCCTAAACCAAGAAATAAGGATATAGGTAAAGGCCCAGTTAAGGCACAATGGCCATGAACAGTACCTTAAACAAAGGCAGGGCTTGTTATGTAGATTTAAAACAATGCCTTTTTCATTGTAAATTTCTAGTGACCTAGTCCTCCTTTTGTTGCCAGTGTAGAAAAGGAGGCAGTCTTACAAATTGAGATTTTCCTTACAGATGTGATTTTTTCATATTAGTCAAGAATTTTTTTATGTCCATACTCAGCACAGAAACTTTTAATCTTATAGTCACAGATTAATTAATATTTTAGGTTAGTTTGTTTTCACAATTGAATGACAGACCAATAAGTAGTTGTTTTTCCAAGAAAGAGTTTTGGGGTGTAGTAAAGATTACGACAGCAAGAAAGAGGTAAACAGAATTGGCAGCACGGATAACGAGCAGGGGTTTTAAAAGCACAGTTTCAGTTCACTGAGAAGCCACCATGGGAGAAGCAGGATCAAACTGAAAAAACAGAGAGGGCTAATTCTTACAAATGTTTTTCTGAAAATGATCAAAGTGTCAATTAGACAGGATTGAACACAGGGACTTTCCAGATTTGATATGAACCCTCTCCTCCCCCAAAATCCACCATTCAGGGTTTTTCTTTCTGAGGGAATGGTTGATTATTACGCCAAAAGTGAAGCCTTTGTGGTTTCTTCTGGTGGGGAAACAGTACAGACAAAGGGAGTGGATTCGTCAGATGGCTGGTGTAAAAATAGACAGTTATTATTTTTTTTCAACGGCTTGGCTGTTTACAATAAAAGCAGACATCTCAATGCACAAATTTCTTTAGTTTGGGCCCCTCTTGGTTTGGGTTTTAAAATAGGTGTGAATAAGTCTTTTTTGTCCTTGGAGCTGTTGTAACTATGAAGACAAGCACCTGTTTGCATTTTGTAAGGAGTTTTCTCACTGTGGCCACTGTAATTCTAACTGTTGGTAAGATTCACCCATTTCTCTAGAAAAGCATAACTTCTGGGTCCATAGTTCTTTTTATTTTATTTTATTTTATTTTATTTTTAATTTTTTTAACATTAAATTGGCTGAAGTTCCAGATGGAGGAGTTCCAGAATCTTTGCATCCAGATGAAATCATGATTTCCTATTTTTTGGTAACGAGACCTACCTACTGAACGCAGTCCAGTTTCTGTCTGACCCAGTCAGACACCTGAGGCCTCCCTATAGGACCCACTCCTGTTTCTGTAATGACTTTTAAATATGGTCCAGATCAAAAAAATGCTCAAATGAATTCAAAGAGCTTAAAACACAAGTTCATGGAGTTTGAATCTAAGAAAGAACTCACCCATAACCCCAGTTGCTGTAAGAGTGTAAGTTTGACACTATCATAAGGAAATAGAAAAATATCACATATATATCTTGCATACAGACATACATGAACATATAGACCAAAACAGATCTTATTGAGATGAGAGAGCTCCTTGGACCACTTTGCAGGACTTGGAGCAAGGGTGTGGCTTGCTTACTTGGCCACCATGTTCAAATGCCCTGTGGGATGGGGAGAATGCAGGTGAGTGGGTGCAGGGGTTCAGTGAGCACAATGAGCCCTGGAAAGGACCTTTGCTTGGTTACTTGGTGCTTCTGGGGGTTGCTGGAGGTCTATTTTGTTTTGGTGTCTCTATTCATGTTAGTAGCTTTCCTCAGGTATCCGGTAATACTTGACTGTCTACTCAAATTTAAAAAGAATCACTTAGAAGACCTGACTGTGTGAGTGGAAATTTTCAACTAAGAACATATCTCTCAAGTAATCTTGCTGGGTTGTTTAGGTAACCTTTTAAATATTGACACTATTGTAGGAAAAAAATGGGTTCTTGTCACACAACCAGGAAAAGTCAGGCACAGACGCTTTGAAGGGTGAGGGGAATGGAATTTATGGGGCAAAAAGGAAAAAGGAAAAATTATTCTCAGCAAACTAAGAGAGAGTCCTGCTAGCAGGTTTCCTACCTCACAGTTTGAACACCAGGCCACCACTCCAGCTGAAAAGAGCAGGCTCCTCCCCTGTGTAAGGTGCAAATTCCCTGTGGCTCCACCTCATGCCACCAGTGAGTATGCGGGCATGCTCAGACAAGGCCCTGGGCAGGTTTCCTTATCTGCACAAAAGCATCTGATGTAAACACTTGTGGGGCAGGTTGGAGATTCTCTGGGGTCCCCTTTTTATCTACCTAGGCATTTGGCTGTCTCAACACTATGGTTCCAATAACTTCAAGTCTTTTCTCTTGAGCTCACCCAGTGTCCAGAAGAGACACTTTCATTCACCTGCTTCAGAAGTCAAGGCGTGACTGCTAGTATTATTGAAAGTCAAGAGAGAATGAAGAAGCAAGGGGAGGGCGTCTTTGCATTCAGTATATCATTTCCACTTACATCCCCTGTATCCAAGGTGGTGTTCCTACCTTCAACCATGATTAGTTCACACAGTGCAACGACTCTCTGTTCTACCCTTTCCAGGGCGAGCAGTGGTAGTTACCTACTATTTGAAATCTGGAAGGAAATCTTTGTATATGATTGCTTCTTTAAAGTCTTTTAATCTCCCTGATTTTAGCAATCTCCTTTCACCCAGAGAGTATTACTCAGACTTAAATCGAGGAAAATTCTACAAATTATATTAGCATTATTCTTCTGTTTTCCTCTCTGGTTGCTTAAAATTTAGTTTTCTTGATTCTATTAAATCTTTTCAACTAGTTCTTTTCAATTTCCAGCTTCCAAAATCTTGTTGTTCCCCACATGTTCTGATTTTATTTCTTCTGTCATTTTAATGGAGATTTGGTAGGTTGCAAAAGTGCAAGTATTTGTTAAAAACAGCATTTTTACTAAAAAACTCTTTTACCTAAAAATTCCCTTCTATTATCTCTTTAATTGGGATCAGTTCAGAATATAATAAAATATTGTGTTATGCATAAATTTATATATAGGTGCACTATTAATAAAGCAAAAAAATACATATTTTCTATTAATTCACCTCACTGAAAGTTTAATAATAGTTCCTCAGGCAATTTGAATAGTTTCAAAGCCTTATATTGGTGAAAGGTAAATCTTTTAATATGATTATTATGGAAGATTTCAAATGCCCACTTATGTGCTCTGATTTGTTAATCTACCTATTTATGAGGTCTGGTTTGTCAAGGTCTATGAATTCATATTACAAGATTCAAGGCTAATGATTGTTCCTTGAAATGAAGTAATAGTGTACAAATTAAGACGCTTTGCTTTGAAGTTACACAGACCTGAGTTTTAAATCCTGGCTCTTTTGACCTAGGAATTCAAACTGGGAGAAACTCAATTTTCTTATTTTTAAAATAGCAATAACAATAGTATATGCCACATAGTGCAATTTTGAGGATTAATTAAGAAATTCATAAGTTATGCTTAATGTACTACTGGCATATGAGAAATATTCAATATAAAGTAACTATTATCACCAGGACAAAAAGCAGTAGTAAAGAACATGGGTTTTAAAGGCAGATAGATTGACAGGGTTTAAAACAGGGCCCTGCAATTTACTATGTGTGTGGCCCTGAGTTAAGTTAGCTCTGTTTGAAAGAAAGCAGCCCAATCAACAACCACGAAACCTCAGTGTTGTACAACTGTGTTTATTGCTCAGATGTCTGGGGTTTAAATAAGCAGCTCTGCTGGTCTTTCCTGGGTTCACACTCATGTTGGCTGATTTTGATTGGCTGCAGCAAGGATGACTGGGGAAGCTCAGTTCTGTTCCCTGACTGATTCTACATCAGACAAGCCTGGTTGTTTTCCATAGTGATGGCAGAATTGCAAGAAAGAATAACCAAATTGTGAAAATGCATTTCAAGTTTATGCTATGACAAACTAGTTAATATTATATTTTTTATGTCAAGTTACATGACTGAGTCAGGAGTGGGAATTTCTGCCTATCACCTAATGTAGGAAGAACCAATACTGAAAGTTACAAAGCAGAAGACAGAATTGTAGGGATTGGTAAAGAACTGGGGCCATGGGTGCAATCTATTACATGCTGTGAAATAACTCTAAAAGCTCATCAGTTACTTTCGTTAGGTAAATATATATTAAGGAGTATTTACTTGAGACAATACTGAGTATTTTGTAGCTTGCATATACTCAGATATAACTCTGTGGCTCTGTATCCTCAGATTGGCTGACTTACGTATACCTGTGCTTCTACTTTATGTGAACTATTTCAAGTGTACTTTAATTCTTTCTTTAGTGACTACATTCTATCTGATCATTAGGTGAACTGACCAACAAATCATTCAACTGATGCATTTGAAGAGTTTGTTGAATTTCTTCACTGCTCTTGTGATTTCTGTGTATTGAACTGGTGCCCTCATCCCATCTCTCCCAGTGATTCTGACTTACTTCCAATTTGTTTAGTACATTGTTACTGGAGCTCTGTGGCCCTTGCTCAAAATCTTTATGACTTCACATTTCCTTTCATCTTTACTTGGTGGGTGACTGTAACATATCAAGGGGAATTGAATCCAGACCAAACACTTCTGTTATCAACAATCCAACTCTGCCCACCCTACCACTTCCAAGTATAGAGCAGGGAGGATTCCCACAAGCATGGGAGTCAAACAGACAACGGATATTATCTGTGTTATGTTATAGTTTATTTAATCTCAACAAGCATAATGCAAGCACCTTCTGTTTAATGGATCCTTTCTATGTTGCTGTCAAAATAAAATCAGATAATCTAATTTCTAGACATTATAATAGAAATAACTAGAGAAAAAAATCTTCAAATATGTGAATGATATGATGTTATGGGAATATAGAAGAGAAGAAAGTGGTAGATTCCACCTCAGGTGGGCTGGAAAGCTTTGTGAGGAACATAATATCTATGATGAGACTTGAAACAGAATGTACCTGGTGAACCACATGGTGAGTATACAATGTACCTGGTGAACCACATGGTGAGTACCTGGTGAACCACATGGTGAGTCTCAGGGAAAACAAGTCTGTTTGCAAAACTACAAGTTGTTCAGCATGATTAAACAGCTGACAGAAACAGAAGAAGTGACTTTTATAGTTTTAAAACTACTGAATATACCTTTAATCTTTCCATTGTAATTATTTGTCCCCATTTTTTAGGGGAAGCTAAACTTTCTCACCTATTATGGGGAAAAATAGTTACAGAGGCTTTTGTAATAATTACAGAGTCTTTTCTAACAATTACAAAGGCTTTTTTTCTACCTGAGGCTTCCTGTGGTAGAAAATGCCAATTATTTAGAAATTAGATAGTAAAAATCAGACATCTTTTTTTCTACAAAGCTCAATGTTTCTAGGATTCCATGGCTTCAAGAAATCAACAGTTTCACAAAGGATATTTGAGTCTAGCAAAAATTTTGCTTTAGACCTTTGATATTTATCTCTACACTGGCAAAGAGTATGATTTAAAAATGCCTTACTTTTGGTTATTAGGTGGTATTCAAGTATAATGTGCTGAATTAAAGAAGATAAAATGCAATGTAAAATGTAAACAATTAATGAGATGATTCTTCCTAGATTTAGAAGTTTAATGAGCCACCTTCACACCTCCTGAGGGATGGAATAAAGTCATCACATTATCAATCCTATTTTCTAAATTATAAAATTATGAATTTAGTTTGTTGGCAGGAACCAATTTTTTCTGAAGGTAATGAGGTTGAAATTCTGAGGTGACTAATTATAATTAAGTACTTTTCCATTTGTCTTTTAGATATGATTATTATTCTAAAACGGAAGCACATTTTGAGAGAAGTTGGGTACTGGCTGTGGATTATTTAGCTGCAGTCCTCTTTCCTACAACCTTGATAAGAACATCTAAGTTCCAGAAGGGCCTGCCGCCGCGAATTCTTCTTAATACTGATGTAGCCCCTTTCATCAGTGACTTTACTCCTTTTCAGAATGTAGTCCTGTTTATTCTAAATGTACTTGGCAATGTGGAGAAATCTACAGGTAAGACCCTTAAAACAATACTTTTAAAAATCAATATTATGTTGAAAAAGTAGAGGAAGAAATAATAATTAAATCAATGATATAAACATTACAGCACTCCAAAAATAAAGTTATGATTTCCTGTGGGTATCCATTCCATTCCTTTAGCAATAATCACCCTTGATATCTAGAACCATTTAATGAGCACACATTTTAATCCTCTTACATACGGCCTGTCCTTTCATCTGGAGACCATGTTGAAACTTGAAGTTGGCAAACCAACTGAAACACTCTTTTTTTTGTTCTACATACTGATATATATTCCTTATTTTGATCATCAGATCTTTTTTTTAAAACAAACAAACAAACAAAAAAAACTTTCTACTTTGCTCTTAAAGAAAATGAAGACATTTCAAAAGAAAACCTGCCATTATTAATGAAATTACTAGCAATTTGGCTTACCTGAGTTCCCTTGATCCAGTCCTATTAGTCATGGAAGAAGGGTTTTATTCCAGCCCTTCAAATGCTGGACCTTCTAGTGAGTAAAAAAAAAACCAGAGGATTCTTTATCTACCAGTTTGAAAGTGACTGTATCATTCCCATTTGCCATACATGCACTGAAGCATTGAGCCAAACTTAAAACATAATTATATTATTAATGTTTTTCAAAGCAAAAACATCGAGTCTGAAAGATACAAATGGAGGAAATTAAACGTGAATAAATTAAACCTATGTTGTAAAAAAATCTCTGCATCAGTTAGAGTAACAAAAACATCCAAACACTTTATAGACTTCATACAATTGAAGTTATTCCTTTGGTTTTAGTGTGGCATTCTCTGTCAGTAGGCAGCTTTCCTTCACACAGTGAGTGAGTAGCAGAGCAAGTCTCCTTCACTCTGTGAAAGTTTTTCTTGGAGCTTTTTCCCAAAAATGAGTTGATCTGATTTATTCTGTTTAATAGATGTTTAGTGTTATTATTAGTTATTGCCAATAATATAACAATGACATTTTATATATATCTTTTGTTACATAATGTATTATTTTACCACCAAATTCATAGAAAGAACATGAAATAAAGTTGGTAAGTCAGATATTGCCAAATGGTATTGCCAATAATGCAATGAATGACATGCCATGTTTACTTTTCTTTGTATAATTTATGATTTTACCCCTAAATTAGTAGAAAGGAAATGAAATAAAATTATGAGCCATATATTGCCAAAAAGTACTTTAAAAAATTTGCAAGAGTTTACATGTAATAATTTTGTATCTTTTACAGGTTATCTTTGTACAGAAAAATCTAATGTATCTAGAGGTCATTCGGAATCTAGCTCTAGAATTTACGGAAATAACTCCTGAAACATTTAACTTGAAACTTCAGGAAATGATTAATGAATTAAAAATGAAAAACTTTAACTTGACAATCAGTAAAATTCATGTAATCATGACCATGTAGTTTTATTGTTTCTGATGTTTTTGATTTATGCTTATTTGTTAAGATCTTGTACATGTATTAAAAACTTAAATGCATTCAAATTAAAAGTGATGATTTTGCTCATGATTTTAAAATTCATTAATAATTAAAATGTTTAAGATAAAAGTATATTGCATTATGCTACAAAAAAACTGAGAAATTAACAAACATATTAAACTTGTATAGCTCTTTTGTTGTTATACTATCATCAAATTTCATGACATTTAGACTAATATATATTGCTGATTTATAAACAAAATACAGATCATTTTGAAATAAAATACTGAAAGGCAGTTTAAATTTTTTAAGTTCATAAAATTGAACTGGAAAATAGAATACACTAACTCATGTGTCAGTTTTCTCTGTGTTTTTGCTGACCACAAGTTTACAGCAATTATACAATAGAGTTCCCCTCCTTTCACCCACACTTGACAATGAATTCATTATATATAAAATGTATAATTAATGAGTGAGAATACACTGGCCAGGAGGTGGTGATTTCTAGAGCTGACATAGAGCTTTCATATGAAAGTTTTCCCAGGGTCTCATTCACAGACTAAATCTACCCACTAACTGTTGGAAAATGAAATTGGACAAATTGGTTTGAACAGATGGGTACTGGATTAGGAAAGATGTAGTTTAAATCTCAGCAATGGTTGGGCATGGTGGCTCATGCCTGTAATTCCAGCACTTTGGGAGGCTGAGGCGGGCAGATCACTTGAGGTCAGGAATTTGAGACCAGCCTGGCCAACATGGTGAAACTCCATCTCTACTACAAATACAAAAATTAGATGGGCGTGGTGGTGTGTGCCTGTAATCCCGGCTACTTGGGAGGTTGGGGGAGAAGAATCACTTGAGCCCTGGAGGTAGCGGTTGCAGTGATGCCGAGATCGCACCACTGCACTCCAACCTGGGTAACAGAGTGACTCTGTCTCAAAAACAAACAAACAAACAAACAAACAAAAAACTCAACTCTAGTTTGCCAGTTGAGTTGAGCTTGGGCCATTTTTCTAGCACTGTCTGTGCTTCAGTTTACTTATTGTTAGAATTAAGATTATAAAACCTACATTGCTAGATTATTTTGGGGAGTCAATAAAAGCATAAATATAAGGGTAGCTAGTGTAGAAAAAATTGAGTTCCTGTCACATGACCAGGAAAGACTAGAATTGCAGACACTTTGAAGGGGGAGGGGAAATGGAATTTACTGGTGAAAAGGAAAAAACTCAGCAAAACAGAGGGGTTCCTGTTAACAGGTCCCCATGTCACAGATTGAATCCCAGGTTACCACACAGGAACAGGAGAGGTCAGGCTCCTACCCCCTGCAAACAGCACGAACTTCCCAAGGCTCCACCCCGTCGCCCTAGCGCGCAGGCCGATTGGAGATTCTCCAGGACCAGCAGTCTGGTTTTTCAGCCTTTGAGCTATTTTAGGCTTGAGAGTGGGGCTTCACCGGGGAAACCCTTGATTGCCTCCTGTCTCTATCATTCCCCTGCTAAAGAAGTACATCTAACTGCCCTTAGAATAAGGACAAGGATAAGGATAAGGTTAAGGATAAAGACAGATCTTCACTGCTTCCTGCTGACAGGGGGTGCTATTTTGGGGAAATGGCAGTCAGAGCTCCCTCAGAGGCCTAAGGGTTCCTGGCAAAAGGAGCCATAGACAAAGGCTTTGGTTGCATGATTGTTTGGGGTTTGATGGTCTGAAGGTGAGAAGAGACAAACTGGGTTATTAGAAAACATACATAGAAATGGAATAAGGGAGGGGTAAGCACACCTCAAAAATCCTGAGGCCTTTTACCAGTTTGCGAAAGGAGAGGGGGTGTCAAAAAGCCTGACCGGTAATAAAAACTTTTACCCTCTTGTCAGCATGTTAGGCTTCTGTGTTCCCTTCCCCTGAGCCCAATTCTAAGCCAATCAGTTTAAGGTTTGAGAAGTTAACTCTTCCCATTTTGGAGGATGCATCTGAGGGGAGGGTCCTGTAGTTTGGAGACACAATTACCTATCAGTGAAAGGGATAGATGAAAATAAAGGAAAAAAGAAGGAATTTTTTCAGAGGAGTCCCAGGGGTTCAGAATGCATTCAAAAGGGGTACAGACTAAAGATGAATGGCTACTCTCTAGAAAGAGGGGAGCAGGTGTCCCTGGTTCCTTTCTCTTCCTATCAAATACCCAGCGCATATAAGAGAGGGAAAATGAGGCGTTCCTCTTTCTCCCCTCTGTCCTTGTATACCCGCGTCTTGGTGACCACAGCAGGGTGCCACCCAGAGGTGTTAAAGTGACTTTCAACCATGTTAACAGGGTGGCCTAGGGGATGGGAGTATCTGCTCTTACCCCTGTATGCCTTATCACCCCTGCTGTCAGCAGCCTTGAATTCCCTAGACCTCATTTATGCCATGGATATTAGTGTGATCTTTATCCATGGAATGAGAAGCTAGGCTTAATTGGCAGGAATCAGTCATGCTCACCTGTGTTGTGCCTTTTAACTTCTGTTATCATCTGCTTCCAGATCCCTTAGATCCAGTTTTCTATTCTAGGGCTTTGATCCAAAGCTTGGAATTGAGTTTGGGACAGAAATGTGTCTCATGGGAGTTGCAAGGACTCCTTATCATAAGCCGAATGCTGAAGTGAAGCTGTGGAATTGAGTCTTGCTCCAACAAGGGAGAGAAAAGGACATCTTGTGACATGCCCAGATAACTGGTGGCTATAGTTATGCTTGCTAAGATTTCAGTGCATTGTGCTTGACTTTGGTTAGCTCCCTTTGTCTTACATTCCCAAAAAGGAAACCTCTGGGTTATGGGCACCCTATTCATTCCCATCACCTGGCAGGATTTGCAGGATAATTGCTCATAACTAGAATATTGATCCAGATTTTTACATTACCCATTCCCTTTTGTTTCTTCTAAGCTGCAGCTGGAGATCACTGGTTGGTTCACAAGAACAAGCAGGGTTAGTCTAAAATGTAGGCAGAAACTTAAAAAAAGAATGAGCTAATGAGTTTAGAATTTAATGACAAATATGTGATAAATTTCAAAACATAATTTCTCTCTCTCCAGTCATCATTTTTGTTAAAAAAAATCATTAAAGGACTGATTTGTTTGCAAAACAGTCTTTAGTTTTGTACTTGGCCTGACTATTTGCATAAAGTGCAGCAAGAATAATTATCTCTAAGTAGGCATTTTAGGTTGGCTTTGATGGAATTCTGTTCTACAAGGAATGTCAGATAAGACCTTTTAAAGTCAAGCACAGCCATGGATTAGTATCTTCAAATGCCTGTGATTTGGATGATCCTCTTCCCTTAAGGTCCCAAGATAAACTTGGAGCTCCTGGGTCTGTTAGAAAGTGACATTCTTTACTGACCACAGGTCAGGAACCCTGTACAGGGACTGTGTAGATAAGAGTATGAGGGCAGTTTTTCCCAAGGGGCTTTTATCAGTTCTGCAAGTCGAGCTTGATTCCTGATAGGGAAGCATACCCTTCCAGTCAAAACTTTGGTAAACCACAACCAGTTTCTCCAATTGCATCCTGTTGCAAAAGAAAATGAATTCTTATTGCACTGGTGCAAACAACTATATTGCTATGGGTTAAGAATATTCACAACTAGTTTCCAGATTGTAGAGGAAAAAGGCAGAGAGAAACAAACATGTTCCAAGTTTTGTTCACAGGAGTATACCGGACTCTGAAAAACAAAACAAGGATCGCAGTATTCCAAGCAAATGTCAAAGAGATTGCTTCAGTTTTCTGAGTTCAGTCCATTCAGTTAGCTTGTTTTGCTTGATGTTCATGAACATTTAAGCTCTTCATGACTCCTGTACCTCTTTCCTTCATTCCAATGTCACAATTTCTAAAGTTATCAGAAACCTGTATTTGAGAGCACCTGTCAAATTTCTATAGCTTGTTATAAACCATCTTTTAAAAAGGATTAAAATAAGGCAACAATTGTCTGTGAATAACAAAATGTCCAAGGTAGTTACAGTCAGAAACACATTTGACAATGAAGTTTGGTTATCTCTGTGATTTACAATAATTTAACATAACCACCTTAATTATGATTTATAGTATATATTTTAGACATTAGAATTTTTGAAATCCCATACAATTTTGGAACACATATTAGTATTTTCACAAAAAAAGGAGATTGAACACCATTTTGGCAATTCCATTTACCTAAATATGTACCTTCCTTTTGGATACTCCAGGGGTGCTCTGAAGCCTCCAAAAGCCAGGTATCAGGAAACACAATTTTGAAACTGAAGTTTGATTTTGGGAAGCCTGTTAAATATGTAGAGATTTAAAGCACAATGTTATGATTCTCTGGGATCGGCAGTCTGGTTTTTCAGCCTTCAGACTGTTTTAGGCTCAGCGTGGGCTTTCACTGGGGGACCCTTAGCTGCCTCCTGTCTCTATCACTATTGATTTCCCCCACATGTAGTAGCATCCACAAAAATCAGAAATTGTCACAATAATTGTGTTTAGATATGGATACCTGTTCTATTGGTGGAGCAGGTAAAGTATCTTTGATGAGCCAGGGCCATGAATACATTTTGTTGAATTCACAAACACACAGATGATTTTCTATTAGCTGTAGATAATAGAGGCAGCGTAATAAACACTCTCCAAATGTTCCCAACCCATGTGAAATGTCTATACACAACTAAACCTTCATTATTACTTAAAGACAGACAATGCTGAAACAGCAATAACTTGGATTAAAAGGAGGAAAATCAACAAATACCAGTGCCCCAGTCCCACTGGCTTTCACTTCATCTTAGCAGGCAAGGAGGGACTGAGAAAAACTGCAGATGAGGACTCAGGAGAGAGAGACACTAGCAAAGGGGTTTGAGTGTGGGATGGAGTGAAAGATTAAATCCACCAGAAAGATTATTTCTAAACTACCAGAAATCCATTCTAAACATACTAACATATAACAGGCAGATCAGAGCACATCAGAGCACAATTGTATAAGACAGATTTCAAAGTAGAGCATCTTAAAGAACCAGACCTGTGACTTAAAGGGAGGAATTTTATTTAAAAGGATAAGTTTTATTTAAAGGGAAAGGCAATTTCAAGTGTCAGTTTTCCAAAAGCATAACTTCTATGAGAGGAGAAAGGCAAAAAGGAAGGGAGGTAAGTGTACAAAACAAAAAACAAAAAGCACAATATAAAAGTACTTGGAGAAAGTATGGGTGAATTCCTCTTTAACTTTTGTTGGAGCACAGGCCTTCTGAGGTTAAGTCAAAACTTATAGGCAATAAAAAATAATTGATTTGATCACATAACAATGAAAAACTTTGCATCACAAAAACAATGTAAACAAAGACAGAATATAATTTATCTGGGATAAAATATTCAGAATATTCCAAACACAGACCATGTTTAAATGGCAAATATCTCTAATATATAAAAAACTCTGAAAACTCGAAGAATAAGGCTGGGAGCGGTCGCTCATGCCAGTAATCCTAGAACTTTGGGAGACCAGAGTGGGTGGATCGCTTAAGCACAGGAGTTTGAGACCAGCCTGGACAACATGGCAAAACCTCATCTCTACAAAAAGTACAAAAAAATTAGACAGGTGTGGTGGCATGCACCTGTGGTCCCAGCTACTCAGGAGACTGAGGTAGAAGGATCACATGGGTTCAGCAGTAGAGGCTGCAGGTGAGCTGTGATTGCGGCACTGTACTCCAGGCTGGGTGACAGAATAAGAGCCTGTCTCAAAAAAGAAAAACAAAGAAAAACCAGAAACAAACAAACAAAAATTTGAAGAACAAATGCTAAAACCTGATAGAAAAACTGGGAAAAGACACGAATATGCATTCACCAACAAGATACAATAATGATATAAAAGAAATTTTAAAAAGACTTTTAAAAAGCCCTCATATGAATGTTTAAAATCACTCATAATTTTAGAAATGCAAATTAAAATGTTAAGATACTATTTCTAAGCTATCAGACTGATAAAAATTAGAATATGTGATAAGCATTCCATTGGTGAAGCTGTGGGGAACCAGGTCTTATGACATATTGCTGGTGGGAATGTAATCTGGTACAACCCTTCAGTAAGGAAAGTTGACAAGACCTAGCAAAACCAAATATGCACTTATCATTTGACACAGCAATCATACTTCTAGATACCAATCTTGAAGATACACCTACATCAATAACAAAATAGAAAGACGTAAATTTATGTGTTGTAACAACACTTGTAATTGCAAAATATTGATAGAAAAGTGGTTGCATTAAAAAAAGAGAGTGTTATGCATCTGCAAAAAAAGAATGATGAAGACTGCTATGAACTCTTATGGGATTATTTCCAGTATACACTGTTGAGAAAAAAAAAAGCACTTCAGTAAAAAAAGAAAATAATCACCCTAAATAATGACCAAGCTAACTATCTTCAGTGAAAACACATTGACATTAAGAACTTCTTAATGGTGCACTGAGAAGGACACACAGCTTTTCTATTGCGTTCTTGTCAAAAATGGATAATTTTAGTTAATAAGGTATTATACCTGGGACCACATGCCAGCTTCTCTGTGTTTCTCTTTGACCATTTTCTTTGCTCATCTTTGGCTAGCTCTGGTCTGTCTTTCGGTGCTGTAGTTACACCTGACTCATCATCACTGCTTTCAAAATGTATTCTAAACTGAGGAATTCATATTACTTATAAGGTCATATGTCTACAAGAATGTAGCCCACATGAGTAACCTACCTATGTCAAAATCCAAATTTATGTGATAGAATTGGTTGATCTTGAAGAAAACTATGAAATTGCTCTCCTATATCAATTGGCATCCCTCATCCAATTGGCTACATAACTTTGCTTAGAGGCTGCTGTGGTGCAAAGAGTGGGCAGATGTCAGACTCTGACATCTATCAGAGAGTACAGACTGAAAGATACCCAGTTTCATCTTTCACTAGCATTTTCTGAGGAATATACTGCAGTACAAACCTCTTCCAATAAAGAATACTCGTAGAACTGGCAAAATGACTGATAGTGAACATTACATTTATTGAATTATGTAGGAAAACAAGAACAAGTACGGAGAATAATTTTAAATGATATATATTCTGATATATAATCTTTAATGCAACTAATGAAGGAGAAGCAACCCTGAAAGGGGAAATTAGAAAATCCTGGTCGATCATCACATAATTCGGAGTTAAATGATGCATTTAAACCTGTCAAACCAAATATGAGAAAGTTAAGTTGGAAAAGAGTTTACCAAAGGTATTCAAAGGGTGTTTTATAAATGTAACCACTAGAACATAAGATAGATAAGATTACATACCAAAAGATAGACCTAAGCAGATGAGAAAGAGGCGGAGTGGAAAATTGGAGTGGTTGCAGGGGGAGGGAGGAGGCAGGGAGAAAGAGAGAGAGAGAGAGAGAGAGAGAGAACTATTTTTACAAGGTAAAAATAGTACAAAGTTAAAAACAAATATATAGGCATATCAGGCATATCAATGAATGTTAAGAGACTTGACCCACCATAAGATGAAGAAAGTTTATTAAATTGACTCACAGAGCAAAATCTAGCTCAATGATGTGTATAATAGAAACATCTAAGCTCCACCAGACCATCTTAAGGGCAGCTCTACCATGGAAAGGCAGGCTGGATTTTCTCTATTGAAAAAATAGCCATCAAAACAAACTTCTTTCCTTTTTCTGAAAGAACAATAATACATTTATCTAGATAATGTTTATGGTACTTAATAGTTCAATAGTTCAAATAGATCTATATTTCCCTGATGGCTAGTGATATTGAGCCCCCCCCCTTTTTTTTTTTTTTTTTGAGACGGAGTCTCTCTCTGTCGCCCAGGCTGGAGTACAGTGGTACGATCTCGGCTCACTGCAAGCTCCACCTCCCGGGCTCACGCCATTCTCCTGCCTCAGCCTCCCAAGTAGCTGGGATTACAGGTGCCCGCCATCACGACCGGCTAGTTTTTTGTATTTTTAGTAGAGACGGGGTTTCACTGTGTGAGCCAGGATGGGATGGTTTCCATGTCCTGACCTCGTGATCCGCCCGCCTCCGCCTCCCAAAGTGCTGGGATTAGAGGCGTGAGCCACCGCCCCCAGCCCAGCGTAGCACTTTTTAATATACCTGTTGGTAGAATTTAGCTGTGAATTCATCTGGTCCTGGGCTTTTTTGGTTGGTAGGCTATTAATTACTGCTTCAATTTCAGAACTTGCTCTTTGTCTATTCAGGGATTCAACTTCTTCCCAGTTTAGTCTTGGGAGTGTGTATGTATCCAGGAATTTATCCATTTCTTCTAGATTTCCTAGTTTATTTGCATGGAGGTGTTTATACTACTCTTTGATTGTAGTTTGTATTTCTGTGGGGTTAATGGTGATATCCCCTTTATCATTTTTATTGTGTCTATTTGATTCTTCTCTCCTTTCTTCTTTATTGGTCTAGCTAGCAGTCTATTTTGTTTATTTTTTTTTAAAAAAGCAACCTTTTGGATTCATTGATTTTTTTGAAGGGTTTTTCGTGTGTCTATCTCCTTTAATTCTGCCCTGATCTTAGTTATTTCTTGTCTTCTGCTAGCTCTTGGATTTGTGTCTCTAGTTCTTTTAATTGTAATGTAAGGGTATCTATTTGAGATCTTTCTAGCTTTCTGATGTGGGCATTTAGTGATATAAATTTTCCTTTTAACACTGCTTTTGCTGCATACCAGAGATTCTGGTACGTTGTGTTTTTGTTCTCATTGTTTTCAAAGAACTTCTTTATTTCTGCTTTAATTTCATTATTTACCCAGGAGTCATTCAGGAGCAGGTTGTTCAATTTCCATGTAGTTGTGTGGTTTTGAGTGAATTTCTTAATCCTGAATTCTAATTTGATTGCACCATGATCTGAGAGACCGTTTGTTATGATTTCCATTCTTTTGCATTTACTGAGGAGTGTTTTACTTCCAATTATGTGGTTGATTTTAGAATAAGTGCTGTGTGGCACTGAGAAGAATCAGGATCTCCCTTGCCAGTCCAGCCCAGAGCCTACCTAGAACCAACCTAGGTAAAAAACAAAGACCACTATGGAGATAGAAATCAATCACACTATCACTTGTTTCCCCAAGGTTTCAAGTCCTATAAGAAATTCCATCTGATGTGGTTTGCCTGTGTCCCCACCCAAATTTCATCTTGAGTTGTAGCTCCCTTAATCCCCACGCATCATGGGAGGAACCCGATTGGAGGTAATTGAATCATGGGGGCAGGTTTTTCCCATGCTGTTCTCAGGATAGTGAATACAACTCATGAGATCTGATGGGTTTATAAAGGGCAGTTACGCTGCACATAATTTCTTGCCTACCACCACGTAAAACGTGAGTTTGCTCTTCCTTCACTTTCTGCCACGATTGTGAGACCTCCCCAGCCATGTGGAACTGTGAGTCCATTAAACTTCTTTTTCTTTATATATATATTATATACATAATATATATATAAATGTATATATATACACACACACCCCCCTTTATAAATGTGTGTGTGTATATATATATACCTGTTGGCCATTTGTATTTCTTCTTTAGAGAAATGACTATTCATGTCTTTTGCCCATTGTTTTAATTAGATAATAATAATAATGGTAATTATTATTGCTATTGAGTTGTGTGAGTTCTTTATAAATTCTGGATATTAATCCCTTGTCAGATGTATAATTTGCAAATATTTTCTTCTATTCTGTAGGTTGTTTCTTTGTTGATTGTTTCCCTTGCTGTGCAGAAGCTTTTTAGTTTGATGTAGCCCCATTTGTTTGTTTTTCTTTTGTCACTCCTGCTTTTGAAGTTTTCTCTGAAAACTTCTTGCCCAGGCTGGTGTCATGTAGCATTTCTCCTACGTTTTCTTCTTGTTATTTCATAATTTTGGGTCTTACAATAAAGTATTTAATCTGTTTTTACTTGATTTTTTAAATATGGTAAGAGATAGGGGTCACATTTTATTTTATTTTATTTTATTATTCTGCATGTTGATATCTGACTTTCCCAGCACCATTTATTGAAGAGTTTGTCTTTCCCTCATTGTATTCTTGGCAATTTTATCGACAATCACATGGCTCTAAGTGTCTGAATTTATTTCTGGGCTTTCTGATGTGTTCCATTGGTCTATGTGTCTGTTTTTATGCCAGTACCATGATGTTTTGATTATTATAGTTTTGGAGTCTATTTAAAAATCAGATAGTGTGATGCCTCCAGCTATCTTCTTTTTGCTATATATTACCTTGGCTATTTGGAGTCTTTTGTGTTTCCACGTGAATTTTAGGATTGTTTTCTCATTTCTGTGAAAAATGACTTTGAAATTTTGATAAAGATTGGATTGAATTTGTAGATTTCTTTGTGTAGCATGGACATTTTAATAATATTAGTTTTTCCAGTCATGAGCATGGAATATATTTCCATTTATTTGTGTCCTCTTCACCCTTCTTTCAACAATGTTTCATACTTTTTATTGCACAAACCTTTGACCTACCTTGGTCAAATTTATTTCCAAGTATTTTTTGTAGCTCCTGTAAATGGGATTGCTTTCTCGATTTCTTTCTTAGATAGTTCACTATTAAGATTTAGAAATGCTGCTGATTTTTGTATGTTGATTTTGTTCCCTGCAACTTTACTGAATTTGTTTATTAGTTCTAACAGATTTTGTTGGAGTCTAGTTTTTTTCTCTATATAAGATCATGTTGTCTCCAAACAGGGAAAATTTGGCTTTCTTCTTTCCAATATGGATGGCTTTTCTTTCTTTCTCTTGCCTAATTGCTCTGGTTAGGACTTCTAGTAATGTCCTATGTCAAATAGTTGTGAAAGTGGGCATTCTTGTTTCAGATCTTAAAGGAGAAGGTTTCTACTCCCCCCCCCAGTATAATGTGGGCTGTGGGTTGATCAAATATAGCCTTTATCACATTGGGGTATGTTTCTTTTACACCTAATTTGTTGAGAGATTTTTATAATGAAAAGATATTGACTTTTGTCAGATGCTTTTTCTGCATCTTTTGAGATGGTTATGTGTTTTTAATCCTTTGTTCCATTAATGTAATATATCACATTTATTGACTTGTGTATATTAAAGCATCCATGTATTTCTTGGATGAATCCCACTTGATCATGCTAAATAATTGTTTTAATGTGTGATTGAATACTGATTTCTAGTATTTTATCAAGGATTTTTTGCAGCTATGTTCATCAGGAATATTGGCCCGTAGTTTTAATTTTTTGTTGTGTCCTGATCTAGTTTTGGAATCAGGGCAATACTGGCCCGTTAGAATGAGTTAGGAGAGTTTTCTAGTTTTCACTTATTTTGAAATCATCGATGAAGTATTGATACTAGTTCTCCTAAGCCATCACATCCTGAACTTTTCTTTGATGGGGAGACTTTTATTATTGTTTCCATCTTGTAACTTACTTGTCTGTTCAGATTTTCTATTTCTTTTTGATTCAATATTGATAGGTTTTATGTGTCCAGGAATTTATTCCTTTCTTCTAGGTTTTTTCAAATTTCTGATGTATAATTGTTCACAGTAGTTTCTTATGATCTTTTGTATTTTTGTGGTATCAGTTGTAATGCTTTCTTTTTCATCTCTAATTGTATCTAGTTGAGACTTCTTTCATTTTATACTGGCTAAAGATTTGTTGATTTTGTTTATCTTTTCAAAAAAGCCCAAATCTTTGTTTTATTGATATTTTATACTTTTTGTCTCTATTTTACTTATTTGTGCTTTGATTTTTTTTTTTGAGACGGAGTCTTGCTCTGTCGCCCAGGATGGAGTGCAGTGGCACAATCTCGACTCACTGCAAGCTCTGCCTCCCGGGTTCACACCATTCTCCTGCCTCAGCCTCCTGACTAGCTGGGACTACAGGCACCCGCCACCATGCCTGGTTAATTTTTTTTGTTTTGTATTTTTAGTAGAGACAGTGTTTCACTGTGTTAGCCAGGATGGTCTTGATCTCCTGACCTTGTGATCCACCCACTTCAGCTTCCCAAATGGCTGGGATTACAGGCGTGAGCCACTGCGCCCAGTCTGTGCTTTGATCTTTATTATTCTTTTCCTCTACTAAATTTGGGGTTAGTTTGTTCTTGCTTTTTTAGTTTCTTGAGGTGTATTGTTAGTTTATTTGAGACATTTCTTCTTTTTGGATGTAGATGTTTATTGCTATAATTTTCCCTCTAAAAACTAATTTTGCTGTTTCCCTTAAGTTTTAGTATACTGTGTTTCCATTTTCATTTGTCTCAAGAATATTTTAGAATTCTCCTTTAATTTCTTCATTGACCTATTGTTTTTTAGGAGCATGATGTTTAATTTCCATGTATTTGTACAGTTTTCCAAGAAGTTCCTCTTGTTAATTTCTAGTTTTATACCACTATTGTTAGAAAAGATAACTGATATGATTTAGATTTTTAAAAATTTGTTAAAACTTGTTTTACCATGACATAACATGTGATCTATCCTGGAGAATGTTCCATTTGCAGCTGAGAAGAATGTGAATTTCTCTTATCTGTTGGATGTTCTGTAAATGTCTGTTAGGTCCATTTGGTCTTGAGTGCAGTTTGAATCTGATATTCCTTTGCTGATTATCTGTCTAGATGATCTATTTATTGCTAAAAGTTGGGTATTGAAGTTCTCTACTGTTACTGTATTGCTGTCTATCTCCCTCTTTAGATCTATTAATGTTTGCTTTATATATTTAGGTGCCCCAATGTTAAGTGCATATATATAATTATATAGTGACCTTGTTTGTCTCTTCTTATAGTTTTGACTTGTGGTCTATTTTATCTGATATAGGTATAGCTACTTGTGCTTTCTTTTGATTTCCCTTTGCATGGAATATTTTTTTCCATCCGTTCATTTTCAGTCTATGCATTCACTTATAGGAAAAGTGCATCTCTGTAGGCAGCATTAAGTTGGGTCTTATTTTTTAATCCTTTGAGCAATTATATGTCTTTGAATTAGATAATTTGATTCACTTACATTAAAGGGCATTATTGATGGGTGACGGCTTGCTTTTGCTATGTTGTTATGTGCTTTCTGGTTGTTTTGTAGAATCTTTGTTTCTTTCTTTTTCTCTTACTGTCTTCCTTTGTGATTAAGTGATTTTCTCTGTTAGTATGTTTTGATCTGGCTTTCTATTTTTAGTGTATCTATTAAATGTTTTTGTTTTGTGATTAACACAAGGCTTACTAAAAACATCTTATGGCTATAACAGGTTATTTCGAAGTGATAAAAATTTAATTTTGATCATAAGAAGAAACCCACTTTACTTTTTAGCTCCATTACCTCCCCGCATTTTGTTTTTCTGATGTCTTCATTTATATGTTTTTATATTGCTTATCCCTTAGCAAAGTTTTATAATTATTATTTTCATTTGTTTTGTCTTTTAACCTTCCTATGATGGGTGTAAATGGTCCATGTTCCACGATTGTCTTGTTAGAGTATTCTAAATTTGCTTTATACCTTCAGATGTTATTATGCTAAACATTAGCATTTTTTGGTTTCAGTTTAAAGAACTTCATTTAGTATTTCTTTTTTTTTTTTTTTTTTTTTTTTTTTTTTTTTTTTTTTTGAGACGGAGTCTCGCTCTGTCACCCAGGCTGGAGTGCAGTGGCCGGATCTCAGCTCACTGCAAGCTCCGCCTCCCGGGTTCACGCCATTCTCCTGCCTCAGCCTCCCGAGTAGCTGGGACTACAGGCGCCCGCCGCCACGCCCGGCTAAGTTTTTGTATTTTTTAGTAGAGACGGGGTTTCACCGTGTCAGCCAGGATGGTCTCGATCTCCTGACCTCGTGATCCGCCCGTCTCGGCCTCCCAAAGTGCTGGGATTACAGGCTTGAGCCACCGCGCCCGGCTTCATTTAGTATTTCTTATAAGGCAGTCCTGGTTGCAATAAATTTCCTCAGCTTTTTTTGTTAGGGAATTTTTTTTATTTCTCTTACTTTTCTGAAATATACTTTTGCTAAGCACAGTATTCTTGGTTGTATGTTTTGTGTATGTGTGTGTGTTTTGTCAGCATTTTTTCTTCATCTAGTCCTCAACGTCTGAGTTTGTGACCTTTCTATTTCAGGGGGCTTGTTGAGAAATTCTGAGAAAACTGGCTATTGTATTCTGTTTAAGCACTAGAGGGCACCTGATGACCAGGTTAGATGCAAATCTCACAATGACTCCACCACTAAAGCATGTTCCAGCTAGATGGGCTGATAGATTTATGGAGGGCCCTCCAGACTATGTGGGAGAGCCAGTCAGGCTCTAGATTCCAGAGCATCTGTGGACTGTGCTTGCTACAGTGTGACACCCATAAACAGCCTCTCTGGTGTGGGATCTCCTCTGGCAGAGATGGTGAGCCACTACCAAGCACCACTGCTGGCTGCCCCTAGCCCCACGCCTCCCTTTGACTGGAACTGACTTCTGGTGGTTTGGCCCCACATCAGTATTTGTGATTCTCCCTGTGGGCTGATACAGAGTGAATCTCTCACTGAGGGACCCAGGATAGTGGTGAAGCCTAGGGTTCACCTCCATCCAGCTCACTTTTTCACTGTAGAAACTGTGAGTCCAGGGGGATTTTCTGCATGTGTTTCCATAATGGCTTGGTGGGGGCAAGCATCACAATCACAGAGAACCCATTCCTTTACTATCCCACCGCAATGTTATTCACCTTTGCAGTCCAGGGGCCTTCATAATGTCACTCACATGTTCAGGTTCCCTTAGTTCTTGTGAAGGTTCTTTTGGATAGTGGTTCAAATTGATGTTCCTGTGGGAGTAAGATGGCTGGAGAGATCTACTCTGCCATTTTGCTTTGCCTGCCAATCAGAAATAGCATTTTTGAAGAGAAAATAATTTGTGCAAAAGTGCGGAGATACAAAAGATAATAAATTGTAAGAAGTATTTTGACATGTCTAAGTCTATGCGCAGAAATCCTTGTAAATAAGACTGTCAGGGTGGTGGTTAACCAGATCATGAAAGCTGACATATAACTTGATGAGGAAAGGGGAAAAAGAGTAAGAGTTTTAATAATGGAATCCCAGCATTTTGGGAGGCCGAGGCGGGTGGATCACGAGGTCAGGAGATCGACCATCCTGGCTAACACGGTGAAACCCCGTCTCTACTAAAAAACACAAAAAACTAGCCGGGCGTGATGGCGGGCGCCTGTTGTCCCAGCTACTCGGGAGGCTGAGGCAGGAGAACGGCGTAAACCCGGGAGGCAGGGCTTGCAGTGAGCCGAGATCTCGCCACTGCACTCCAGCCTGGGCGACAGAGCGAGACTCTGTCTCAAAAAAAAAAAAAAAAAAAAGAGTTTTAATAATGGGGCTGATATGAGCCGATAAAAGTATACGTTATACTTGGCCAATATATTGTAAATTTTATCTCGATCAGGGTATGGCAATCTATGGCCCTGGGCCAAATCCAGTCCACCACTTGTTCTCAAAAATAAAATTTTACTGAACCATACCATGCCCATTCACTTACATGTTGTCTATTGCATTTTTGCCCTACAAAAGCTGGGTAGATTACTTGATAGGGACCTAATGGTCTACAAAACTTAAAATATTACTTAACTTGTAATTTTACCTAGACATTACAAAAAGTTGGATGATCCCCAGTGTAGATTAATAAGCCTATAAGAATACCCAGGAAGCTTTTTTCTTTAAAAAAAAAAAAAAAAAAAAAAAAAAACCCAAAACTGGTATGGGGCTTCTCTAAACAGATATTAAAATTTGTCATATAGCCACAATCTTTAGACATGTGAGCACTGAGTGATGCACAAGATGGACAGATTACTAGCTCGTTGGAGTATAATTTAAAAAACAGAGTTTCTGAATGAAAAAATAATCTAGAGATAGATTTTTGTTTTTTAAAAAATAGTATATGATAAATGTACTTTGGAACAATGGCCGAAAAGATTATTACATTTATGTAATTGGGTTCATTGACTAAATACCAGGAAAAATAAATAAAGGTATATCTTTGTCTCAAGTTTATACCAAAATAAATTTGATAAACTCTATTCAGTCATTCTACTTTTAATAATATAATTTAAAGATGTAAAAAGACCTGTTGTATTACAGCTTACACAGGAAAGATACTTTGCAGCAACTTTACTGAATGTTCATTAATGAATTAATGGTTAAATAACTAATGACATATTTATATGATGGAGCTTTATACAACTATTTTTAAAATGAAATAAATTATAGATAAGTAGGTGATGATACAAAGACAGTTGATGGATAGTTAATAGATAGTTGATAGATCTAAAAAGGGAAGAACACGTTTATAATAAATCTCTTGGGAGCCTTCCAGACCTGGGAAGTAACTGCACCTTCCAGGGATAGAGAATTTCTGAGAGTGTTGGACAGCTAGCCTAAAATGTGGCTTTCAAATGCAGACAGGCCATTTCAAGGCCATCCTCACTTATGTTCTGATGTGACTCTCATGTACCAAGGCAATGTTTTCCTGGCCCAAAATCCTTCTAAGGCCAGGTATCAGGCAACTAGAGAACATCCTTATAGTTCTGAGCTTGTCGGAATTGTTCAAACTGGCCAGTCCTACAGTGTTCACTCTGCCCTTTCTTCCCTTTTCTGTGGAAATCCCACATAAAGGTTCTGGCCTTTGCCTTCTTGCTCCTGTCATCTGCCTCTTGACTGTCCTCACATTTCTTTTGTGGCCCTGTTCCCTTCTCTCAGGTGTGGCATGATCCCTTCTCTCAGGAAATGTAAGTAATAAATTATTCTTCTAGTGCAACAGGACTTTCTGTATCATCACACAGATATACCTCTATAAATTAAATCCTAGTTGTAATTTTAGATCAGAGGTGTCTGTGTAGAACCTATCCAACCATTCTGGTTGGACAAGCCTGAATACCAACCAGATTCTAGCGGATGCCAGACATAGCGACAGAGGTATACATACCCAGGAAAGTAGGTAAGAGGTATAACGAGTGACTGAAATTAAACTGTCAAGTTGCACCTGCAGGAAGCAGGCCAAAAGCCTGCTTAAATTAGTGATAGCACAGTGAGGCCAAGAGGATTTAGGCTTGATGCACAGGAGATGGTTAATTCAGAATCTCTGCACTACAACCTGATTTGTGGGTCCAGCCCTTCCCTGGATGCTTGTGCTTTGTTTTCGTTCTAGTCACATTGAATTTTCAGAAAACTCTTTATCAGAAAACTCTGTCCAAGCCTCACACATAATTCAACAGATTTTTTTTTAGCAGTGACCTCATTCCTGGTGCTGTATCATTTCTGGCCTACAATAATGAGTAAGGTGGAAAAGATCTCTGTCTTTGAGATGTTTAACAAAGGATAACTATAAAAATTTAATCTCTAATGAAAGCAAGTAATTTGAATTTTTAATAGAAGAATATTGTCCTCAAGTTGACTTCTTATTGCAATTTAAAAAATAATTACATAAAGAAGAACCAAACACATAAGCAATGCTAGGAACCACTAAAGAAGAATACACTATTTTAATGTCAGTAAACCCTGTCATTGGCATAAGGTGGGTTATGTTATATTAGTAGGGCAGTGAAAAGTTTGTTGTTTTCATCATCAATTATCACATTTTTACTAATACTGACTTATGGCAAAAGTGGCAAATCTTTTTTGTAAAGGGCCAGATAGTAAATATTTTACTTTTGGTGGGCAACTCTATTATTGTATCCCAAAACCAGAAACAGACAAGATGTAAATTTATGGATGTGGCCAAGTTTCAATAAAACTTTATTTACCACATGGACAAGATTAGGCCCATAGCTTGCTGACCTGTGCCTTTGAAGTCTTTTAGACAATACTGACAACACTGATATTTAGAATTCAGCTTGGCCTGTCTAAGAACACATTATTCTGTCATTCTAAATCAACAGAAAGCTTCATTTTACTGTTCACTGCTCTTGGAAATGAGATATTGTATAACTTTTATTTTTTTAAAACTGTATACTGAATATCTATTAAGCATAAAACTTATGTAATTATGAATAAATGAAAATTTTCATTGTTAAGCAGATATTTTTAGAAAATATCTTAATATTCTTAGGGATATTTCCTTAAGAAAATTATAGCTTACAAGTTATCAAAGTTCAGATAAGACAGTGATATTTCTGGGTTTGGCATAGCAGCAGAATCATTACATAAGGGAAGATTTTATGAAGGATGTGGCATAAAGGTTGGAGCACATTTTTTATTTATACACATAACTGGTCTTTCCATGTAACTTATTCTATCCCAAATACTGGTATTCAAGAGGCAGTTGGAAATGGATTGAAGACAGACAACTGAAGCAATAGACACAGTCAGAAGCTCTAACGTAATTGTTCCATGGAGAACAACTACTTCCAGCTCTTCTTATTGTCCTTTGAGCTCATTAACTTTATTTTTCCTATTTAAGTTTCACATTTCTGAGTTTTATATACCTAAAATAAACGTTAATTTGTGTGTGTGTGTGTGTGTGTGTGTGTGTGTGTGTTTTTGAGACGGAGTCTCGCTCTGTCGCCCAGGCTGGAGTGCAGTGGCGCGATCTCCACTCACTGCAAGCTCCGCCTCCCGGGTTGACGCCATTCTCCTGCCTCAGCCTCCCGAGTAGCTGGGACTACAGGCGCCCGCCACCACATCCGGCTAATTTTTTCTATTTTTAGTAGAGACTGGGTTTCACTGTGTTATCCAGGATGGTCTCGATCTCCTGACCTCGTGATCCGTCCTCCTCGGCCTCCCAAAGTGCTGGGATTACAGGCGTGAGCCACCTCGCCCGGCCCAATGTGTGGTGTTTTTACTGAGTAAAGAAGTGTTTAGAAAATAATTCTCGGCCGAGCGTGGTGGCTCAAGCCTGTAATCCCAGCACTTTGGGAGGCTGAGATGGGCAGATCACGAGGTCAGGAGATCGAGACCATCTTGGTTAACACGGTGAAACTCCGTCTCTACTAAAAATACAAAACAAAACAAAACAAAACAAAAAAACAAAAAACACTAGCCGGGCGAGGTGGCGGGCGCCTGTAGTCCCAGCTACTCGGGAGGCTGAGGCAGGAGAATGGCGTGAACCCGGGAGGCAGAGCTTGCAGTGAGCCGAGATCCGGCCACTGTATTCCAGCCTAGGGGGCAGAGCAAGACTCCATCTCAAAAAAAAAAAAAAGAAAAGAAAAGAAAAGAATTCTCCATGAATTATTTTTGCTTCTTCACAGTCCAGAGGCAGTTGGTGTATCTTTTAAAGGATGAATTAAAGACAAACATGGCTTGGATGTTAGGTAGCATACTGCTCCAATGAGTAGTTCTGCTCTTATCCCTGCTGCAATCACTTGTTTACAGTACAGAGTAGTGATCGCTCACCTCACCCTCTAAAGCAAAGGTAAGAAAGATGAGATGCCTCTCATTTTGTTTCTCTCTCTCTCTCTCCCACCTTTGTCTCTTACATGCACACAAGCAGAATAGAATGATACACCAGCTGCTCCATATATGTTCCAAGTCTTACTTTAGGGTTCATCTCCTGTGGTGCAATGCTACTGCATGCGAGAGTGAACATCTGTCATTTATTGCATTACACCGTGAAAACTGAAGCATGGGTAACTGATGCTAAGGCAATCTGTCAGTAATAAAAGGTCTATTCTCTGATCCAGAGGCATCTTCTTTCCTGCTAGAAAATACATATACATGAAACAATGATACTTGAAATTACATATATACACACATACATATGTATGAAATAATTTTCGTGTATCAGGAAGAAATTCTGTAAGAAGACAGAGGGTTGATGGGAATAGATAGCAGACAGATTGTCCAAACTGTATGGTCAATTGGGCAATATAGGAGACTTTGCTTCCTTTTCAACATTTCAAGGGATACAATCACAGCTGCCAGGAGGTTCTGAATCTTTTATGAAAGTACAAAGTTTGAGTTCATTCACCCTTCTCTAAATCATTGCAATAGAGTATTGTGGTTCCAAAATAATTAAAAAGCACAAGCAAAAACCTATCAATAAATCACAGGTGCCCACTTAAATGCCCACACAAAACAATGTTATCTCTCCTAAATGAGCTTTAACTTGTCAACTTCTCCCTTTCTGAGAGTGATCCAGTATTTCCAAGTTTTCTAAAGGAATATCTATGGAATCCAGGACAAACATAGTGTTACCCTTTGACCATAGAGGAAATGGTGATGAATGGTTGTATTCTGGATATCTGAATGTGGTACCAACATGGTTTATTTATGGATCAGGTATAAGGTATAAAAGGAAGAAGGCTGTTGTAAGTGATTCCATGATAATCCTTTTTTTCACTTCCCACTTCCCACTTCTTCACTTCTTTTTCTGAACAATTTAGTGAAAAATCTATTTGGTAGACAGAAGAAAAAAATTATGGGAAGGGAGTCATGGTGACAAAACATGGATATCCAGAGCCTAAGCAGGGTGAAGAAGTAGTGCTCACAAAAGGGGAGGCCATGTAGGAAAACGGAGTATAAACTTGCATAGGAAGGCCAGAGAGAGGAGGCTCAGCATGGGGAGTCAGAAGGCAAGCAGAGTGAAAAGGAAATTCAGTGATACAGGCCATGTAGTATAAGATGTTGGAGCCCAAACAGGGTGAGAAGGCATCCACACAGATGAGGAGGTTATGACACAGAAGATGGATGGATTTATATACAGAAAAATTAAGCACATACATATTTAAAGTGAATGGAAGCCACATTCTTTCACTGTCAGAGAAGATTCAAGCATTGAAAACCGTGATAACTAAAGTAATTGCTGTGCTATTGGATTGGAATTAGCAATATTGGTGTGAACTCATAATTTGCAATATACATATTAGATAGATGATGGGTTCTAAATAGATAAATGGTAGATACATAGATAGATGGATGTAAAGGTGATTATATGCATCTACTGAGAGGGTCTATGAATAGGAATATCCCAAAAGTCATAAACAAATCTACCACTCAGACCTTGACTTCTTCAAAATATTATTTTTCAATAAATGAAACAAGAGTGCCTTAGAGAAATGGATAATTCTAGGGATAAGACTTGTAAAGGATAAAATAAGCTTAAGATACATTCTCGTGCCAGAAAGCAATAAAATGTTCAAAAATAGATGGATATATTGTCAAACGGAGCTTCCACTGGCCAAGACTGAAACAATGGAGTATCAAAATAAATAATAAAGCATGGAAATCCACTGAATAAAATGAAAAACATGAATAGAGCGATATAAATAAATGGATGTTTTAAATTTTGATGAGAAACAGGATAGATTCAAAGCACCTTCCACATATACATCTACAATACATATTTATGCTATATAATATATAAATACACATGCAAATACATCTATAATATATGTACATAATATATAGAATATAATACATGTATAACTTATAAACATATTAAATATAAAGAAATATAACAAATATAAGTAACAAACATGGGACATAAGCAATAACAACAAATAATATACAATATAATACAGATATAAATAAAATATACAGTATAACTGTAGTTAAAATATTGTTCTGCCATTACTTCCATAGTTCAGTCTCTACAGAGAAGCTAGATTTGGTCACTCCTCTGCTCAAAAGCCTTCTCTATGTTCTCCATTCTATTCCAAGGTTGAAAAAAATGTTCTTACAATGGATTACAAGGGCCTACCCAAACCTATTGCTCTAATTACATCTCCTATTTATTTTTGCCTTGTTTAATGATCTTGCTGAAGAAGCCAGACCAGCTCCTAACTTCCAACTGCTGTGCTTCCTCTTCCTCTTTGCCTCAAATAGCCTTACTCCAGTTATCTTCCTGGCTCCTTCCTTCTCTTCCTTCACATCTCTGCTGAAATAACTATCCCCAGCAAGACCTCACTAACAAACCTTTTAAAATTGAAGATGTTCAATATCTTCTAGTATTTCTCGTTGCTTTTCTTTAAATTGTTTTTCCCCTAGCATCGCATATTTACTAAGTCTTTCATGGGAGCATAACCTCAATGAGGTCACAGATTTCCATCTTTTTTTTCCTGGTACAATATAACTAGGGCCTAAGACAGTGTCTCTCACAAAAGAAGTACAAATTAGTATTTATTAAATACAGAATGTTTTCCAGATTAAATGGGATAAAATTTCTTATGTGTAAAATATATTCAAAATATTAAAAACAGCTTTCTGTCTAATCTCCCTTCTTTAATAAACTATAAACGAAGGGATCATGTATTATTGGGTTTTCCCCACAAACTCATTGTCATTAGAGTCACATTGAAGCATTCAATGAATATTTATTTTAATTGATCAATCAATCAATAAGTTCCTGAATTAATGACTTCTTGAAAGGCAAGTCTGAATCTTGTAACATTTGGTAAGGTTGCCTATCTGTATTTTCTTATTTAGTTCTTACCTCCCTGATACATGTGGTATCAGTGAGTGTCCAGAGATTTTTCCTGCAATTGACAGTTAATAATGATTTCATTGATACAAAAAGGAAATCATTCTTTTTGCTTCCTTTCTTACTTCTTTCTTCCTTGTTTCTTTTTTAGTTACTTTCTCCCTTATTTAATTTTCACTCCCTTAGATCCCTTTCTTATACAGATTGTCTTCAACTTATGTGGCTTGACTTAAGATATTTCAACTTTACGATGGTGGAAGAGATACATGTTCAATAGAAACTGTACTTTGAATTTTGATTTTGATATTTTCTTGGGCTAGTGATATATGGTACTATAATCTCGCCTGATGGGGGTCAATGGCAGCGTTCCCAGTCCCTCACACAATCACAACAGTAAACAGCTGACATTCTTCCATGTACTATGTTACCAGTATTCAGTTTATTAAATATTGTGTTCTGTTTTTGCATCACATGATGTCTAGAAAATGCCCATCTGGGTATAGTATTCAATACTTTATTATCAAATAAACTTTGTGTTAGATGATTTTGCTCAGCTGTATGCTAATCTAAGTGTTCTGAGCATGTTTAAGGTAGGCTAGGCTAAGCTATGTTGTTAGGTAAGTTAGGTTAAATGCATTTTTGGCTTACAATATTTTCAACTTACAATGGATTTCTTGGGACATAACCCCTCAAGAAGCATCTGCGCTAAGTAATATGATTTATAAATTCTATTAACTTTTTTAGTCTGGTTCATTTTAGTATGAAATAGAATAGGCAAATGTGTTTTATTCAGCCATATTAAAAATGGAAAATAAGTTAAAAATTTAAAATTTAAATTCTGAAAACATTTTGAGTTGGGTATTTTGGATTTATATGCTGAGATGGAGTTTGGTGCATGATATATTTTATAGAGATTGATACCCTGGAAGGAAGAGAGGGAAAGAAGTAGAATTGGACAAAGGCACAAGTTGAACTGTGGTGCAGCCCTACAAGGCCTCAGCCAACTCAGCACGGAGTTCTGCAGGGAATACTGCTGAGTGTGAGCTAGCATGAGGAAACAGCATGAAGGAGCCACACACATAAAATCACTTCTTAAAATAATAGTAGAATGTTCCTCTCCATCGACCTTACTGGGTATTTGCTGGAAAGTTCAGGGACATGTGGGGAACTAAAAAAGCTTCCTTCTTGGTGTATACCTGGAGGAAGAGAGAGAAACTGAAATAGTGTACCCCACCTAGATCATTCTCCCCACATCTCCTCGATGGTACAAAGGATTTAAGCCGCTCATAATAAGGTAGCAAGTCCAATTGCCCTGTTTTATCTTGGAAAAGGGTACAGGAAAAGAAAAATCTTAACCCTGGCAGAGGGGCAGGAAGCCAAACAGAATTCAGATAATTAGAAATCCTGTACCTCCAGAAGGGAACACAGTCATTGATAAAGTCCTGGGTTGGAGAACTAGTGATATATAGAGCCTGACTATGACTGAGGATGAAGCAATAGAACTGAAGATGAACAGGAAAATAGAGGATGACCCTAACTACCTATTCCAGGCCAGCAAGCATCAAATAACAAGTAACAACCTTCTAAGACTGGGAGAAGAGGAAACACTATGGAGAGAGACCCTCACTGAGGCACAGGCTGATGCAGAAAAAACCTGAAGCTGAGGGTGGAAAATGGGTGTTAGAACAGTCTCCAGCAAGCTAGATTTCACCCTAAGCATCAGAGAACACGAGAGACAGATTAAGCTAGTGATGTACTGAGAGTAATAATAGCAGCAAAACACAAAGCCAAACACAAAGCCAGCTTGAATCTCCACACGATTTTCTCACCCCTTCCAAACTGAAAGCCCATCAGAATAAGACACCTGCCCCTTACAAGCATAAATATTCTTTATCATGGTTTTTACTGTTCTACATGTGTTGACTGGCTTTCAACCAAAAATTATGTGTCACATAAAAATGTTAAAAAATTAATAACTTACTATCAAGAGACAAAAAAAATTTAGCAGAACCAAAGTCATATACAACCCAGATGTTGAAACTGTCTGGCAGGGAATTGAAATTAGCGATGATTAAAATATTAAAGGTTTTAGTGGAAAAGGTAGATAGCAGCATGAATAAATGGAAAATTTCAACAGAGACATAAAAACTATCAGAAAGAATCACAAAGAAATGTCAGAAATTAATAATAAGACCCTCAAACAGTAATAGAGGTGAAAAATGTCTTTAATGAGCTTATCAGCAGACTCTACATAGCTGAGGAAAGATCAGTGAACTCAAAGATAGGTCAATAGAAATTATTCAAAATAAAACCAAAGAGAAAAAAGTAGTACAAAACCAGAGCAGAGAACAAAGGATCTGTAAGATAATATCAAACAATTTAACATTTGTATAATTTAAATCTCAGCAGAAAGGAGATAAAAATAGGGCAGAAATATTAAGAAAATTTGATAAAGAGACTTTTCTAAAAATACGGAAAGATTCGAATCCCCCAGAGCTAGGAATCTTGGAGAACACCTCATCAGGATAAATATCTTCTTGCCACATACGTAGTTATGTCATACTCAACCCGACATCATTTAAAGATAAAAAGAAAACATTAAAGATTAACAAAAGTGAACAAGTAACACCAAATAAGTGACAGTGTTTCAACAGACATCTCATCAGAAACTACAGACAGCACTAGACTATAGAGTAAAACCTACGTACCTAAAAAATGAAGAAAGAGGCCGGGCGCGGTGGCTCAAGGCTGTAATCCCAGCACTTTGGGAGGCCGAGGCGGGCGGATCACGAGGTCAGGAGATCGAGACCATCCTGGCTAACACGGTGAAACCCCGTCTCTACTAAAAAATGCAAAAAATTAGCCGGGCGAGGCGGCGGGCGCCTGTAGTCCCAGCTACTCGGGAGGCTGAGGCAAGAGAATGGCGTGAACCCGGGAGGCGGAGCTTGCAGTGAGCCGAGATCGCGCCACTGCACTCCAGCCTGGGCGACTAAGCGAGACTCTGTCTCAAAAAAAAAAAAAAAAAAAATGAAGAAAGAAAAATTAAGTAAATGAGAAATACTTTTTCAGTGAAAAAACAATGCAAACACCATCACAAGTGCTACCATGAACCTCATTGATATCGAAAAAAAATGAATAATTTGCTTCTTGCATAAACATGTTACAAGAAAATGTTAGAATTTCTTCAGGAAGAAGAAGTTTAGTACCAGACAAAAACTGAAGAATGCTAGATATAATAAAAAGCAAAGTAAATATAAAGCTCATATACTTATCATTTTAAAGGCCATTGACTATGTAAAGCAAATATGATAGCAATATGTTTATTCCATATGTAAAAGTAAAATGTTCCATGTATAAAAGTAGACAACCAATAAGTGTTTTTAAAATGACCTGAATGACAGCAAGCTATTTAGACAAAAGGAAATAATAAAAAGTACTCATCGCAGAACAAGGCAAAAAAAGAGAAGGCGATAATAAGGGGACATACCTCTTTGTTGTTGTTAGATTCAATCTAAACATATAAAATTAGATTAAATATAAATGACCTAAACATGCAAGTGAAAGTCTGTGATTGTTTGGACAAAAAAATTAAGACTCAATTATATACTGTAAGAATAAGATAGCTATAAACATAAAGGCAGGATAATTAGGAGATTAATTTTGTGAGAATTCTAGTGTCTAAAATTTTCTATTTAGAAATTTAATTTTCTTAAAAAATAGTTCAAATATGAGAACACAAGACACATAAAAAGCATTTTTAAACTCATCTTTCATGGATTTTTAGGCTGTATATCCTATAAATGTAACTCCCATTATAAAGTTTAAAAAATAATTTGTCCAAACAAATAATTCACTTTATAATTTTTCATTATTTGATTCGAACCTCAGATGTGGATGGGCATCCGTGAACAGGTTGGACATAATTATTCTGTTTGTATATTCTTCCTGAAAACAGTCCACAGATTCTCTGATTAAAGTGAGGTATTACTGCTGATTTTTCTAAACTGTGACTGTATGCATGTTAGTTCTTCTCCACAGCTCATTGGAGCCAGTGTGCACACCAAACATAGGGAAACTAATTGAGAGGCTACATTCTACCAGACCAAATGTATCTTCAGGGAATTTGTGTTTTGAAAATGATGAGTCAGTTTTGGGCTGTGAGCCCATAACTTATAAACTGATGTGGACTCTAGAACTTTGGGCAGAAATGATGAATCACATGCACATACAGCAAAGGAAGCCAATGTATATATATATCAGGGGAAGAATAAACACAATGCACAGAGAGAAGTGAAAATGAATTTTCATGAAGCTCAAGAAATATAAAGAGTATTTTATTTTGGTCTCTGATGCTTTTTCAGGTTTTGGTTATAATATCTAGTGAAAACTGTTTGCTCTTTCATCATGTTGTTTCCATGCAGTATTATTGTACTCTTCACATAAATTCTCTCCTTTTGTTTTCTAATTTGCTTTACTTATTCACTTCAAGAAACTAAATTACTGTAATCTTTAATTTAATTTAATTACTAATTTAGATACTGCCAACTACCATTTCTAATACAAAAAGAACAATTCCTATTGTCTTAAAGCCATCAGTAGAAAACACATACTGTTGACCTTAAGCAACATGGGAGTCAGGGTTGCTAGACCCCCCTGCAGTCAAAACCTGTGTATAACTTTTGTCTCCCCCAAACTTAACTACTATAGCCTATTGTTGACCAGAAGCCTTATCAATAACATGAAAGATTGATTAACACATATTTTGTATCTTATATGTATATGTTTTGTATGTTTTTTTAATAAAAAGTAAGCTGAAAAAAATGTTATTAAAGAAAATCACAAAGAAGAGAAAATATATTTGCTATTCATTAAGTGGAAGCAGATCATCATTAAGATCTTCCTCCTCGTTGTCTTCATGTTGAGTAGGTTGAGGAGAAAGAGGAAGAAGAGGGGTTAGTCTTTCTGTCTCAGGGATGGCTAAGGTGGAAAAAAACCTGCATACAAGTGAACCCATACAATTCAAACCTGTGTTCAAGAGTCAACTGAATATTACTTCGTAATGAGACACTCAGAAATTTATCATATGCTTATTACAGGGTAAGTACTAATGTACCATTTTCTTATATCTATCCTTGAACATACACCGAGCAGAGATAATCTTATGAATGGTTTGGCAGCAGCAATAATGGTCCCTAAAAGATATCCATGCCTAAATACCCAAAACACACAATACATTAACTTACATGGCAAAAGAAACTTTGCAGGTGTGATTAAGTTAAATATTGTAGTGGGAGATCATCCTGGATAATTTGGGTTGGCCAATTTTAATCATGGTGGTCCTCATAAGTGAAAAACAAGAGGCAATAAAGTCAGAATTAGAGAAAAATCTGAAGATGTTATTCTACTGGCTTTGAGGAAAGGGATCATAAGCCAAAGAATGAGCATGGCCTCTAGAGGCCACAGAAAGCAAGACAATTGATTCTCTTCTCAAGCCTCCAGAAGGATCTTAACCTTGTCAACTTTTTGATTTTCATCCAGTGAACCCATTTCAGGCTTGGGATCTCCAGAACTGTAATATATTGAATGTGTGTTGCTTTAAGCCTCCAAGTGAGGGTTAAGTTGTTATAGCAGCAAAAGGAAACTAATACAAATGTTTAAAAGTTATTAGGTTTCCATTAATAGTGAAGTTGCTATAATTTGATATGAGTAGGTTTCATGTTCTTTGATTCCTGGAGTTGAATGCTATAGTAATAACTGATTTTTGATTCAACACAGTTATCTTACTGGTATCTTGTTCATCAAACATGTGTACTGTGTAACAATTACTATATAGTATGTGTTACATTGGATGCTCACTACCTTCTGATTGTTGAACTAGTAATTTTTTATAATCAAAATCTTGTGGACTCTTCAATAATGTTAATTTTTTCAATAAGCATGTTGAAGTGCAGGCAAATTTTCTAAATTGCTTAGGTTTAACCAGCTGACACCAGGTGGAAAATGGCAGAACATCAATGCAAACTCTTCCTTCTGATATCAACACTTGTATTATTTTATCACACTATTTACCCTTAGACTCAATTTACTATTTTATTTTTTCCAAATAGTTTGTTAGTATATTCTGCCTGTGGTTAGGGCTCTCTGTAAACCTGTGTAAGCAAGCTGTGTAATAGCTATTGAAAGAAAGTTACCAAGAAGACAAGCAAGAGGAAAAGCTACATTTTTGTCAGGGGACACTGTCTCTTGTTAATGGAAAGAAATTTTGCCCTCTATGACTCGGAAGTACTCCGAAAAAGTGTGTGCTAAAAAGCAGATATTCATAACTTAAGTTTTGGAACTTTGAGATAACTGATGATACAGGCAGAAGACAGCCAAATGCCGCCCAGGTCATTGTGCACAAGGGACTCACCTAACATACCCAAGGTGAAAAATTCCATCCGTTAAATTATGCTCAGTAAGGGAAATAAATCAATGGGGTGTGGCTTAGACTAAGGGCCTGCATGTTGCAATGGGAGAATGGTTGGAGCCACCAGGAATTCCTACTTTATGCTGGGGAGGAGCTGGACTTTTTCAGCTTGTGTGTGGTAGTCTGGTATTCAGTTTTGTGAAGTGGAAAACCTGCGTGCAGGACCCCTCCCATTTTTTGAGAGTTTTCTTTTCACCTAATAAATCCACTCTCCTAAACCTTCAATGTGTCTGCATGCCTAACTCTTCCTGGTCGTGAGACAAGAACCCAGATTTTAGCTGGACTAAAGAGCAAAAAACCCTACATCACTGACAACCTCACAAAACAGTGATAAATCAAGTGACAAGAACCCAGATTTTAGCTGAACTAAGGAGCAAAAAATCCTGCATCACTGACCATCTCTCAAAATATTGATAAATCAGTAGTATATTCTAAAATAACAGTTCATTTTTAAGTGTTTTAGAATCCAAGTTCTTCATCCAAATTTTTATTTAAAATGTGTCTTTTGACTCATGACCATAAAATCTATTCCTCCAAATTTCATGAAATTAATTTAGGCAGAATAACACCCCAAAGCCCAATCAGGTTTTATGACTTTATTAATTTTTCAGCACTTGTGAGTTATCCAATTGAATCAACATTGGATACCAAGCATTTTATTTATTATTGATGTTAACTCAATAATTATTAATTGTGCAAATTAACAGCAACATCAGTTTTAATTTTAAAATACAGGCATATATAATGACAAAATTACCTAGACATGAAAAGCCAAGGACAAATTTCTGTGAGTATTGTTCCTCAATAAATTGCCTTTGTGGATTTTTATTTCATTATGGATTTCTAGAAGTGTTTAATTTAAAAAGTGAAGGATAAATTCCAAAATTGCTAGAAAAAGTTTTCTTACAACTGTTACCTTCATTAAAGTTTTCCATATGGTGAGAAACAATGTTCCTAGAAAAAGTGGTAAATTTATTTAAATGTTGTAGGAAAAATTTCTATTTTGATCCCAAATGTTGAAATTATTTACAACAAAATTCAATGTAATTAGTATCAAATTAATATATATTCATATACATCCTGTAATAAAATATAAAATGCTTTGTTCTTTTAAATTATATATTATGCCTTAAAATTCAAATTGATAAGATACATAAGAAAACTAAAAGGAATAAAAGATAAATACAGTGATGATTAAATAAATGAAAACCTGTAAAAAATGAAGTGCCATTTTTCAGATTTTAGATTATTGCAAATTAAGATAACTGTGTGCAAATTAATTTGCTAATACTAACTTTTGATGTCTATGTAGAAGTATAAATCTTAATAAACAGTTTGCATTGTTTTGTCGTTTGTTTTTGTTTTGTCAAGAGCATAAACTATAGCATAGTCTTTAATTGCCACTTGGCAATACCTGATCCATGAACTCATTTTTAGGATTTTACTGTGTCATTATTCCAGCAATTTAAGCTAATAAAAGTACACATTAAAGGCTGGGCGCGGTGGCTCATGCCTGTAATCCTAGCATTTTGGGAGGCGGAGGCGGGCGGATCACGAGGTCAGGAGATCGAGACCATCTTGGCTAACACGGTGAAACCCCGTCTCTACTAAAACAAAACAAAACAAAACAAAAACAAAAACAAAAAAAACAAATATTAGCCGGGCATGGTGGCAGGCACCTGTAGTCCCAGCTACTCTGGAGGCTGAGACAGGAGAATGCCGTGAACCTGGGAGGCGGAGCTTGCAGTGAGGCGGAGCTTGCAGTGAGCCGAGTTCGAGACCACTGCACTCCCACCAGACTCTGTCTCAAAAAAAAAAAAACAAAATATACTCATTAAATGTCACTTTCCATTGGCTCAAAGTGGAAAAATATATGTCCATTCAATAGAAAGTTATGTATCATTCATGAGAATATGTGTAAATATTTGCCAACTTACTAATATCCCAGAGATACACAGTTAATGAAAAAATTATAGCACAGAGCAGTGCCATATATATAATTTATTTTATGCAAACATCAAGGTTTTTATCAAATTATTTATTCTCTTATTTATATTCATTAATGCATGTAAGATATTTTGTAGGAGTGAGCCCCAAACATAAAAATATGTATCAGTCAAGAATCGACGTATGAAGGTTAGGAGGTGATGACGGAGATGGTAAGTTTTGTTTGCATTTAATAACTTTCTGTTGCAATTAAATTTGTGGTAACATATATAAAATATATTTTTGAAATAAGTAAAATTATAGTCATAAAAATGAAATGTTATTAAAATATGGGAAAAAAGTATTTAGCAATGGTATGAATTTTGAGTAGAAAAAGTGAGGATGGATTGATCAGTCAATCTGTAAGAAGGAAAGATACCAAATTCTCGAGTACTTCTGATTCTGGGCCTTTAAAAGATGGGCTCCCTTCTTTAACCTCTCTAACTCCATTTACGTTTTGCAGGAGGCATGCAATAGTGAAGCTGTGAAGACTGATGGTACCACAAATAGAAGGGTCCTAGGTCCCAGAATTACCATGGAAGAAAGTCTCCTGCCAATTGAGTAAACATTATGAATAATTGTGTTAGCCAGAAATAAATCCTAATGAGGTATGCCATTAACATTTGAAGGTTTATTTATTAAAACAGCAAATGTTGCCCTAATTAATACACACAACTGTTATATTTAATGTACAATATATTCATTTTAATTTCGACTCATACCTTATTTCTAAATTTTGCTTTAGGGAATAGAAATTATACACATGCACACATACCACATAAACACACATATTTTATTCCCTCAATAGAGAAAGGGGTAAATGATATCTGGAGAATCTAATGAAAGTAACTTTCAAGTTTATTATTATGTTCTTTCTTTTGTGTTTTCTATAAATAATTTGTAAATTTTGGAGAAATGTAACCTTTTCTAAGACCAGAATTTTTAGGGTAAGTTTTTTATTTTTGTTTTTATGTGTGCAATCAGGAGAACTGGATGAGGAAAATCACATAACAGACATTATTGTGGGGTTCTGTTAGTCATGGGGAGTGTCATTGTTTTGCTTATTATATTTTTCATTTAAAAATAAGGGATGAAGCAGAATAAAATAAAATAAAACTTGTCCAAGAAAGAAGTAAAAATTCCTATTATTTCTTTGCCAAATTAACATGGTGTGATATTGATCAGCTGTATTCGCACAAGAACCCTGTAGAAAACGACATGCCAAGTCAGGAAGGGTCCAAAATATAAGCCCATTATATGAAACCTATCATAAATCCTCAAGAATTATTGTTAAAACCTTGAAACAGATACCTATAGGAACTTAACATTTCCTTCTTTAGACAGCCTATCATAATAATTTATAATTCTGATTCCAAGGCTATCCCATCAGCTAATATATCAACACAACATATAGAATTTACAAAAAGTAAATTCTCTGTGTCTCTTACTTGTATGGTTATGCACTTTGTATAGGAAATTTACAGCAAGCAAGACTATGTTCTGAAAGTTGGAAAAGTCACCGATGAAGTGGACTTTATCCCCACTAACAAGTATTTGTGGCGGCAGGTTCTTCTGGAATTCATTCATTCTAATCAAAGTTGTAGGAAAGCGTGTTGGAGCTAAATAATCCACAAATAAAACCCAGTTTCTTTTACAATCTACTTCTTGTTTAAAATAATATTTTAACCTAATAGAAATGTAGGGTAGAAGTGTGCACTTAAAATTAGTCTACTCAGAGTTCTGCCAATTCAGTTTTCGAAATGGATCATCTGTCCAAAAGCTACCATATTCTACTTTTTAGAATACAAATTGTGCAAACTTGCTTTTGATTTTAGCCCCTACATTTGAAAATGTGAAGAGACATTACTAGAATTTTAAATTTGGAAATTACCATCCCAGAAATTTGGTAATTTTTAGCCAAATGTTTTTCCCGTTTCAAGCATGTTATCCTTGCATGTACTCTGATATGTGACCAAATATTATTTTAAAATGTGAAGATGAAGATCAAAGGTGGTGAGGCAAAACTTCTGCCAGATTTGGACATCTCTTGAAGAACAGATGATTTTTATGTCAGGTGACCACTGAAAATGAAATAAATTAAAATAACTTTTCTTGATTTTTAGGTAGTTTGGTATTTTTTCCTCATGAATTATGCTAGAAAGCCAGCTCTTCTCATCTTATTGAGGAACAAATTTTAATTTTATATTTGTAGTGAATAGTTTTACATCTATACAATCTGCACCACCTGTTCCAATCTTCTGAGCATGTAAACAGCTTGCTGTTTTGCAGCATGCTTATTCCCTCCAAAATGGTTTCCACCCCATATTTTGCTCATTGTATCCTATGTCCTTCAAGACCTATTATGGAAATTATATGGTTTGTTAGATTTCCCTTGGTATTACTATGCGTATTACAGACATAGGGGGCTAGTTGTTATGGATTCAAAAAACAATTAGAATGTATCCTCTGGTCAACGCTGTGAAAGAAATACACCTGTATATATGTGGTTCCCATGGAGTTATGGGAGTATAGAGTATGAAATTATGAAGCCTGTCTTGGATTACAGAAAAATTGGTTAGAACTTCACACTCTTATCAAAGCATCATAACCAATTCTTAGGTTTAAGAAAGAGAAGACTTGAGGAACAAAATATAAAAAATAAAAACAGTTGTTACTGTCTATCTTTTAAACTTTAGCCATTCTAGTGATTGTTAAGTAGTAGCTCATTGTGGTTTTGATTTACATGTCCTTAATGACTAATGATTTCGACAAATGATTTTGAATATGTATGTACTTACTGGCCATTTGCATATCTTCTTTGGAGAAATACCTGTTCAAATCCCCTTTTTCTATTTTAAGTTTTTTATATCACTGAGTTGTAAGAGTTTTAAAATATATTAAACACAAGTTCCTCATTGGATATATGATTTATAAATATTTTCTCCCACCCTGTGTACTGTCCTTAACTTTTTCAATAGTAACATTTGCAGCACCAAATTTTTAAACACTTTATGAAATTCATTCTATTTTTTTTGTCGTTTGTGCTTTTAGTGCCACATCTTAGAAAAAACGTGTCTAACCCTAAGTCAAAAAATTTATTCTAAAAGTTGTATAGTTCTAGCTCTAACATTTAGGTTTATAATGCATTTTATGTTAATTTTGTTGTGTTGCAGAAGACACTTCATTCACTAGCATATGGATTTTTAGAGGACTAATCCATTTCCATTGAAAACTAATCTTACTCACTGCATTGTCTTGCCCGCTTGTTAAAAATCAAGTGACCACAAATCTAAGGGTTTATATCTGGTCTCTCAATTTTATTCCATTAATCTATGTGTCTATTATTATGCCCTTACTACACTTGATTACTTGTACGTCTTGATTACTGTAGTTTTGTACTAAGAGATTAATAGGGATTGCATAGAATCTGTGGATCAATTTAGGGAAAGTCTCCAACTTAACAATTTTAAGTCTTCCAATCTATGAACACAGGAAGTCTTTCACTTTAAATGGATCTGTAATTTCTTTTAACAATATCTCGTATTTTCTCAGGGTATCTAAGTTTTGAATTTCTTTCTGTTAAATCTATTCTTGTGAATTTTTTCCTCTTGATCCTGTTATAAATGTATCTGTTTTCTTAGTTTTATTTTAGAATTCTTTTCATTGCAGTATATAGAAATACAATTGATTTCTGTATGTTGATCTTTTATTCTGCTGGGTCGATGAACTCATTTATTAACTCCAATAGTTTTTTAGTGGATTTCTTTGAGAAATAGAGAAAGTATTATTTTATCTTTTCCAATTTGGATGCTTTTATATCTTTTCTTACCTAATCTCCCTCAGTAGACCCTTCAGTACAGTGCTGAGTGGCAACAGTGGAGAATATTGTCTTGTTTCTCAACTTACAGGGGAAATAGTCAGTGTTGCACCATTATCATGTTAGCTGGGGCTGTCTACATGCCCCTCATCAAGGTGAGACACTGCTCTATTCCTACATATTTTAGTGCTTTTGTTTTTTGATCATAAAAATGTGTTGGGTTTCGTCAAAGGTTTTTGCCGTGTCTATCGTGATGATCACGTGGTTTTCGTGCTTTATTCTTTTAATATATATATTATACAGATTGATTTTCAGATGCTAAACCAACATGCATTCTTGGAATGAATCCTATTGGTGATGGTTTATAATTATTTTTATATATGGTTTGATTCTGTTTACCAATGTTGTGTTGAGAGTTTTTACATCTATATTCACAGGAAATGTAGGTCTGTAGATTTTTTTTCTTGTGATGCCTTTATCTTATTTTGATATAATATTTGGTATAATATTATCATTTTGCTATTTGTTCTTGTGTCTTATGTTTTTGCTCCTATTTTCCTTTGTTACTGGCTTCTTTTGTGGTAAACAAATATTTTCTAGTGTAACTTTTTAATTATCTTGTGGCATATTTTACTATATATATATTTAGTCTACTTTATTTGCTATTGCTCTTAGCTGATGGGATTACAACTACCATCTTAACTTGAAACAATGTAGTTCAGATTAATACCAACTTCTTTCAATAGTTTACATAAACCTTGCTGCAATATAGTACCAATCCTGTTTCCCTTTCTTGTGCTATTATTGTCATGCTAATTACATCGTTATACATTATAAACCCATCAGAACAATTTTATAATTACTGTTTTATGCAGTTGTATTTCAAATGAAATAGAGAAGAACAGTGACATGATACTATATATTTACAGTCGATTTTATATTTACCTATGTAACTCCTTTATTAGTACTGTTTATTTCATCATATGAATTTGAGTTACCATTTAGTGTTCTTTCATTTCAGTCTGAAAACCATCTTTTATTATTTCTTGAAAGTATGTCTGCTAACAAATTATTTCAGTATTTGTTCATCTGCAAATATCTTAATTTCTCCATTTTTAAAGAATAGTTTTACAGGATATATAATTCTTCATTGACAGTCTTTTTCTTACAGCACTTCCAATAGCTTCCAACCTGGCTTCCATGGTTTCTGATGAGCAATCAACTCTTAAACTTATTGAGGATTCCTTGTACATTAGGGTCATTTTTCTCTTTCTGCTTATCAGATTCTCTCTTTTTCTTTGGACAATTTGGCCACAGTTTGTCTAAGTGTGACTTTTGTTGAGTTTATCTTATTTAGAGTTCACTGAGCTTCTTGGATATATAGGTTAATGTTTCTAAATTAAGTTTGAAAAGTTTCTGACTTTTTTTTTCAAATACTATTTCTTCTCTTTTTTCTCTACCCTTACTTCTGGGAATCCCATTATGTATATGTCATATGTTTGATGATTTCTTATAGATCTGTGAAGCTCTGTTTATTTTTCATCATTCTGTTTTTCTTTCTGTTTCTCAAACTATTATCTCAACTTACCTTTATTCAAGTTCACTGATTCTTTTCTCCTGCTAGCTTAAATCTGCTTTTGAGTATCACCACCTTGGATTATTCATGTAGCTATTTTACTTTTCTTTTCTTTTCTTTTTTTTTTTTTTTTTTGAGATGGAGTCTCACTGTGTCACCCAGGCTGGAGTGCAGTGGCATCGTCTCTGCTCGCTGCAAACTCCGCCTACCGGGTTCACTACCTTCTGCCTCAGCATCCCGAGTAGCTGGGACTACAGGCGCCTGCCACCATGCCTGGTTAATTTTTTTGCATTTCTAGTAGAGATGGGGTTTCACCGTGTTAGCCAGGATGGTCTCGATCTCCTGACCTTGTGATCCTCCTGCCTCGGCCTCCCAAAGTGCTGGGATTACGGGCATGAGCCACCGCGCCCAGCCACTATTCTACTTTTCAATTTCAGAATTCCTATTTTTTTCTGTAGATTTTATCTGTTTACTGATATTATCTACCTGATAAGACATTGTAAGTTTTCTTTTCTTTTTTTTTTTTTTTTTAATCTTTAGACATGGTTTCTTCTCTTTCTTTCTTTTTCTTTTTTTTTTTTTTAACTTTTTAAAACATGAGATCTTGTTATATTGCCCAGGTTGGTCTCAAATTCCTAGACTCATGTAATTCTCCTGCCTCAGGCTCCTGAGTAGCAGGGATTACAAGCATGAGTTATTACACCCAAGCTATTTCTATAAGTATGTTCATAATAGCAAATTTAAAAATTTTATCTAGTAAATCCATCATCTAGTCTCGCTCAGGAAAACTTTCAATTGACTAGTGTGTGCATGTGTGCACCCGCAAATACACACACATATGCAAAATAGTTTGCACACATGTGCAAAATAGTTTTCCAATTCTTCACATTTCTTTTGTTTTTTACCCAACACTTCCCATTTCATGTCATTTCAGAAAATATAAAGTAGCAACTCTGAAAATCAGATACTCACTCTCACCAGGATTTGTTGCTCGGTTCATTTGTCATTGTTTGCTTAGTAACTTAGTAACTTGCCTGGACTACTTCTACATATTCATTGTATATTCTCTGTAGTCAGTCATGATTGAAATCTGCTCAGTAAGCTTAGTGGTCAGCTAATGACTGCTTAAAGATTTTCTTCAGTTTCCTTGAATACATCTTCAAGGCCTTTTGCATCTTTGCCTTAGCCTTTACTTTTCACTTGTTCAGGGCCTCAAGGTCAGCCAGATTTGAACCCTCTCAGTTCTTGCCTGGCTGGTCCTCAGCTCTTGTTTTCCCCAGCTGCTATAGCAGTCTCAGGTAGCTGAGGTGTTAAAAAAAAAAAAAATTGATGCTAATTGTATCTTTTTACAAATACCTTGGGTATAAAATTTTTCCCACAGAATGAGTAGTTCAAATAACTACAACACCCTGAGAAGGGAATTTTTCCAGGTAGCTGTAAGACAGGTTAAAAAGTGACTCTAAAGTGCTCTAAAGATAGGGCTTTTCGAGCAGCTCCAAACACAAATATGCTCTTTTGATGGCTGCAAAGCCACAGGAGTTGCAAGGTTGCTGGTTTTCGAGGCTGTTACAGAGCTGGGTAAAGTGGAATGAGACAAGCCAACTTAAAATACCACAGACCCTGTTCTTACCTACATTCAGCATTTCTTTGAATAAATGTTTTTGACAGTTTTTGATTGATATAAGCCATTGACTAATCCCAATAATTCTTAAAATGTTTATTTTGACCATTTTTGTTAGTGCTTTGTTGCTTTTATGGAAGAATGAATTTAGGGATATCTCCACTCTACTATTATGGAAGTACCACCCAAATTTAAAAATATATATATTAATAGATGAAGAAATGGAATCACAGGAAACAATTATCCAATTTTGTATAACTAATATGTCAATCCAGGATCTAAGACTAGATGTTCTGGTTCCAGAGTCCTATACTTAACTGCTACCTTATTTCCTCTTAAAATAATAGAAGCTATTTTGTATTGATTTCTTATTCTATTGTAGGTGTTACGTTATAAATGTTATATATATTGCTCAAAACAACCTTACAAATTAGGTGCTGCTATTATTCCCATTTTACAAGTGGAAAACTAATAAGAGATTTCACATGTCCAATAATTCAAGATTCATTACGCAGATTTGGTTGACCCTTAATGGAAATATTCTTAAATTCTATAAAATTGTTTTATATCAAAGAATGATTAATATATTAACAAATATCAATATGAGACCTAAGATTATAAACCACAATACTCATTATCAGGATTTTGATATTTTTATAGTATTAACATGCAAAATATCTTCCTTCCATTAAGGGATACCTTTGGAAGGATTCTCCTTGTCAGGACAATTATTTTTCAATGACATAAATTTTTGGTGATATTTTAAGCAAAACTAATACTAAATTACTTCACTTATTCATGTTTCAAAAATATTATTATTAAATAATAAATTTTAGTATATATTCTTAAGTATAAAAATGACAGAAGATCTTTCATGTAAAGTTGGGCATTTGAATACATGCATTTCTTTTTTCTCCCTTACCATATCAGAAACAATAATACTGTGAGTATATTTGAAGAGGCAGCTACAACATTTCGGAAACTAGAAATCAAATGGATGAGTAGCAAAGGATTTAGCAGATCCAAGAAGTCTGAATTCTAAACTAGCAATGGGGAAAGCTAACACTATATACTGTGTAGCATTCTCCCCAAAATTTTGAGTGGTTACAAGCACTTCTGGAAATTGGGGTGAAAGGTATATTCCTGAAAACGGGAATTGTTGCTTGAAAGACTAATAAAGAAATAGACAGATTCAAAGACTCCCTCTGATCCTCCACACAGTGATGAGTTAATTATCAACAAGGCAAAGGAGAGAGTTTCTGAACTCTAGTAAACTGAGCACAACTGAAGGCAGCAGTACATCAAGCTGAAAACAGAGATCTTAAGTGAAGACCTGCACCTGCATACTGGATACTCAGACCTCCAATCTTCTCTCACTAGAATCTTAAAATGCTGCAAACCAAGCCTTCCCTCTTGAAGCATAACATGGAAAACTTCTGGTAAATTCAACCAGCCTGAGAAGATAGGCATATACTTAATAAAACAGAAATTAACCAGCTAAATTGCCCAGTCACTTGCTCTGCTGTACAGCAGTAAGCAAGCATTAGTCATACTCACAGAGTTTCAAATTAGCTCCTTACTGCCCCAATTTTAAATACCTATGTATAACAAAGATTATAAGGTAGTTAAGAATGGTATCTTGAATAAGAGATACCATGAATAAGACAAATTACACAAAGCAAATGAAAAATCTACTTAGAATATACTGGACGATAAGCAACTGTGTTTAATATTCTAATATTGGCTGAGTGCAGTGACTCATGCCTGTAATCCCAGTACTTTGGGAGGCTGAGGTGGGTGGATCACGAGGTCAGGAGTTCAAGACAAGCCTGGCCAAGATGGTGAAACCCTGCCTCTACCAAAAATACAAAAATTACACTGCACTGAAGCCTGGGTGACAGAGCGAGACTCTGTCTCAAAAAAATTTTTTCTAATATTCAGAGAGGTGAGAAAATGTATTGCAAAGAAAAAGCAATAAGAAGATACAATAAGAGGATTCATTGAAGATCAACTTCATTTATCTTAATGAAATCATAGAAATAGTAGAGTAAGTAACTATCAGCAAAGAGATTAGAAGACAAAGTTGAGGAAATTAGATAGGAAGTGCAAAAAGCAAAAATGTGGAAAATAAGAGAAATAAAAACTATAAAAATTTGATCTATTGTGTAGGAGATTCAGCATATAAATAATAGGAATTCCAGCAATGAAACAGAGATAACAGAGTTTTAGATAGACTATGTGATCCGCAAAATGAATGAAAAATAACATAGTAAGTCACAATTGCTTGAAATTTAAGAAACTTTGTAGAAAAAAGCACCTTACAATATTTCAGAAAGATAAAAATAATACCCAAATATTATGATCAACATACACAATAATTCAGACTTCAGAGCTTAAAGAGACTGTCTATGACCCGTTTGGTAGGAAGCAATAAATTCAGTGTTGATTTTTTATTTTCTAAAACTAAAACGGTTTTTTTATAGAAAAGCTGCTATTTTCTAGAGCAGTTTAGTTTTGCATATGACTGGGAAAATCCACAAATTAAAAAATAGTATTTTTGAAAGTATTTTCCATGACTCTAATGACTTGCTCTCAGTTGCCATCTTGATGTTGACAATTCTCACTCTACCAATAAGCTGTTATGATGGTTATGATCCTAATTTATCTGACAGATATACCAAGTTGATGAATTCTTCTATCACCTAATAAAAATATCGGGCCTTGAAGCAACATAAAGAGAGAAAATATGCAAGGCAATGTGTCTCCCGTCTCTGATTTATTCATCTCAATTGGATATGAGGTCAGTGGAAAATATAACAGCAGATCGTTAACAAGAACTCTTCAAAAATATATGCCTGTGTTTATGTATGTTTTAAAACCAGTCACCCATTCTTTCTTTCTTTCTACCCCATGCCTCACTCTGGATGGCACAGTTGTGTTTACTACATTTACTATAAAACACAGACTATTCTGACATTATTTTTAGCTATCTGGCATAATAAAAGAGATGTGTCCTAGATATTTTCTTCTAAATATGTGGTAAACAAACCATGTTCTTTTATAAAAATGATGCAGACATCCTGTACTACTTGTCACTACATCCTTTTGGTTTACAGACATGCCAGTTCATGTCAAAACATCTCTTTAAAAGAAACCCTCTCCTTGTTCTTCTGGTTAAATTTTGTTTGATTGTTTTTAATTTTTCTATGCTTTATGGTACAAGCCTATTTTTCTTCACATTTTTACCTACCTACTTACAAAATACATTTTGACCTTTATCCAGTAAAACATTTTCTTGTTAGTTTTCCCTTTATATAGTACTGCCCATAGTTGATGTCTTGGTAAATAGGTAAATGGAAAAGATTTCAATAAAAAACATAGCATATGATGGAAAGATTGTTATCACATTAAAACAAAATAACTTTGGATTTATTCTTACCGATTGTGAAAAATTTTATGAGCAGCCTTCAGGGATGAGACATGTGCAGTCCATAAATACTTCAACAGGTCATTAGAGCTACTAGATGATGACTTTACATGCTATCCAAGAAGGAAAATGTTACTAATATTGAATAACGATTACTATCTCTCTTCCTGAAAATCAATTGTATTTACAAATATAATTTTTCAATACTCTAAATGAGAGGAGAAAATTGTAAGAGTTAGGATATGGAGAATATAACGCCTAATGCTTCCTGGAGAGCTTAATATTAGTTATACTAATTACAAGTAACACTGAATGCATTTGAAAGGAATAAACCAAGTAATTTTTTGGTTTTTGAAATATTCATAATTTTATATTGCTCAGAACTACAGCTTTAGTATTTTATTTGTTTATTTGTTTTTCTCCTATCATGCAATGAGCTTTCTATAAAGCAGTAAGAGTCAGAAATGGGGACAGAAGAGGAGTAGGAAAAGTAGCAAAGTTTGATCTAACCATATGCAATATAATGAGTAAGTTCTCTAAAGGGAAACTTTATCTTTGGTCATTTACTCTTCCATCTATGACATTTTACTTTGAACATCAATATTTGATTCTGATTGTCAAATGATCATTTTAAGCAACTCATATGTAATTGCTTATGAAGGCAATTAAAATAAATTGATCAAATTAATCACAATCTATTCCATAATTATATTTCTATATAAGTTATTAATATGTTGACCCAAAGTTAGGATTAACCAGAACATTTTCTACACCACTAAGCCATAATTTCTCTGTGTTCACATGTCTGTGTATAATTTATTTGATGTGAGAAGAGTTCATAGGACTGCCTCAATACGTATTGGAAACAAGGGTGCTATGAGATATGATCTCATGTGGCAATATACTCATATTAATACTGCTAGCATCATAATATACATTTTCATATTAGGAATTATTTATTGGGAACATATTGTTCAATGCATTAAAATTATACATAAAGTATTATACGAAACTATCTGGCTACCTTCAAAGGTTATTAATAAAAATATTAGAGAAAAACTTGGTAAAATTCATGCCACATTTGTATTGTTTCTAGAAAGAATGAATGACAGCTAGAAACGTTATAACAAAGATTCACCTGATCCTTAGATGGTGGTAGAAGGATGACATTGTCTGATGATATCACCATTATGCCAGAGTCGATTGCAGCAAGAAAGGGCATAGCAAAAAGATAATAATTAAAGTCCATATAAACAAAGAGTTATTACTAATATTATTACTATAGAAAAGAGGTTGTTTTTGAAGTAAATAAATCTATCACAAAAGTAAACCCCACAGAGTTAGAAACATGTAGTAAAACTTAAGCAATAGCTCTGGGCACTTATCCTTAACAAATTAACACAGGAACAGAAAACCAAACCACATGTCCTCACTTATAAGTGGACCTAAATGATAAGAACACATGGACACATAGAGAGGAACAACACAACACACCCTGGGGGCCTTTCAGAGGGTGGGAGGGGAGAAGGGAGAAGATCGGGACAAGTAATTAATGGATGCTAGGCTTGGTACCTGGGTGATGAAATGGTCTGTACAACAAATCCCCATGACACAAGTTCACCTATGTAATAAACCCGCACTTGTACCCCTAAGGTAAAATAAAAGTTAAAAAAAAGATTTTGTTAGAAATTTCCTTGAGGATCATTTGGAACTTAAATATGCTTCTCTTAAAAACCCAACTTTCTTAAAGCAAAATTTATTTATTTATGTTGTAGATATATTATTTTAAATCATAGATAATAACTACCTTGAAATTTTAAATACTAATTAAATTCCAAAGCACAAAATGTAAAAAGGAAAAAAAATTAGTAACTTTATAGAGTGCTATACTTTTCTTTTATCAGAAGGTTTCTTTTTTCTAAATTTGAAAGTCTGATATGTCTTTAAAATATTTCTACTATTTATCTAGATTTTTTTTTGTAAGCAAAGTTTTCTTTTATAGCATGAGATAAATTCCTACTTCTGTCTTAAGCATCTGAAGCAGGGTGTGAGGTTACTAGTTTCTTTCAAATGGCATTTCAATAATTGGATACACTGATTAGTAGATTTTAAACATATGTGTCTGATAACATTTCAAAACATTTAGATTTTAGGTTCAGAAGATTTAGGTCAAACAGATTGCTTTTGTAAAAGCGCTAATTCTGGTTTTTGTTTTTGGTTTTGAAAAGTGGCATTTTAGATTGATGTAGTCATTTGTGAAAAGGTAATCAATTCAAGGTTTATTATTAAAGCATTAAACTCACTAGCTCACCAACTGTTCACGGAGATGCACAGATGATCCCCAGAGTCATGGTCACTGTCTGTTTTTTGGGTGGGACCAGCTAATCTGGCTAGTAGAGAGAACATGCAGTCATAGTTATTAGGCCATTTCTAGCCTGAATACACGAAAACTTAACTAGATACTTTTTCTTTTTCAAAAATAAGAAAATTCTTATTATCTGAAAAAAAAATATTACTTCTCATCATTTTCTTTCCTTCATAACTTTGGCTTCCCATCTGCCATTCTTATTCTTTTCTTTCCTATGACATTGCTACTCTCTACTCCCTCTTTTTGGCCTTAATTTGCTTAACCTCTGTAGTTGTTGTCTCTTTTTTTATTATTATACTTTAAGTTCTGGGGTACATGTGTAGAATGTGCAGTTTTGTTATGTAGGTGTACACGTGCCATGGTGGTTGGCTGCACCCATATTAGGTATTCCTCCTCATGCTATTCCTCCTCTAGCTCCCCACCCACTGACAGGTCCTGGTGTGTGATGTTCCCCTCTCTGTATTCATGTGTTATTATTGTTCAACTCCCACTTATAAGTGAGAACTTGTGGTGTTTGGTTTACTGTTCACTAACTCTTCCTCTCTTCATTGACTAAAAGTTAGGAGTCAGTATTCATGTACATTAAACAGGATCTCTACTTTGCCTAAAATCAAATCCATATTCATTACTTACCTATTGTGTAATGCTAGATAAGTAACTTCTGTAAGCCTCAATTTTTTAATCTACGTACAAGGAATACTAAATATAATTACCTCATAGAAGATCGGGAAGTGTTAAATGATGATAAACGTGGAAAGTAGTCAGTGCAGTGAACATATGCTCCATAAATATTAGTCATTATTCTATCTTATCCCCCTTTCTTTCTGAAATTCTCTCTTATCTCCTAGTTTCAAAACTTCCCTTCCTGATTCATTCCATATTTAACTCTGGTACCTTCTGAGTATACTTCCCACATAGTATGTCCCTTCAGCGATCTTATAAATCTGTGCCCATCTCTCTCTCTCTCTCTCTGGCAACCATTTTCATACCTGGCTTATTCTCTCCGCTCTTGCTAGCCTCCTCTTTTCTCCAGCTCCCCGCAGTGTTTTGACTCTTCCTTTGCCCCTCCAGCCTCTCCTGTCTAGTCCTTACGCACTGACTGGGGACGTTCCCTTCTTTTCTCCAAACCACCTTTTTCTGCAGTAATCAAGATTTCTTCCTTCTCATTCCCCTCCGCTACACTCACTGTTTCCTTTCTTTTCACCAGTCCACCTGTCTGTTCCCCATTATTCTATTTTGTTTCCCTTTTATTTTCTTACTTGAAGTTCTCACTTGGTTATTCTTGGTGGCCAACAGTAAAGATATGGAGAAGTCTGTTAAAAGGTTTACATTTCCCAAAATCAATATTCCTTTTTAAAGCTGTAATCATTTTCAGGTATGTAAAACATCCCTCTTTTAGTTCTTAGGTTTTGTCTCATTGGGAGTGTTTTATATCTGCTTCTGAGACTCTCTCCTTTTAAAGCCACTCATGCTCTGAGAATGTTCGCCCATTATACTCATCTAAGAACTGCTGTATGTTGCTGACTTCCGTATCTTATGCCCTGAGTCCTCACTGTGCTCCAGTTCCATTTTTGTTAAATTCCCACAGAACTCTTCTATTGGTGATTCCAAGCCAACTCCAACTGAGCATGCCTGAGACTGATCTCTTGATATTGATAGCCGAGCAAGGCTGCTTTATACACTTTCTGGCGTCTTTTCTTTTCTTGTTTCTTTGGTGAAAGAGTTTTATTACTCTTCTTGATATCTTCTGCACTTCTCCTTTATAGCTAATGTGAACCTACCTCCTATTGTCTTGTTCTCAGAAGATGTTTTCTTGTCTTCCCATGGAAAGCAACACATCTATCTCAATAAACTGGATCAAAAGCTGTATTTTGTCCCACTATTTTTGTCAAGAACACAATTTATGGTATATTTAATACTATTAAAACCCAAATTCCTGCCTCGAGTTTAGCTTATTTTTAAATTATATTATTCCCTGGCATAAATTATGTGTGACCCATACCCCCAACATTTCTTTCTCTCTTCCTGTCTTTTTCTCTCACATATGCCTTGTCAATTTCAAACTCTTCCCTTTAGTTCATTCTGTTTATTTCTTTATGGGTTACTTTGATTTTGAAAAACTTTTCTGCTAAGCAATAAAAGGGAATGAACTGTTGACATATGCAATCGGATGGACGAATCTCAAAATAATTATGGCTACTGAAATAAACCAGACCAAAAAAGAGTACGTAGCTGTTGATATGAAAATTCTAGTTAATGCAGTCTAATTTGCAATGATTAAAAAGCAGATATATGGTTGTCTGTGAAGCTAGGAAGTGGGGTGTGGTGAGTTGTCCGAGCAGTGTGGGAATAGTGGGGACAGGGGAAAATAGACACAGGAGGTAGGGAAGTTCCTGAGGATGAGAATATAAAGAGAAAAAGAATACAAAGAGGAAAAGAAAAAATTTAATATGTATATGGTTGTTACTGAGGTGATGTGTTCTAGGCCATATATAGAATTAAAACATACCAAATAATGTATTTTAAAACATATAGTTTATTATATGTTTGTGACACATTAATAACGCTTAAAAAAAAAAACCTTTTCTAAGGAGGAAAGAAGCAAACATTTAAGTTGCTTAAGTATTGTGCAAGCAGCAGGCCCTTGCTGCTAAACCAAACCATGTTGCCTAAGCACCCAGTCAAAACTCCTCAGTCTGACTTTGAAGATATCTCTTAAATTGGCCCTAATTGATTTTTTTCAAATTTACCCCTCATTACTTTTTCACATTCTAATTCTCCTGCCAGCCTGGCAATTTGTTCCCAATATACCCTGTTGCTATCACCATCTTTGTAAATATTATTCTAACAATGCTCCCAGCAAGCTCTTTGGCCTCACTCCCTTCCACCATTATCTCAGCCCATGGTTGTAACTCTTTTCTCAGCTATCTTTGTACTTATGGTCCTTATCTTGTCTTTGAGTCTTAACACAGTGCTGAAAAATATTTTTATGGAGTATTTTAATAATTTTAATGATGTTTTGATTTTCTGTTTATGCCATAGAACTCAGCTTGGTTAAATATGAAGTAAAATCAACCACTTAAAAAAAGGAAGCCCATGTATTGTGCTGTTGAATGATAATGAAATTGTGAAAATGTCCAAACTAACATTCCACCTTCCCATTTGCTCACCCCTGGGCCCAGGGCCAAAACCTCTCCTAGGAGTGGGCAAGTGTCCTCTTTAGGGGAGTTGTTTATTGTTCAAAGTGGACCTTATGTTAGGGCTTCTCCGGAATCATATCTAAGAAGTTCATGTATTCCTCTTCTCCATGCCAAGGACAGCCTACAAATGGGAATTATACTGGATGGATGTCAAGGCATTTCCTTGACAGGCCCAGATGCAATCACAGCTCAAGTGTCCTTACAGGATCTCCTCCTCTATCTTTTCCGCAACAGAACTCATTTTGTCATTGGTTTATTTCTTCCAGTACTGTTTTCTGGGGCGGGGTGGTGAAGGTCCCTTGTTTAATGAATGCCATTTTTAGCTTTAGATTTATGATGTTTTTGTTCCAAAACAAATCTCTACTAATTCTTAAGTGTAGACACTATTTTCAAGAAGAGAAGACTTGAAAGAAATGTTCTCCCACAGAGATTTTTTTCTCCTTATCATTCCAATCTACATAATTATCTAATCACATTTAGAACTGTAGACATGTAAGCTAATCTTATACAACCTTGTATATTTAATGCATGTTACCTAAACTGCAATTTTCAGTTCTAAGTTAATTGTTTTATAGAAAATGGCTACCTTCAGACTTTCCAAAATAGCCCTTTATGTTCATTAGGTCTCCTTGTTATATACCAGTTTCATAATTCTTAAAATAAAACTTTATTTCCTTGGCACTTGTATTGGGTAAAGACATTGGCCTTGGAAGGACTGGCTAATATTTATTGACCAATTCAATATATTTCTCAATATATTGAATTTACCTCAGAAAATAAAGTCAATGTTTTGTAAAATGGTATAAAATAATGATATTATTTAATTATACTGACACTGAAACAGAAGTGGCCAAATAATTATTGAAGGATATCACTGTACTCTTCCAGAACATGAAATGGTTGAGCGTATCATACAATGCAGGCACAAAGCTTCTTTCACTTTGGTTGTAATGTCTGCTCTAAAATCGAATAAAGATAATATAAACACAGTTATGAAACTACTACTAATGGTGAAATCTTCCATCAAAGGCAATCTCAATTTTTGGCTTTTTAACCTATTTTTATATAAGTACATTTTTTATGTAAAATATTAACATTTCAAATGCAGAATTGTATGAAAAAATACACAATTTCATTCCTTTCCCTATCCCTTTCCAACCCATTTTCACTCACACTGATGGGCAACTAATTAAATAGCTCCTCGTTAATCCATCCTGCATTTTCTGTTTGTTGGATTGTTGTGTCTGCTTTTTAAAAATAAGCATATCTACATTTATATTTACTCTACCTGTATCTCCATATTTATTTATTCCTTATTCGTTCCTAATTTCTTCCAAAAAAGGTAGAATACTATATATATTCCTTGGTACCCAGATTATTTTTCACTTATTTTTTTTTCCTTGGAAATTACTATGTATGTCCTCTTAGAGATATTTGTCATCTTTAAGTTTTTGTTTGTTTCTTTTTGCTAACTACATAGCATTCCTCTGTGTGGATGTTCAGTAGTTAATGCAACCAATACCCCATGTGTGGCCATTCAAAATTATCCAAAGATTTCAAATACAAATAATATCACAATGAATAATCGTCCCCCGCCCCATATTTCGTAGCAGATGTATTTTTAAGGTGAATTCCCAGATGAAGGGTTGCTGGTTCAAAAGATGATTGCATAGGATGTGTAGTTCTGAAATAAAATGGTCTAGACTCACATTTCTCTGCTTTTCCCCTTTAAACACAACTGCATACCCTAGAGACTATTCTATAGTGATGATAGGACTCTGAATGAGGAGAAATAGATACATAAAGACTGGCTAGAGACCTCGAGACTTTAGAAATGTCATCATCAAGGGTTCTCTGGGTTTTCTTTCATCTCTAATGTAATCCTTGATTGGGCACCAGAGAGGTCTGCAACCTGGAACTGTCAATAGGAATACACAAGAACACCAAGAAAAATTACTCTCTCTGACCAAAGGACAGGAAAGTGGAAGATCAGCAGAGAACTAGTAGGGAACCCAGCTCCCATTCCACAGTCTGAGCACCTGTAGGCAGTCTAATGCATTGGCAGGAGTGACAGCAGCACAGAAGGAAACCCTAGGCCATTCTAACTTCCACTCTGCAACCTAGATATCAGAGAGTGGTGCCATCTGCTTACAGGTCAGCAGTGTGGGTGACCTTCATTCTCTGCCCTCCATACCTGTAAATTTCACCCCACTAGAAGGTCAATGAGTGACAACAGGTGACCCACAGAAGTGACTTCTGCCCCATAGATGGCTCCAGGAGACATTGAGTGAGAGCTCAATAACATTAGAAGAACCAGAACAGAATAATGTTGTAAGAGCTGAGAAAACTAAACTGTCATTGGAATTGAATCCCACAAAAGTGTACCAGAACCTATATGCTAAACAGGGCTACAGTATACTACAATAAAAAATTTATGTAGGGTCAAGGGATTTATATATGATCAAGCATGATAACCAAAATGTCCAAGATACAATCAAAATCATTTGGCATACTAAATGTGAGACAAATCACAATTTGAATGAGAGAAGACAATCAACAGATGTCAATATGAAGATGAATCAGATGTTGAAATTATCTGCTAAGGATTTTAAAACAGTCATCTTAAAAATGCTTCAATATCTAAAGGACATTTATAGAGCACTTCACCCAACAACACCTGAATACAAAATTATTTTAAGTGTCCACAGAACATTCACAAAGATAGAGTATATCCTGAACAATAAGACATACCTTAACAAATCTTAAAAATTAAAATCATAAAGAGTAAAATCTCTGACCATAATGAAGTAAACCAGAAATCAATATGAAATTCCTCAGGATACAAAATAAAAAGCATTAATTGCATTTCCATACACTGACAAATGGATACTAACATTTTAAAAATAGGATTATTTTAGTAACTTTAAAAAAAATGAAATACTTAGATTTAAATCTTATAAAACAGGAGTGATGTCACCAAAATGGTAGAGTAGAAGGAAGTTGGCTTCACTTTCCCTTGACAGAAAACCTAAAACAAAAATATAACACTAAGACTATCATCAGCAATATTCCAGAACTCAAATATGAAAATGAGACAGTTTCGGAGTCCATAGAGAAGTGAAAAAATTCTGTACAGAGGGCAAAAAAAAAAATCAGACTTTTACGTTTGAGATTCCTGCTCCCTAGTCTGCCAGGCACAAAACCCAAGGAAAATTTCTCCCTGACGCATGATTACTATACAGGAAGAAGTGAGATCAAGGTGGACAACCAGCTTTCCCACCATCTTGGGTTTCCTGGCAGAAGACCTGTCCCTCTTCAACCCGTTGGAAACATCACAAGTGCCCAAAGGGAGAAAAGTTCCTGAGGGCAGCTAGAAACAAAGCAGAGAGATGGGACTAGCATCCACAGGTGAAAAACACTGCTCTGTATCGAGGCCAAAGGAGATGCCAAATCAGAGTGGCTGTTCAGCAACACAGAACTTTAGGGGGTACACTGGGGTCTCCTGAGCATGAACTTTTGGCCAACCTTTCCACACTGCCAGGATGCCAGGGTACTCTCTTCGGGACCTTCCCCGTCCAGGACAGGCAACACACTGAACTTTGTTAGTGCTGAAAAGGCAAATCTGGGCTAAAATGCCACCTAGTGCCAAAAAGGAGGTAGTGACCCAGCAAAAAGATATTGAACAGCTACATTGCAAATAAATACCTAAGCAGACATACTCAGTAAAAACCCAAACAAGCCAGATAGGCTAGAATTAGTAACTAATTCTTCAATGCAAAGACATAGATATATATCTGCAAGAAACAACATTAGCAAACGGTGAACCATGACCTCCTAAAACAGACAAAGAAAGGAGCCAGTGATCAACCTCATCGAGAAGGCAATTGGTAGACTCTCCAATCAGGAATTCAAAATAGCAGTTTTAAGGAAATTCAAAAATCTCCAAAATAATACAAATAAGCAATTCAAAAATTTATCAGAGAAATTCAACGAAGAATTTGAGACAGTTTTTAAAAATCAAACAGAAATCCTAGAACTTAGAGGTATATTTGCTTAACTAAAAAGTTCATTAGAGGCTTTTAACAGTAGAATAAATGAAGCAGAGAAAAGAATCAGTGAAGTCAAAGACAGGCAATTGGAAAACACACTGTGTGAGAGAGAGAAAAGAAAAAAAGAATGAAAAGGAATGAAAAATGCCCACTGTAAGAATTAAAGAAAGAGGAAAGAAAAACAAAAAGTTGCTATACAGTCAAGAAAAGGTTTATTTTAGAGAAAACAAACCTGAGAGAGGCTACTGGCTGAGTTAGGTCATGCCCACTCTCTTACAGACTAAGAGTTTTTAAGGATTTAGGGTGGGGGAGTTTATCAGAGGCTTGGACTGCTTCTGTGTCTCTTTTGTCTCTTTGTTGTGCTTATCTGGGAGGGAGAGTTGTGTGTCTGTTCCCATATATCCCTGAAGCTGAAGGCACACTTGTGGAGTCTGCTTTTAGCATTTCTATCTTAGTGCACCTAAAGGGAAAAGAATGTGCTTATTAAGGCCCACTGTTTTACTGGGGCCCATTGTATGAGGGTGAGGTTTCACAGTTACCCAAGAGACATTCCCCACATCTCCCTCTGTGCCCAAGCAACCTTATCTGTGTTTTACTGTCTGTTCTTTCTGGCTGCTTGTAGTTGGAAGAGAAGTGATTTCCTTGAAATGAATGAAGCTAGAAAGGGAGCTGGAACTTAAAATGGTGGTGTTTGTATGAAATGATGGTGCTCCTGCTCTGTCACCCACAAGATATAAAAAACTACCTTAAAAGAAAATCTAAAAATTAATGGTATTCAAGGGGAATCTGAGCAAAAGAAAAAGAAAGCATATTCAAAGAAGTAATAATACAAAACTTTCCAAAACTTGAGGAAGATATAAATATTCAGGTATGTAAAGGTCAGAGATCACCAAACAGATTAAGCCCAAATAAGACTACTCCAAGTCATGTAATAATAAAATTCTTAAAGGGCAAGGGCAAAAGGGATCCTAAAGACAGCAAAAGAAAATAAGTATAAATGTATACTAAAGACAGCAAAAGAGAATAAGCATAAATGTATAGAGGCTCCAATTTATTTGGCAACGGATTTTTCAGTAAAAATCATATAGGTCAGGAGGGAGGAGGATGACATATTCAAAACAGTAAAAAAAAAAAAAAAAAAAAAAAATGCCAACTGAGAATATACCCTGAAAATTTATCTTTCAAACCTGAAGAAGAAATATAGTTTTTTCAAAATGAACAAAAACTAAGAAAATTCATCACAACAGACCTGTATTACTAGAAATCATAAAGAGAATTTTTCAGTTTGAAAGGAAAAATACTGACATGCAAAAGTAAAACATAAAAAGGCATAAAACCCACTCATGAAATAAGTACAAAGACAAGCTCAGAATACTATAACAAGATTTTGATATGTAATCCAATGAACTCTAGTATGAAGACTAAAAGACAAATCTACCAAAAGTAATAGGAGCTACAGCAACCTGTTAAGAGATAGTCAGGATAAAAACACATAAATTGAAACAACAAAAGTAAAAATGAGGGGGGAATGAAGTTAAAGTGTAGAGTTTGTCATTTTTCCTTTATTTCTATTACTTTCTTTGTGATAAAAGATAAGTTGCCATCTCTTTAAAATAACTTGTTATAATTATAAGATTTGTGCAAGCCTGATGGCTACCACAAAGCTAAAACCTATAATGAATGCACTAAAAATAAAAACCATTAATTAAAACATACTACCAAAGAAAATCATGTAATCACAAAGGATGACAGTAAGAAAAGTAAAGAGGAATTATAAAACAACTAGAAAACATGTCACAAATGACAGTAGTAAGTCCTTACTTATCAATATTAACATTGATATAAAAGAAATAAATGCTCTAATGAAAAGATATAGAGTAAATGAATGCATAAAGAAAAAAGATCCAACTATATGTTGCCTATAAGAAGCCCACTTCACCTATAAAAATACACATAGACTGAACTTGAAGGAATGGAAAAGATATTCTATGCAAATGGAAACAAAAAAAGAACAGGAGTAGTTATATTTATATAAGATAAAATAGACAACAAATCAAAGACTGCAAAAATGAACAAACAAACAAAGAACACTATTTTTAAAAAGAGGTCAATTCGGCAAGAGGATATAACAACTATAAATATCTACACACCCAACACAGTAACTCTCAAGTATATAAGATGAGCATTAATTGATCTAAAGAGAAAGATGAGTTGTAATACAATAATGGTTAAGACTTCAACACCCCGCTCCCATTAATGGACAAATTATCCAAACAGAAAAATCGACAAAGAAGCATCAGAATTAAACTACATAGTAGACCAAATGGGCCTAACTGACATTTTCAGAACATTTCACTCAATTATTGTAGAATACGCAGTCTTCTCATCAGCCCATGAAACATGCTTTAGAACAGACAGTATGTTTGGTCACAAAACAAGTCTCAAACAAATTCAAAAAAGGCAAAATTATATCAATTATCTTCTCAGACCACAATGGAATAAAATTAGACATCAATAACAAGAGAAATGTTGTAAACTACACAATCACATGGAAATTAAACAACATGCTCCCGAAGGACCAACAGATAAATGAATAAGTTAATTTAAAAATTAAAAAAATTCTTGAAACAAATGAATATAGAAATACAATATACCAAATTCTATGGGATACAGAATAGGGAAGAGGGAAGTTTATGTCAATATGTGCCTATGTAAAATAGTAGTAAGTTTTCAAATAAATCACCTAATGATATACCCCAAGGAACTAGAAAAACAAAAACTAACCCCAATGATAGTCGAAGGGAAGAAATAATAAATACTAGAGCACAAATAAATGAACTTTCGGCTAAAAGAACCCCCCAAATCAACAAAACAAAAAGTTGGGTTTTTGAAAAGATATACAACATAGACAAACCTTTTTCTAGACTAAGAAAGAATGAGAAGATTCAAATAACTAAGATCAGGAATAAAAAAGCAAGGTAAACAACTGATACCACATAAATACAAAGAATCTTTAGAGGCTATTAAGAACAACTACACACTAACACTTTGGAAAACCTAGAATCAATGGATAAATTCTTGCATACATACAAAATATCAAGATTTAATCAAGAAGAAATAGAAAACAGACCAAATGTGACTTACAAGATTGAATTAGTAAAAAATTTTCTCATCAAAGATAAGCTTAGAACCTGATAGTTTCACTGCTGAATTCTGTTAAACACTTAAAAAAGAATTAATATCAATTCTACTGAAACAATTTGAAAAAATTGAAGAAGTGACAATACTTTCAAACTCATTCCAAAAGGCAAAATTACCCCAATACGAAAACCAGACAAGGTCACAAAGAAAAAGGAAAACTACAGACCAATATCCCAGATGAACATAGATGCAACTATTCTCAACAAAATACTAGCAAACTGAATTCAACAACACATTAAAAAGATCATTTATCATAAGCAAGTGGGACTCATTCCAAGGATGCAAGAATGGTTCAATGTATCAAATTAATAAACATGACATATTACATTAACAGAACCAAGAACAAAAACCATATAATCATTTCAATAGGTGCTGAAAAAGCATTTGATAAAACTCAACATCTCTTTATGATAAAAAGTACTCAGCAAAATGGGTATAGAAGGAATATACATCAAAACAATAAAGGCATATATGACAACCCCACAGCTAACATCATACTGAATGGGGAAATATCTAAAGCCTTGCCTCTAAGCTTTGGAACAAGATAAGGATATTTACTTTCACCATGTTTATTCAACATAATACTGTAAGTCCTAGTCAGAGCAATCAAGCAACGGAAACAAATAAAGGGCATCAAAGCTGGAAAAGAAGAAGTTAAAAGATCCTTGTTCACAGATGACACTATATTTAGAGAATTCTTAATACATCACCTAACACTGTTAAGAGTTATTGAATAAATTCAGTAAAGTTGGAGGATATAAAATTAACATACAAAAATCAGTATCATTTATATACATCTGCAGCTGAAAAAGAAATTAAGAAAACAATTCCATTTACAATAGTTAAAAAATATAAACTACTTAGGAATAAATTTAACCAAAGAAATGAAAGATCTTTACATGGAAACTATAAAACATTGATGAAAGAAATGAAGAGGACAAAGGAAAATGGAAAGACATTTCATGCTCGTGGATTTTAAGAATTAATATTGTTAAAATGTCAATATTAAAACAAATTCAAACAATGTCTGTCAAAATACCATTGCCATTCTTCACAGAAATAGAAAAAATAATTCTAAAATTTACATGGAGTCACTAAAGCCTTCAATCCTGAAAAAAGAAGAAAGTTGGAGGCATCACACTGCCTGACTTCAAAGTATACTACTGAGCTACAGTAACCAAAACAGTATGGCACCAGCATAAAAACAGACATAGACCAATGGAACATAATAGAAAACCCAGAACCAAATCCATACATTTAAGATCAAATCATTACTGAGAAAGCCTTCAGGCATTGTACATTGGAAAGAAATAAGACAATCTTTTCAATAAATGGTTCTGGGAAAACTGCACATCCATATGCAAAAGAATAAAACTAGAAACTTATCTATCACCATACACAAAAATCAAATAAAAATTGATTAAAGACTTAAATCTAAGACTGGAAACTATAAAAGTAGTAAAAGAAAACACTGTGGAAATGCCCTAGATCATTAGTCTGGGTAAAGATATTTTGAGTAAGACCTCAAAATCACAGGTAACAAAAGCAAAAATAAGATTTGTAAATAAGATGTAAATAAGATGTAAATAAGATTACATCAATCTGAAAAGCATCTGCACATCAAAGGAAACAACAAAATGAAGAGGTAACCCACAGAATGGGAGAAAACATTTGCAAATTACCCATATGACAAGGGATAAATTATCAGAATATAAAAAGAACCCAAACAACTCAGTAGCAAAAGAACCAATAATTCAATTTTAATACAAATGAAAGGTCAGTATAGACATTTCTCAGAAGATATGCAAATGGCAGATGGATATATGAAAAAGGGCTCAGCATCACTAATAGTCTGAGAAATAAAAATCAAAATCACAATGAAATGTCATCTCACCTCAGTCAAAATTGCTTTTATCAAAAAGATAGGCAATAACAAATGCTGGCAAGGATATGGAAAGAAGGGAACCTTTTTATATGATTGGTGGGAATATAAACTAGTACAGTCGTTATAGAAAACAGTATGAAAGTTACTCAAAAAATTAAATATAGAACTACCACAGGATACAACAATTCCACTACCAGATATATATCTAAAAGAAAGGAAATAAATATATCAAAGAGATATATCCACTCCAATGTTTATTGTGACACTATTCAAATAACCAAAATATGGAATCAACCTAGTACCCATAAGTAAATGAATAGATAGAGAAAATGTGGTATATATACATGTATCAGTCTGTTCTCACACTGCTATGAATAACTACCTGAGACTGGGTAATTTATGAAGAAGAGAAGTTTAATTTACCCACAGTTCAACAGGCTTAACAGAAAGCATGGCTGAGAGTTCTCAGAAACTGGCAATCATGATGGAAAGCACAGGGGAAGCAAGCACATCTTACCATGGTGAAGTTGAAGAGAGAGAGAGTGAGAAGGAGAGAGAAGTCACACAGTTTTGAACCATCAGATCTTGTGAGAACACACTATCATGAGAACAGCAAGGGGGAAATCCACCCCTGATATGGTTTGGCTGTGTCCCTACACAAATCTCATCTTGAATTGTAATTTTCATAATCCCCACATGTCATGGGAGGAACCCAGTGGGAGGTAATTGAATAATGGGGGTGGTTTCTCCCATGCTATTCTCACGATAGTGAGTAAATTCTCATGAGATCTGATAGTTTCGTGAGGGGCATCCCTGTTTGCTTGGTTCTCATTCTTCTCTCTCCTGCCACCTTGTAAAGAGGGACGTGTTGCTTCTGCTTCTGCCGTGATTGTAAGTTTCCTGAGGCCTCCCCAGCCCTGTAGAACTGTGAGTCAATTAAACTTCTTTCCTTTATAAGTTCCCTAGTCTCAGGTATGGCCTTATAGCAGTGTGAGAATGGACTAATACAGCTCCCATGATCCAATCATCTCCCACCCGTACCCTCCCTTGACGTGTAGGGATACAAATTGAGATGAGATTTGGACAGTTACACACAGCCAATCCATATCAATACACAATAGAATATTATTCAGCTATAAGAAAAATGAAATCTTATAATTTCCAGCAACATGGATGGAACAGGAGGAACTTTAAGTGAAATAAAACAGGAACAGGAAGATGAACATCATATTTCACACTCATATGCAAGAGCTTAAAAAATGAATCACATGAAGACAGAGGGTAGATTGGTGGTTACCATAGGTTAGGAAGGGTAGGGAGTCGGGGGATTGAAAAGAAGTTGATTTGTGGGTACAAAAATTCAGTTAGATAGAAGAAATAAGATCTATTATTTGATAAATAAGTAGAGTGACTACAGGAAACACTAATTTATTATATATTTCAGAACAGCTAGAAGAAAATAATTTGTATGTTTTCAGCATAAAGGAAAGTTAAATGTTTAATGTGATGGATATAACAATTACTCTTATTTGAAAATTGTATATTATGCAAATGTATCAAAATATCACATATACCTCCAAAATATGTACATATATCATGAATCAATATAATAAATAAATAAATAAGTAAATAAATAAATAACTAGACGGGTTCCAGAAAAAAATAAAAAATAAAAAAAATCTTAGAAAACATACAAACGATCTTGATGATGACAGCTACAAAAGGTTGATGACAAATTAAAGAAAACATAAATATTTCTAGACACCATATTTCTAGTTTGAAAAACTCAATATCATAAGGATGCCCATTATTTTAATTTATCTATAGATTTAACATATTTCTTCTATCCATATTTCAGTAATGGTTTTTCTTTTAAAAGCAATCTTATAAAATTTATGTGAAAATGAAAGACCCTAGAATAGATGTATTCTAGGGGAATAAAGTGAAAGAAATCATTCTTCTTAACATACTATATAGACACAGTAATCCAGATAGTGTGGTACTATTGGAGTAATAAACACATAGATAAATGGAACAGAATAGAAAAACCAGAAATATATCCTCACAAATACGTTCAATGAGTTTTTGACCAAGTTGCAAGAGCGATTTAATAGAAGAGAAATTGCTTTTTAAATAAATGGTGCTGGAGCAATTAGACGTCCTTAAGCAAAAGGAATCTTAACTAACTCTGTATATCTTCTACAAGGACTAACTCAAAGTAGATAAAGAATGTAAATATAAAATATAAAACTATGAAATTCCAGAAAATAAATAAGTAAAAATCTTTGGCACCTAGAACGAGGTGAAGAGGTCTTAGATATGACTCCAAAAGTATAATATGTAGGAGGAAAATTGATCGGACATCTGCAAAGTTTAAAAAATTCACTCTGTGAAAGAGTTCGTTTAAAAAAATGGAAAGATAACCTGTGGACTGTGAGAAAATATTTGCAAACCATATATCCAACAAAAGTCTTATATCTAGGATATATTAAGATTTCTCAAAAGTTGGCAATAAGCAATCCAATTAGAAGATGGGAAAAAGACATAAACAGACATTTGATAGAAGAGATACTGATGCCAAATAAGCACATGCAAAGATGTGTAATATCATTGGTCAATGAAGAAATAAAAACTAAAACCACAATAAGATATGACTAATGCTCATCAGAATGGCTAAAATAAAAGAAATAGTGATAACACAAACACTAGTGTGGATGTGAGGAGAATGTCACTGATACATAGTACATCAACTCTGAGGAATAATTTGGTGGTTATTTATAAACTAAAATGGACCTACCATATGACCTGGCAATTATACTCTTAAGCATATATCTCAGAGAAATAACTTATTTTCCCTCAGAAAATTATGCATAGATATTCACAGCACCTTTATTTATAGTAGTCAAAAGCCCAAATGTGCTTCAGTGAATGAATAATTAAGCAAAGGTGTTATATCTATGGCATAAACCACCTTTATGCCATAAAGCAATAAAAAGGAATGAACCATTAATACATGCAGCAACTTGAATGAACCTTAAGGAAATTGTTTCTAAAGGGAATAAAAGTTAATATCAAAAGGAAACAGGTTGCATGTTTTCATTTACATAACACTTGTGTAATAGCTTAAGTATTGCTATGAAGTACATATTAGTTATTGCCAGGGCTCAGGGTGGGGTATAGGGTGGGTATGGATATAAGTAAGTAGGATAAGGGAGCCTTCTGGTAATGGATGGTTTAAGTATTTAATATCTTGATTTTGGTAGTGAACCAATGTCAACAGCCTGATGTTGATAAAGTAAAATGGTGATATTGGGAAAGTTTAGGTGAAAGGGTACATGTGAACTCCCTGTATTCTTTCTTTTCACTTTACTATAAATCTATAATTATTGAAAAAATAAGTTTAAAAAGTGAGGTCATATGTTGTTTTGTTACATAAGGCTGAATTCTCCTGTAAGGGTTGTAATATTTTTCTCTGCACCAGTAGTAAAGCTTGTAAGTTGTCCAGCTTTTTGCTAATTTTAGAGCAGAGAAATGGTATCCAGTATTCATTTGCATTTCTCTTATCATGAATGTGTTAACACAATGTCAAAACAAATTCACATGAATCATAAAATTTTCCAACTTCAATCTTAACTAATGATTTTAAGGATTCAAGCAAGAAGCAGACATGGACAAAATTTATTTTTAAATGGCAGGGCATTATTCATACACTGCATCCTAATTATCTTTTTTTCCCCTAAAGTAATGTGCAATTTCAACTTGGATTAACAGACATTTCTGAACAATATATGCAAATACATTGTTTTCAAAGACATCAATTTCAGTTTTGGGGCTCCCCAGCTTTATGCTTTGTTATTTACACAGACAAAGAAATGCCTACATGATTAACTCCCATCACCAGCTCTGCCCCAGAAATCCGTAAGTGTTATGTTTATTTGCAATAACTGACCTGGTACATGCCATCTGAATAAAAAGCATTTTTATAGAGTGAGTCTCTGTTATTCAACCATTTATTTAGTAGGAGATCTGATATAGGTTGTTAACCTACATGTAAAGAAATCTGATCTAAGTTAATAATTACCATGGACATTCTGCTTAGGGAGGGATGAAGCACAAGTCTCTGTTAATTTCCTTCCAAGGAATACATTTAGCCAAGACAATCCTAAGCAAAAGGAACAAAGCTGGAGGCATCACACTACTTGTCTTCAGACTATACTATAGGGCTACAGTAACCAAAACAGCATGGTATTGGTACAAGGACAGGCTGATAGACCAATGGAACAGAATAGAGAACCCAGAAATAAGGCCAGACACCTACAACCATCTGATCTTTTAAAAAACTGACAAAAACAAGCAGTGGAGTGAAGACTTCCTATTCAATAAATAGTGCTGGGATATGAGGCTTGCCATACACAAAAGATTGAAGCTGGACCCCTTTCTTACACCATATACAAAAATCAACTAAAGATGGATTAAAGACTTAAATGTAAAACCCCACACTATAACAATCCTGGAAGACAACCTAGGTAATGCCATCCTGGACATAAGAATGGGAAAAGATTTTATGACAAAGACACCTGGTGCAATCTCAACAAGAGCAAAAATTGACAAATGGGATCTAATTTAACTAAAGAGCTTCTGCACAGCAAAAGAAATGACTAACAGAGTAAACAGGTAACCTACAAAATGGGAGAAAATATTTGCAAACTATGCATCTGACAAAGGTCTAATATCCAGTATCTTTAAGGACCTCAAACAAATTTACAAGAGAAAATCAAACAACCCTATTAAAAAGTGGGCAAAACACATGAATAGACACTTTTCAAAAGAAGACATACATGGAGCCAACAATTATGTAAACAAAGCTCAACATCACTGCTTATTAGAGAAATATAAATCAAAACCACTATAAGATACTGTCTCACACCAGTCAGAATGGCTATTATTAAAAAGTCAAAAAATAACAGATGCTGGGGAGGTTGTGGAGGAAAAGAACACGTACATTGTTGGTGGAAGTATAAATTAAATTAGTTCAACCATCGTTGAAGACAGTTTGAGATTCCTCAAATACCTAAAGATAGAAATACCGTTGGACCCAGCAATTCCATTACTGGGTGATACGGTTTGGCTGTGTTCCCATTCAAATCTCAACTTGAATTGTATCTCCCAGAATTCCCATGTGTGAGAAGGACCCAGGGGGAGGTAATTGAATCACGAGGGCTGGTCTTTGTCATACTATTCTCATGATAGTGAATATGTCTCATGACATCTGATGGATTTATCCATCAGATAAATGGTTTTCTGCTTTTGTTTCTTCCTCATTTTTTCTTACTGCCACAGTGTAAGAAGTGCCTTTCACTCCCCACCATGATTCTGAGGCCTCCCCAACCATATGGAACTGTATGTCCAATTAAACCTCTTTTTCTTCCCATCTTGGGTATGTCCTTATCAGCAACATGAAAATGGACTAATACGCTGGGTATATACCCAAGGGAATATAAATCATTCTATTATAAAGACAAATGTATGTGTATGTTCATTGCAGCACTATTCACAATAGTAAAGACATGGAATCAACCTAAATGCCCATCAGTGGTGGACTGGATAAAGAAAATGTGATACATATACACTACAGAATACTTTGCAGCCATAACAATGAATGAGATCATGTCCTTTGCAGGAACATGGAAGGAGCTGGAGGCAATTATCCTTAGCAAACTAATGCAGGAAGAGAAAACCAAATACCGCATGTTTTCACCTGTAAGTGAGAGCTAAATGATAAGAACACATGGACACACGGAGAAGAACAATACACATTGGGGCCTACCAGAGGGAGGAGAGGTGGGGGAGGGAGAAGATCATTAAAATAACTAAAAGATACTAGGCTTAATACTGGGGTGATGAAACAATCTATACAACAGACTCCCATAACACATGCTTACCTATGTAACAAATCTGTGCATCCTACATATGTACCCCGAACTTAAAAGTAAAAAAAATTTAGAGAGTGTTGAAATTTTATTTTTATTTACACCTGACTATTAAGAAGCAACATCTAAGCCCTTGGAATATCGTGCCTGATAAGACTGTCTTTGTTTCCTTGGGGCCTTGGGGACCCCATACAGTCTGTGTGAACAATATAATTTATGGAGTGGGCCTTGGTTCATGCAGTACCAACCAGATTTCTGCAGGGGCCGGAGGCTGGGGTTAAGCACCCAGGAAGTCAATCAGGCCTATTTGACTTACCTCCAATAGAAACGCTGGACACCTGGGCTTGAGTGTGCTTTCCTGGTTGATGATAGCCTATGTTCATTGTCATGTATTGTAAAACAATAAAGTCAAGCATTTTTTCATGTTAAAGTAGCACTTGAATATCTATTTTACAAATTTCCTTTTCATGTCTTTGCCTATTTTTAAAATTGGGACTTTTCTATTTCAGTTGATTTTTAAGATTTTCTTTCTCAAAGGGAAACTGCAACAATACAACAACAACAACAAAAATGTGTCTAGAAAGGATAAAAAGGGTCCCTGGGGACAAATCATTGTGATGTGGAACCAAAATACATCATAAGTGTAATTAACGTGGTCCAGGAACGCATAGAACATCTATATCACTCTTCCTGATACAATAATCATGAAAACCGATCAATGAAGTTCTTTACCATGTACAGAAAACCGTCATGGGCTGGTTTAAACTTTTACAACAGTTTTAAAGTTAACTGCATAACTAAAGAAATGATGCAGACATTTTAATCCAGTGCTGTAGGTAGGCTCACAGAATTAGACTCAAAGGATTTGTAAAAATAAAAATGAAAACAATATAGCTACAAGATCAAAGTCAGGAAAGAAGAAAATTTACTTCTGTATTCAAGGATTACAGAGCTACAAATGCAGTCTGCGTGTTTTTGTTTGTAATGAGATGGATAAGTACATCAGACTAGATAAAACATGCAGAATGTTTTCCTGAACTTACCCAGAAACTCTAAAGAAAACATCACGAAACAGCTCACTAGAGAAAAAAAAAACTCCCTAGTTATTTACCCTGCTTCAACACTGTCAACGTAAAGGCAGAAATAAAGAAAGCTCAGAACTACTGATATACGACATCAAATTTCTAAATCAGTATATTAAAAAAGTGAACACTTCCTCTTTTTTCTCTCTTCTACATTTAACTAGAATCATGTTTTAAAAAATTGTTATTAAATGTGACATTTCAGAGCTACTACTGGAAAGAGTAACTCACAACTTGCCTACCCTCCTACCATCCCTGCTGATTCAGGAGAAGAGGGAAAAAACAAAGAAAACAAAACAGAAAACCAACCAACCAGGGTGTCTTGTAGATTTGCTGCTATGCCACAAAATGTTGACATTTGCTCCCATGCCACAATGTTGGTCCACTGAAATAGGATTTCTGTGGAAACTGTCAACAGGAATTCACCATATGCAAGCGCCATCCTTAGCATATGAGAATAATAACAGGTTCTATAGAAATGTACAATGTGCTCAAGATAATGAAAATTATAGCACTGCATTTGAGATTTGTTTCTCTACTTATCTAGTAAAACTTGTCATTTTTGCTCACGTAATTATGAACATTTGTGATTCCTTTAAATAGCAAAAATGCACAGTCCTCTTTAGGCCTCCACTCAATAAGAGTTTACATTACTCTTAACAAAATCATTCTACATAAACAGCTCCTTAAAAAGAGTACTCTCTTATGAAATCTAATTTGACAGAAAGAAGTTTAAGGAAAACAGAGGTGTTTTATAAGTGAAAAAGTACAGATCTTTGGCCTTTCTCTTGACATTTTCATATGCCAAAAAGCAAAAAAACCTTCATGTAATTAAATCTGGTGATTACTTTTTGCACCGTAATTTGTTTTGCACACCACAAGAGGAGTCACTTTCAGTATCCGTAAAAGGTATTTAATCCTAAAACATGCTTACCGAGACAATAATTAAAACAGAATTCAGTACACTCTAATATCTATTAGGAAATTAAGAGTTACCACTTCTTTTTTTTCTTTTTTTTTCTGGCTTGACTTCTTTTATATATATATATACACTTTATGTTCTAGGGTACATGTGCACAACGTGCAGGTTTGTTACACATGTATACACGCGCCATGTTGGTGTGCTGCACCCATTAACTCGTCACTTACATTAGGTATATCTCCTAATGCTATCCCTCCCCCCTCCCCCCTCCCCACAACAGGCCCTGGTGTATGATGTTCCCATCCCTGTGTCCAAGTGTTCTCGTTGTTCAATTACCACCTACCTATGAGTGAGAACATGCGGTGTTTGGTTTTCTGTTCTTGCCATAGTTTGCTGAGACTGATGGTTTCCAGCTGCATCCATGTCCCTACAAAAGACATGAACTCATCCTTTTTTATGGCTGCATAGTATTCCATGGTGTATATGTGCCACATTTTCTTAATCCAGTCTGTCATTGATGGACATTTNTCCCTCCCCCCTCCCCCCTCCCCACAACAGGCCCTGGTGTATGATGTTCCCATCCCTGTGTCCAAGTGTTCTCGTTGTTCAATTACCACCTACCTATGAGTGAGAACATGCGGTGTTTGGTTTTCTGTTCTTGCCATAGTTTGCTGAGAATGATGGTTTCCAGCTGCATCCATGTCCCTACAAAAGACATGAACTCATCCTTTTTTATGGCTGCATAGTATTCCATGGTGTATATGTGCCACATTTTCTTAATCCAGTCTGTCATTGATGGACATTTGGGTTGGTTCCAAGTCTTTGCTATTGAGAATAGTGTCGCAATAAACATACGTGTGCATGTGTCTTTATAGCAGCATGATTTATAATCCTTTGGGTATATACCCAGTAATGGGATGGCTGGGTCAAATGGGATTTCAAGAGTTACCACTTCTAAAAGTCTTTTGAAAGCCATGATGTTACCTGGTCAATGGCAGGAAATAGGGATTGGAACAAACATAAGAACCTACGGGATTTCCTACATGGAGGCCAAGAAAGACATTCCTTTATATTGCTTAAAAGTAGCAGCTGCTCTTTCTTTATTCCATTTTAATCAATGAGTATTCATTCAAGTTTTCCCTTCTATTTTTCCTTATGATAAGTTCCTTACAGTCGCTTATACAACAATGAATAGCATAGTAAAACTACTGGATTCAATTGATCATCAGGAATAAGTTCTCAGGAAAACACAGGTGGAAAAATGAACAAGAATCCCAAATACAGAACTTTACAAGATGTGAAACTTGGTCTCTTGCAATCATGTTACTGCTCAAATTAGAGATAATCTTATTTCTATCTATTGGAGCAGCATCTTGGCACATCAACAGGCAATGATGATGTAGAGAACAGCAGCAAAAATAAACAATCACATGCTCATGAAGAACCCAAGGCTACAAAATGGATGCCTTTCAGAAAAGTGTATACTTAAAAGACCCAAGACGTCAGGATAATAAAGCTCTGTATTTATAGTCTTTTATATGTCCTTTTGTATGTCCTATTGTGGTTACTATGCTTAAGTAAAATAGCTACAGGAAAAAAAAAAAAAACAGAAAAGATGACAATATCATAAAAATGTAGCTGTCTATTTTGGCAGCTGCATTGCAGAATTTCTTGACTAGCTTTTAATCAGCTGGGAAAAAGTAAGTATATGCAAATGAATAAATTGTCCATATAAAAATATAAAAGTAACATCAATAATCATCTCTGACTTTCAGGTTTAAATTCAGTGCAATTGACAAATGCATGGCTAAAGGAAAATGCAACTTAAAAGATACTCTAAACATTTGTGTCTATTCCTGGGAGCACATTTTAAAATTATTGCACAGACTTTTTATAATTTTTATTTTTATTTTTAAACAATAACAGAGACCAACCACAGATGTGGACCTCTTGCAATAAAAGCAGGAATTAAAGTGCCAGGTACTCAGCATGTTAGGTTTCCTACAGAAGTCACAGGTTAATAAGTTCTAAATATCTCTAATTCAAAACCTAAATTCAAAACCCTAAAAAGAGCTGGCACAAAACCATCGTAAATGATTGCCTCTTCTGATGTAATTTTTTTTTTTTTTTTTTTTTTTTTTGAGATGAACTTTCACTCTGTCACCCAGGCTGGAGTGCAATGGCATGGTCTCAGCTCACTGCAACCTCTGCTGCCCAGGTTCAAGCGATTCTCCTGCCTCAGCTTCCTGAGTAGCTAGGACTACAGTCACATGCCACCACATACAGCTAATTTTTGTACTTTTAGCAGAGACAGGGTTTCACTATACCTGACCTCGTGATCCGCCCACCTCGGCCTTCCAAAGTGCTGAGATTACAGGCCTGAGCGACCGCGCCCGGCCTGTATGTAAATTTTTAAAAATATTATTATAGTCTCATAGTCCCCACTAACAACTGGGATACATATAACAATGTATTGTGAAATTAAGTGTATTTATATACTCTACCAATAGCAATTGCTACCCTACCTTAGTGAAACCAAGACTTGTTTCAATCAATGCTGTTTTGTAAAAACAGCAAAGCAACGAAAGCTGAAAATCAAAGCTGCATTACTTGGGTTAAATCAGTTTCTACTCAAACTTAAAAGTTAAAATTTTAGTACTAAAAGGCCTCAAAATAATTCATGACAGAAATGGTGTTATTAATTTGCTAAGCTCAACAATAAGGAATTCTTCAATTAAAATATTTGAGATATAAATTTGACGAGCTTTCTCTTCAGAAATGACATACCTGGATTATGTTAATCATGACAAGCCTTATTAGTCACACATATAAACATGGCTTCAAACCATTGTTTGTCTGTATATGTTACTCTTAGCTGCATGAGAACAAGAGGTTTAATTTCATATCTGTATCTTTAAGAAAATACTTAATATTATAAACAGAGTAAAAGACATGATATAGTAGTGATACCGGAAAAAAATTAGCGGCTTAAATCTATCTATATTTGAAAAACATGTAGTCACAATTACCACAAATGCAGAATCAGAGCAGCAGGCAGAAGGTTAGTGCAATTATACTTTCATAAAAAAAAAATCGGAATCACTGCTGTTTAAAAACACCTTGAAGCAAGTCTTCTGTTTTAGAGATTGGTTTTTAAACTAAGGTAGCAAACATTTTGCCATGTAATGGCAGTGCTATATGCCATTATCTTGCTTAGGATAAAGAAAAAACATGAGAGATTTTTAATACTGGAGTTTGATTACATTACATATTTAAGCTTGTACACAGAATGATAGACAATTGGAGAAGCGAATTCTTATCCAGAAACATTTTAATCTCTTAAAAAAACAAAGCAAAACAAACAACAAAAAAACCCAAAACCACTTTGCCCCTTTTCACAATAGTGCACATTTCTACCATAATTCATTTATGGCTGCAAAACATCAGAAGTTTTTTTTTTTTTTTTTTTTGGATGGATTCTCACTCTATCGCCCAGGCTGGAGTGCAGTGGCACGATCTAGGCTCACTGCAACCTCCTCCTCTTAGGTTCAAGTGATTCTCCTGCCTCAGCCTCCCGAGTAGCTGGGATTACAGGCACCCGCCACTGTACCTGGCTAATTTTTGTATTTTTGGTAGAGACGGGGTTTCACCATCTTGGCCAGGCTGGTCAAGAACTCCTGACCTCAGGTGATCCACCCGCCTTGGCCTTCCAAAGTGCTGGGATTACAGGTGTGAGCCACTGCGCCCAGCCAATTTTTTAAATGTAGTTTCTCTACGGTAATTAAAAAAAAAAAATTTGTGCCCTTCTAGTCTTTAATTGGTAGAAATATGTCCCAAAAAGGAAACTATTGCATTTATGCCACATCACCAAAAAACAAAAAACAAACAAACAAAAAAAGCAAAACCAAAAACCAAAACCAACAGAGTATAATACATCTTTTACTGATGCGTCTTACAGACTGACATGACCAAAGTCATATGTTTTCATTTAATTTCCAATTCCCCCTTCCACAACATGCACCAATTGAATATATGCTGGGAGCCATAAAATGTACCAAATATCTACCTCTTCAAACGAATGCATTAAAATGTTTTAAAGAATTTTTTTGTTGTTTAAAATGTGAAAAAATATAAACAAGAAACTAGTTCACTCCCTTACTTCATGCATCCATAATCTAAACCAAAAACAAAATTTTAAAGCAAGAACAAACTACCGCTGCAAGTTTTTGTGCCCATTTTCTCTGTACATACAAACTGCTCACTACTGAAGGGAAAAAAAGAATATAATCCATGGTGTTTGCTGATTCAAGGGGGAAAAATGAGGCTGCCATTTAGTATCCAAAACCTGGCACATGTATGTTCTGCTTTTATAATGTGTATTTTTCTCTCTTCTGTTTTTCATATCCAAAACTTCTAAATGCTATTTTAGCAGCACAGCAGATTAGATTCTAGCACTTGGTGAACAGAATTCACAAGCTGTGACAAAACTGTCATCTTCAGGGTGCAATTTTGTTTATATAAATTGTATGTATATATTTCTTTCCTTTTTTTTTTTTTTTTTTTTTGAGAAAAAGTCTTGCTCTGTTGCCTAGTCTGGAGTGCAGTGGCACAATCTCTGCTCACTGCAACCTCTGCCACCCGGGCTCAAGCGATTCTGCCTCAGTCTCCCGAGTAGCTGGGACTACAGGCGCACACTACTATGTCCAGCTAATTTTTGTATTTTCAGAAGACACAGGGTTTCACCATACTGACCAGGCTGGTCTCGAATTCCTGACCCTTGATCCTTCTGCTTCGACCTCCCAAAGTGCTGGGATTACAAGCATGAGTCTCTGCGCCTGGCCCATATTTCTTTTAGATTTGGCCGTAGTCGACTGGCCATGGTTCAAGTGAGACTATAGCAGTACGTGGGTCAGGGACAGTCATTTTGGCTATGTACAGATTCACAGTTGGTCCATGGCTTCCAACTAGTAGTGCTATTTCCAAAAGTCTAATACACAATCTGAACCATCTGATGCAGTGGCTCCAACTTTGTCTCCTGCTGCATTCCAGCAAACTTCAAAAATTCCGTCTGTTCCCCTCTAGCTGTGAACTAGAGCACCTGTCTGTGTGTTCCAGATGTGTACACATTTGTCAAAAGAACCGCTGGTCAGATACCAGCCATCAGGACTGAAAGCTACACTGTACACAGGCTCTTAGTGTTTTGCCAAGGTATGGATGCATATCCCTTGGTCTACATCCTATAACCTAACAGTAGAATCAAAGGATGCACTTGCTAACATAAGGTTGGCATTTTGATTATTAGTCCTTGGTCCTGTTGGACTCCATTTGATAGTATAAATTTCTTTATGTGCTTGCAAATCATGGACACAATTGTCTTGTTTCATACTCCATATCTTTAAAGTCATGTCATCAGAACAGGAGGCCAGGAGATTGCCAGCTGGGTCCCATTTGGTAACATTTACTTCATTCGTATGTCCTTGGAATGTTTCAATAGGTCTGTCTTGTCCTAATTTACAGATATGAATGCACATATCTGTACTACGAGAAGCAAAGGTGTTGTTGCTCTGCCAATGAACATCTAATGCTGGTGCTGAATGAAAAGGAAACTGTTGCTTGGCATCACCGGTACGTGCATCCCAAATAATTGTAGTCTTGTCTACTCCAGCACTTAGGACAAAATTTCTTTTCTTATTCCATTTAATGCAAATATTGCCTTTATGCTGTCCTAAGGTACTAGCAAGGTTACCATCTTTATTTAGTCCATGTTCGGTCAAACCCATCGTAGGAACCAGTTGTTAGAAGCGTACCTTCACTATTCCAATCTAGAGATGTTACATCCTTGTTGCTTGGAACATCTTGCCCTCTTTCTCCTATACAATGTCTACATACTAACTGTGTAGAGCCACTGGTGCTGTTTTCACTAAGATTCCCTATTCTTGCTGTTGAGTCTCCAGACCCTAATGCTAGGAGATCACTAACAGAGTTCCAGGCACAGATGAAAACTTCAGATTCATGGCCCCATAACACAACTGCTTTATTAGGAGAGATTTCAACGTCCCCATCCACTTCCATCCTATCAGTATGATTATTTGCTATAGTATGTGCTCCATTCTCCTCCCCATTTGCTGTGATTTCTCCGTTTTTTTTCAGATCCTTGTTGGTTGGCTGCAGCTGCCGCAGCTGCTGCCTGTTGCGATTCAAGCTTATCTCTATAAGCCTGTTGTCTTGTTTGTACTACATCAGGCATTACCGCATCTATCAGGCACAAACTCTATTGGTCGACCATCAATAAAGGTACCATCCTCATTAATACTAACTTCTGCTTCTACATACTGTAGACCTTTCTGGATGATAGAAATCAATGCAGTAGGTGGGACGAGGGCACCATTTATATTGGACTGACTGATATGGCTTTCTATAGCAAAGGTAAATGCTGAATGGAAAAATCCTGACTCTTGCAAGTATCTGTATACCACGAAGTTGACTTCATCACTGCTTATACTCATCTTTATTCTCACTTAAATCATGAGGTCACAACACAGGATATAACCCATCGGCAGTGCATTGCTGAGGGGATGTGCAACGGAATATCCGGTCATCGCCAATCACAAGTTGCTGTTACTGATTCTGGAAACGGTGGCCTCCAACGCCGCTTCCCGCTCCCGGGAATGGAGGCACAAGGAAATTCCCGTCGCCGCCGCCGCCGCCGCCTCCAACCACCCCAAAATAACCCCTTCGTGGGGGTGAGAGGCAATCATAACCCCAGCAAGCGGAGGGCGCGGGGATGGGCGCCGCGCAGGCTGGCCGGGGAGCATGGCGCGGGTCCCCAGGTGGCGCGCGGAGGTGCTCCCGCCGCGGTGGGAGGGGCGGGGGCGCAAGCGGCCAGCGGCGCGGGGAGGCGGCGCGCGTGGGAAGGGCGTGAGAGGGAAGAGGAATTGAGGAAGAAGGTAAAAGCTGTTACTAAGGGAAAGAGCCAAAACTTTAGGGGCAGCCAATGGCTCAGACAATAAACACTGGGGAGAGAGGGATGGGGAACAGCCAGGCACAAATGAGCTCGCGAGGCTCTGGGCGGCGGCGGCTGCAGCGGCGACCGCGCAGCCGTGACTTTTTAATAATTGTTTTCTCCCATTTTGTCAGCTTTTTACTTTGCCTGTATATGTATGCTAACTCATATATACACACATATCTACATTTATTTCTCTATCAGTTTGTACATGCATGATACATGAGTTTATACTGGTAACTCTGACTCTAAGCCAGCTCCACAGGGTGCTTTGTAGCCTTCCTCCAACCTCACTGCACCCCTGTACTTACTTCTATCTTCTTTCTCTGATGGTGATAATCCTGACTCATATTACCTAAAAGTTAATTCAATTTTTTCGTTCAACCTAGTTTCAGAAATGCTACAATATATTCTTGTGAGAAACAAACAACTAGAGTGCTCTTAATACTCTCACGTCTTGTGTTAAGTCAATAAAAATGTATAGCAGTCCAATGTAGGCATCCCTGCTTAAGAGTCCCCAGATCTTTCAGAATTGAAGGTCTGAGTCACCACCAGGCAAAAATACGTAAGACGCTGAGGTGCCTGCTGAGTGAAGGCAAAGAGGACATGAAAAGGGTAGTCTAAAAAGTTAGTTATAAATACTAGCAATGGTGATAAGACTTGCTGAAAAAAACTAGGATTGGAATAGTTACGAGTTTTTCTTTATTATTTTGATTTGCATTTTCAGTTGTGTGAGGCCTATTTGCATTGTATTAGACAGAAACATGATGGTTCTGTTGCCTTTATGTTGAGGATAAGTGTGATCTAGAGAGGTTTATAATGCCAAGTTGACAAAGGGCAAATTGTGATGGTTTTGTAGTATGCCAAATTGGCTAGGCAGAAGTGCTTTTTTCAAGATTTTCTTCACTGTATCAATCTAGTTAGAATGTACCAAAGGAGAAATTTTTGTATGAGATTGGGAAAGTAGAAATGTAGCAGCAGCCATAATGCTGTTTTTCTTTTTTGTTGTTGTTCACTAGAAGTTTGGTGCAGGAGTTGGAGAGAAATACACATTTCTTATAGGGAAGCAATATTTCAAATAACAACAAATTTTTCATCTGAAATGATGAAAACCAGCATAAATTGGCACAATATTTTTCAGTGCTGAAAGAAATATTTTTCAGGAATAAAGAGAAAATAAAGACTTGCTTAGATAAAGGTAAACTAAGAAAATGTTTATCCAATGGGCTTATAATTGAAGAATGGCCAGAGAAATTCAAATAGAGGGAAGCTAAAAACAGAATGAGACTGGGAACTTCAGAAAACAGAAAGTAATGGAATAGGCAAAATGGGGTTAAATATAATAGATTATTCATGTGTGTTTAAATCATATTTAATGGTTGAAGCAAAAATTATAACAGTATCTTAGGTTTACTCTATGTGGATGTTATACTTAAGACAATTACATTTTAAAAAGTGAGGAAGACACAGGGAGCCTAAATGGAAGCAAGGTTTCTAGACCTCATTTGAAGTGGTAAAATGTTATTATCAGTACACAGTGACAACTTACTTTGGTGTACTGTAATTCCTATATCAATCATTAAGAAAAACTATGCAAAAAGATATGCTAAACAAAACTATAAATAAATAAAAATGGGATTCTAAAAATGTTCATGTAACCCAGAGAAAGACAAGAAAATAATTAAAAGAGTGAGAAATAGAGGGAACAAGGAAAAAAAAAAAAGGCAACATAAGCTTTAACATGTCAATGATTACTTTAAATATAAATGCTCTAACCAACTAAAAGACAGATATTGGTAAAATGGATAAAAAGTCATAATTCAATGATAGGCTGTCTATAAGAATAAACAAATCTGCAATTGCATTTAGAAAATTAAATACTCCTCTTTTAGAAATTGATATAATAATTAAGCAAAAGATTCAGGATAACTAAATAACATCACCAAAGATACAGAAAAACTAAACAGCGTCATCAACCAACAGAATCTAATTGAATAATAGATTATTCCAGCGAACCATAGCAAAATACACATTGTTTTCAAATATCCATGGAACATTCACCAATAAAGACCATATTCTGAGTCATAAACAAATACAAAAACTTCAAAATAATTAAAAGTATGCAGAGCTTATTTCACATGTAATTAATTTAGCATAATAATGGAACTAAACTAGAAATCAATGACACAGAGGTAATAGGGAAATTCTCAAACATGTTTCAAAGAGAAACTCTCAAAGGAATTAGCTTGATTGAACTAAATTAAAAAAAAAAAAAAGCAAAGTAAATCTAAAGCCAGCAGAAAAAAAAGAATAACAAAGAGCAGAAATCAGTGAAATTATAAATGACAAAACAATTTGAGAAAATAGATGTAACAAAATGCTGGTCATCTCAAAAGATCAATACAATTGATGTGGCAAAATTGACAACGATTAAAAAAAGAGAAGACACAAATTCCCAATATTAGAAATAAGGAATGAAATATCCCTACAAACTCTATAGAGAGCAAAATAATAATAAGGAAATACTATGAATAATTATATGCTTATAAATTTTAAGTTGGAAGAAATAAAATAATTCTTCAAAAAAGCACAAACTAACAAAACTCACTGAACACAAAACATATAATCTTGGCAGTCCTAAACTATATAAGAAATTAAACTCATAATTTAAAAGGTCTTGAAAAACAAATCTCCAGGTCTATTGCTTTACTGTAGAAATCTATTAAACCTTTAAAGAAGAACTAGTTCTAATTCTGTACAATTTCTTCCAGAAAATAGAATATGAAAGAATACTTTCCAATATTTATATCAAATTTTGATGACCACAGTAAAAAAAAAAAAAAAAAAAAAAGGAAATAAACTACAGAAAGAACACTAAAGACTCATATATCTTAAATTTCAGTGCATAAATTCTCAACAAATTATTAGCACACTGAACCGAACAATATACAAAATAACTTTGCATGTGAAGGACTGTGTCTTGTGGCTTGAGTGCCAGCTCAGCCACTGTATAACAGAACACCAGGTAGACTTCTAAAGTTTTTGACTCTAGTCCCTGACCCCCTAATGACATCTAGGGACCCACCCAGGACCTGGAGGACCTTTCTGCCCTGAGGGGAAGGACACAGGCCTGGCTGGCTTTGCCATCTGATAGTTGTAGAGTCCCAGGGCCTTCAGAAAATATAAACAGTGACCAGGGAGTGTTTACAGCAGGGCTTGGGCAAGACCCAGTGCTATGCTGGCTTAAGGTCTGACCCAGTGTAGTCATAGTGGTGGTGGCTACCGGGGTGCTTGTGTCAATCTACCCCCAGGTTTAGGTGGCTCAGAATGGAGAGACAGAGACTGTTTGTTTGGGAGAAAGTAAGAGATGAGGACAAGAGTATCTGCCTGGTAATCTGGAGAATTCTCTCAGATTTTGCCCAAGACCATCAAGGTGGTACCTTTATGAGTATGGAAGAACCACAGCATTCCTGTGCTTGGGGTGACTCTAAGATCACAGCTAAGATCACAACAGCTAAGATCACAACATGCTAGTCTTTCAAATATCTGGAAAACCTTCCCAAGAAGGAAGAATACAAATAATCCAAGACAGTGAAGACTATAGTAAATACCAAACTTTTCAATGACCAGAAATCAAAGAGCGTATACTAGCATCAACACCTTCCAGGAAAACATGATGTCACCAAATGAACTAAATAAGATACTGGTGACCAATCCTGTAGAAACAGAGATATGTGACTTTTCACATAGAGAATTTAAAATAGCCGTGTTGAGGAAACTCAAATAAATTCCAGATAACACAGAAAAGGAATTCAGTATCCTATCAGACAAATTTAACAAAGAGATTGAAATTATTAAAAAGAATCAAGCAGAAATTCAGAACTGAAAAATACAATTGGCATATTGAAGAATGCATCAGAGTCTTTTGATAGCAGAATTGATCAATCAGAAGAAAGGCTTAGTGAGCTTGAAGATAGACTATTTGAAACTACACAGTCAGAGGAGATAAAAGAAAAAGAGTAAAAGCAATGAAGCATGCATACAGGATCTAGAAAATAGCTTCAAAAGGGCAAATCTAAAAGTTATTGGCCTTAAAAAGGATGTAGAGAAAGAGATAGGGGTAGATATCCAAGAGGATAATAACAGAGAACTTCCCAAACCTGGAAAATACCAATAACCAAGTACAAGAAGGTTATAGAATACCAAACAGATTTCACCCAAATAGGACTATATTTCCTTGATCCATTCATCTGTTGATGGACACTTAGGTCGCTTCCAAATCTTAGCTATTGTGAACAGTGCTGCAACAAACATGGGAGTGCACATATCTCTTTAATATACTGATTTCCTTTCTTTTGGGTATATACCCAGCAGTGGGATGGCTAGATCATATGGTAGCTCTATTTTTAGTTTTTTGAGGAACCTCCAAACCATTCTCCTTAGTGGTTGTACTAATTTGTATTCCCACCAACAGTGTACAAGGATTCCTTTTTTATCTGGCTGCAAATTTTGCAGTAGAAATCTTACAGGCCAGGAGAGAGTGGCATGACATATTTAAAGCAATGAAGAGAAAAACCTTTTACCCTAGAATAGTATATCTAGTGAAAATATTCTTCAAACATGAAGGAGAAATAAAGACTTTTCCAGACAAACAAAAGCTAAAGGAGTTCATCAACACCAGACCTGTCCCAGAAGAAACGATAAGGGAATATTTGAAACACACTTAAAAAGTGACATTAATGAGCAATAAGAAATCACCTGAAGGTACAAAAATCACTGGTAATAGTAAGTACAAAGAAAAACATAAACTATCATAACACTCAACTACAGTGTGCAAACTACTCTCTTCCTATGTAGAAAGAATAAACAATGAACCAATCAAAAAATAATAACTACAACTTTTCAAGACACAGTCAGTACAACAAGATATAAATAGAAACAACAAAAAAGTGGGTATATAAAGCTAAGTCACAGAGTTTTTATAAGTTTTATTTTTGTTTGTTTATGGAGTGTAAAGTTGTTATCAGGTTAAAATAATGGGTTACAAGATAGTATTTTTAAGCCTCATAGTAACCTCCAACCAAAAAAATATACAGTGGACACACAAAAAATAAAAAGCAAGAAACCAAATCATATCATATCACCAGAGAAAATAACCTTCACTAAAGGAGGATAGAAAGGAAAGAAAGAAGGAAGAGAAGGCCTCAAAACAGCCAGAAAATAAATAAATTACAAAATATCAAGAGTAAGTCCTTACTTATCAAAAACAACATTGGCCGGGCACGGTGGCTCACGCCTGTAATCCCAGCACTTTGGGAGGCTGAGGCGGGCGGATCACGAGGTCAGGAGATCGAGACCATCCTGGCTAACATGGTGAAACCCCGTCTCTACTAAAAATACAAAAAAAAAAAAAATTAGCTGGGCGTGGTGGTGCGCGCCTGTAGTCCCAGCTACTCGGAGGCTGAGGCAGGAGAATGGCATGAACCCGGGAGGTGGAGCTTGCAGTGAGCCGAGATCGTTCCACTGCACTCCAGCCTGGGTGACAAAGCGAGACTCCGTCTCAAAAAAAAAAAAAAAAAAAAAAAAAAAAAAAAATATATATATATATATATATATATATATATATATATATATATATATATGATGTAAATGGACTAAACTCTTAAAAGACACAGAGTGGCTGAATGGATGAAAAAACAAGACCCATTAATCTGTTGCCTACACTTCACATATGAAGACACACATAGACTGAAAACAAAAGATAGAGAAATATATTTCATTCCATTAGAAACCAAAAAAGAGCAGGAGTAGCTATATTTATTTCAGAAAAAAAAAAACAAGAAATATAAGAAGAGAAAAAGAAGGTCACTATATAATGATAAAGGAGTCAATTCTGTTGATACCTTCTTTTTCTATGCAGAAGTTCTTTGGTTTAATTATGCCTTGCTTTAGTTTTGTTTTTGTTGCAATTTCTGTTGGAAAGTTTGTCACAAAAACTTTGCCAAAGCCTATGTCCAGAGTGCTATTTCCTAGGTTTTCTTCTAGAGTTTAGGCCTTACATGAAAGTTTTATTACATTTTGAGTTGATTATTGTACATGGTGTAAGGAAGGAGTCTAGTTTTAGTCTTTTGCATATAGCTAGACCGTTTATCCCAGCACTATTTATTGACTAGGGAATCCTTTTAGCATTTCTTGTTATCACTTACTTTGTCAAAGTTCAGATGGCTGTTGTGGTGCAGCCTTATTTCTGGGTCTTCTACGCTGTTGCATGGTCTGTGTGTCTGTTTTTGTACCAGTACAATGATGTTTTACTTACTGTAGTTTTGTAGTGTAATTTGAAATTGGCTAGTGTGATGACTCCAGCTTTGTTCTTTTTGCATAGAATTGTTTTGGCTATTCAGGCTCTTTTTGGTTTCCATATGAATTTTAGAATAAGTTTTCTAATTCTGTGAAAAATGACATTGGTAGTTTGAATGGAATAACATAGAGTCTGTAAACTGCTTTGGGCAATGTGACTATTTTAACAATATTGATTCTTCCAATCCATGAGCATGGACTGTTTTTCCATTTCTGATTTCTTTCAGCAGTATTTTCTAGTTCTCATTGTAGAGATCTTTCACCCCCGTGGTTAGCTATATTTCTGAGTATTTTATTCTTCTCATGGCTACTAAGAATAGAATCTATAAGGAACTCAAATCAACAAACAAAAACCAAACAACCCCATTAAAAATTGGGCAAAGAATATTAACACCCTTCTCAAAAGAAGACATACAGGCAGCCAACATGCATATGAAAAAGTGTTCAACTTCACTAATCATTAGAGAAATGCAAATCAATGCCACAATGATATTCCATTTCGCACTAGTCAGAATTACTATTATTAAAAAGCTGAAAGATAACAGCTGTTGGTGAGGTTGCAGAGAAAAGGAAATGCTTATACACTGCTGATGTGAATGTAAATTATTTCAGTCATTATGGAAGGCAATTTAGAGATTTCTCAAGGAACTTAGAACTACCATTCAATTCAGTAATCACATAGCTGTGTATATATGCAAAGGAATATAAATAATTCTACCATAAATACACATGTATGTGTATGCTCATTGCAGTACCAATTACAATAGCAAAAACATGGAATCAATCTAGATACTCATCTGCTCTAGACTGTATAGACAAAATGTGGTACAAATATACCATGGAATACTACGCAGCCATAAAAAGGCAAGATTATGTCATTTTCAGCAACATGAATTGAGTTGAAGGCCATTATCCTAACTGAATTAACACAGGAACAGAAAACCAAAAACTGTATTTTCTCATTTATAAGTGGGGAGCCAAACATTGAGCACAGATGGACACAAATATGAGAACGATAGTCACCGGGGCCCTAATTGAGAGGGGAGAGTAGGAGGAGAGTGAGTGTCCAAAAACGATTGGGTACTATGCTCATTACCTAGGTGATAAAGTCATCTATACACCAAATCCCAGTGACGTGCAATTTACCTATGTAACAAGCCTGCACATGTGACCCCAAACCTATAATAAAAGTTGAGAAAATAAAAAGTAAATAAATATATCAAACTTATCATATCTGAAAAGAAACCTAAATAGAGCAATAACAGGTTGAAGCCATAATAAAATTGAAGCCATAATAAAAGATCTCCCATCAAAGAAAAGCTCAGGAACTGATGGCTTGCTTCACTCTTAAATTTAATCATCATTTAAACAACAAATACCAATCCTACTCAATCCATCGCAAAAAGTTGGGGAGGAAGGAATACTTCCAAACTCATTCTGTGAGGCCAGTATTACTCTGATACCAAAACCTAAACATAGACATAACAAAGAAAAAAAAACTAGAGGCCAATGTCTCTGATGAACATTAATGCAAAAATCCTCAGCAAAATACTAGTAAACCAAATTCAACAACACATTAAAAAGATAATTCATTATATACAAGTGGGATTTATCCCAGGGATATACGAGTGGTTCCATACATGCGAATCAGTCAATGTGATACATCAAATCAACAGAATAAAGAACAAAAATCATATGATCCAGATCAGCAGAATAAAGGACAAAAATCATATGATCAGATCAACAGAATAAGGGACAAAAATATGATCATTTGAATTGATACTGGAAAGCATTTGATAAGATGTAACATCCCTTCATGACAAAAACCACAAAAAACTGGATATAGAAGGAACATACTGAAAGGCGAAAATCTGAAAACCTTTTCTTTAAGATGTGAAATAAGATAAAAATACCCACTTTTGCCAGTGTTATTAAATGTATCACTGGAAGTCTTAGCTAGAGCAATCAGACAAGAGAAAGAAATAAAGAACATCCAAATTGGAAGATACGTCAAATTATCCTTGTCTGCACTGATGTCATCTTATGTCTAAGATGAACAAATCTAAAAATTCCACTAAAAATATTAGAACTCATAAACAAATTCAGTAAAGTTTTAGGGTACAAAATCAACATACAAAAATTAATAGCTTTTCTATATGCCAATGGTGAACAATCTGAAAAACAAATTTAAAAAGTAATCCCATTAATAGTAGCTGCAAATAAAATAAAATAAAATAACAGAAGAAAAGAATTGCAAAAAGAAGTAAAGTTACTTTGGGGGGTAATAGATATGTTCATTATCTTGATTGAGCTGACCAATGTGTGCAGTTTATTGTATATCAATTATAACTTCTAAGAAGTTGTTTTTAAAAATCCTCTGCTAATCAAACAAGAAACATTTAGTAAGCTTAATTATTGGGCAAGTTCTCGATCCTAGTTTCTGGATGTCACTACAAGTCAAACCTTGCAGAATTTCCTTCAAATCTTTTTCAAAATAATAATATGAACTTTCTCAGTGGTTCTTGTCACTTACCTTTTAAATTGCTTTTGTTAGCCAGAACAAAGTTAACTTTAGGCTTATGATAATTTTGGTTTCAACAAACCTCCAATTTAATTCCTGAATGCTAACAAAATTCTCAAGGAGAAGACAACCTTTGCATAGAAATGTCTTCCAAGAGAGGTTTTCTCTCCTTTGTCAACCCAATCAGAGATTTCCAGATAGAGCGCACTAATCTTCCAGAGCCATATGCAGGTAATGCACATAGCCTTACTGTTTTGCTCCTTGTTGCATCCACAGTGCTGAGAATTGATGTTGGCACATCATATGAATTCAATTAATTGCTGCTGATTATTGAATGTACTAGGTCTAACTCTTTAGGGGCTGGAGATCATGTGTTTTGCCTTAGTGAATGCCCATTGTCTAGTACAGGGCTGCCCAGTACAGTAGTAAATAGGGAGTTGGGACTTGTACATTTAATTTAATTTAATAAACAAATTAAACATTCATTACCTTCATCATACTTGCCCCATTTTATGTTCTCAATAGCTGCCTGTGGCTACTGCTACCATACTGGAAAATGTACATATATGATATTCAAATGTACATATATGATATACATCCAGGAAGAAAGTTCTATTGGTAAGGGGTGAGCAAAACATTTTATACATGAGGGTTAATCCATAAATACTTGATCTAGAAGAATGGGCTGACAAATTAGGAGACATGAGAGAGGGACGAGGTGGAAAGATGATGAAACTGTGTAGAGAGAACATTATCCATTTTTGAAAATCTGACATCTTCATTAATTTTTATTATATTGCAAATGCATTAAAATGAAAAGAGTCATTATTGCCTATATGATGTTGCTAGCCATGCTGTAGAAGCAATCCTCATGAAACATTTTGTTTATTTATGTGTGCAAAATTCTCAAAATACTTGACTGGTTCACTAGAATTCTATACAGTGCCATTATCTGAGGATATAATCAGGGGTCAATAATATACTTCCATTCTCTACCCTGCTGTGGCTGAACTGACCAGGACTCTGCTGCCACAGAGGGGAATGTAAATCTGAATTATTGAGTGATCTGGCTAAAGAAGCAGAAATGCAACCAGGTCAGAGCCAGGAAAGGTAGAAACCTAAGGTGCCGGAGCTGGGGACTAAGATTATGGCACAGCTTTTATTGGGAAATGGAGGAGAGAGTCATAATTCTTTTTATATTCTCGCCAATTGAAATTTTGCATTTCTTTTCCTAATAGGATGGAGATGGAAATACCTTATCAATGAAACTATAGTACCTACTTTGTAGTATAAAGTTGCCAATCTGGGATTGTAGTCACATGACTTGAGACAGATATGTTATAAAATTTTAAGGCTATATAAATAAATATTTTTAAGAACTTTCAAAGTATTTAATCATGTCAATATTCATGTATATGTTCCTTAATGTTGTCCATCTACAAATTTGAAATATATGTGTATTTGAAATATCTATCTATCTATCTATCATCTATCTATCTATCTATCTTTCTGTCTTGTGTGGGTTTATGTGTGTGTGTGTATGTGAAAGTGAGAAAGAAGAGATTAAGAGAGAGCTACTGAATTTTGTTTCACAAAGAAGCATACAAGCAAAGTTTATTTTCTCTATTTAGTCTATGAAAATCTTTCAGAAATCAATTTGTTTACTTCTCCTCAAGGGACTTGAAAATAACTGGTATTTAGAATTGCAGTGGGATGGAACAAATTCTATTAGAATGGAATGGATTACCTCTGAAAGTCAGATTTCCAATAATTAGCAAGTTTCAAACAGAAGCTATGGAATTACTGGTTGAAACTTACTAGAGAGGGCATTTATAAATTGACTAAAACTTGTTAAATTTGAAAAAACAAAGAGGACTGCATGTGCCAAAGACTTTATGATGCTACATGACTTAAAATGTAAGGACAGTATTTCAAATTTTACAATATGTGTGAAAATAATAATTAATAACATCTTATCAAGAGTGTTCTAGTCATATTGGTATTATAGATAGTCTACCAGTTAGGCTACTTAAATCTTATCATGACGTCAGAACACAATTTGGGAAAATATGAAATGAATGGATGATTTGGGTACTTAGATTGATAATAATGCATGAATGTGGTTTGAAAATGAGACAGCTGGGATGGAGTAGCTTCCAAGATGGCCGAATGGGAACAGCTCTAGTCTGCAGCTCGCAGCGAGATTGCATCTTGATGGGGGTGGGGCATCTGCCATTGCTGAGGCTTGAGTAACTCACAGTGTAAACAAAGAGGCCAGGAAGCACGAACTGGGTGGCACCCACTGCAGCTCAGCAAGGCCTACTGCCTCTATAGATTCCACCTCTGGGGGCAAGGCATAGTAGAACAAAAAGCAATAGACAACTTCTGCAGACTTAAACATCCCTGTCTGACAGCTCTGAAGAGAACAGTGGTTCTCTCAGCACCGCGTTCAAGTTCCAAGAACAGATAGACTGTCTCCTCAAGTGGGTCCCTAACCCCTGTGTAGCCTGGCTGGGAAACACCTCCCAGTAGGGGCTAACAGATATTTCATATAGGCAAAGCTTCCCAAGGAAGGATCAGACAGCAATATTTGCTGTTCTGCAGCCTCTGCTGGTGATACCCAGGCAAACAGCGTCTGGAGTGAACCTCCAGCAAACTCCAACAGACGTGCAGCTAAGGGGTCTGACTGTTAGAAGGAAAACTAACAAATAGAAAGGAATAGCATCAACATCAACACAAAGGACATCCACACCAAAACCCCATCTGTAGATCACCAACATCAAAGACCAAAGGTAGAAAAACCACAAAGATGGGGAGATACCAGAGCAGAAAAGCTGAAAATTCCAAAAAACAGAGCGCTTTTTCTCCTCCAAAGGATTGCAGCTACTCGCCAGCAAGAGAAGAAGACTGGACGGAAAATGAGTTTGATGAGTTAACAGAAGCTTCAGAAGGTCGGTAATAATGAACTTCTCCCAGCTAAAGGAGCATATTCTAACCTGTTGCAAAGAAGCTAAAAACCTTGAAGAAAGGTTAGACGAATGGCTAACTAGGATAAACAGTTTAGAGAAGGCCTTAAATGACCTGATGGAGCTGAAAATCACGGTATGAAGACTTTGTGATACATGCATAAGCTTCAATAGCCACTTCATTGAAGTGGAAGAAAGGGTATCAGTGATTGAAAATCAAATTAATGAAATAAAGTGAGAAGATAAGATTAGAGAAAAAAGAGAAAAAAAATGAACAAAGCCTCCAATAAATATGGGACTATGTGAAAAGACCAAATATATGTTTGATTGGTGTACCAGAAAGTGATGGGGAGAATGGAACCAAGTTAGAAAACACTCCTCAGGATATTATCCAGGAGAACTTCCCTAACCTTTTAAGGCAGGCCAACATTCAAATTCAGGAAATACAGAGGACACCACAAAGATACTCCTCAAGAAGAGCAACCCCAAGACACGTAATTGTCAGATTCACCAAGGTTGAAATGAAGGAGAATATGTTAAGGACAGCCAGAGAGAAAGATCGGGTTACCCACAAAGGGAAGCCCATCAGACTAACAGAGAATCTCTCTGCAGAAACTCTACAAGTCAGAAGAGAGTGGGGACCAATATCCAACATTCTTAAAGAATTTTGAACCCAGAATCTCACATCCGGCCAAACTAGCTTCACAAGTGAAGGAGAAATAAAATCCTTTACAGACAAGCAAATGCTTAGAGATTTTGTCACCAACAGGCCTGCCTTACAAGAGCTCCTGAAGGAAGCACTAAACATGGAAAAGAACAACCGGTACCAGACACTGCAAAAACATGCCAAATAGTAAACACCATCAATGCAATGAAGAAAGTACATCAATTAATGGGGAAAATGACCAGCTAACATCATAATGACAGGATCAAATTCAAACATAACAATATTAACTTTAAATGTAAATGGGCTTAATGCCCCAATTAAAAGACACAGATTGGCAAATTGGATAAGGAGCCAAGACCCATCAGTGTGCTGTATTCAGGAGACCCATCTCATGTGCAAAGACACACATAGACTCAAAAGGATGGAGGAAAATCTAGCAAGCAAATGGAGAGAAAAAAAAGAAAAAAAAAAAAAAAAAAAAAAAAAAGCAGGGTTTCAGTCCTGGTCTCTGATAAAACAGATTTTAAACCAACAAACAGCAAAAGAGACAAAGAAGGCCACTACATAATGGTAAGGGGATCAATTCAATAAGAAGAGCTAATTATCCTAAATATATATGCACCCAATATAGGAGCACCCAGGTTAATAAAGCAAGTCCTTAGAGACTACAAAAAGACTTAGACTCCCACACAATAACAACAGGGAGACTTTAACACTCCGCTGTCAATATTAGACAGATCAATGAGACAGAAAGTTAACAAGGATATCCAGGACCTGAACTCAGCTCTGGACCAATCAGACCTAATAGACATCTACAGAACTCTACAACCCAAATCAACAGAATATACATTCTTCTCAGCACCATGTCACACATATTCTAAAATTGACCAAATAATTGGTAGTGAAACATTCCTCAGCAAATGTAAAAGAACAGAAATCACAACACACTGTCTCTCAGACCACAGTGCAATCAAATTAGAACTCAGAATTAATAAACTCACTCAAAACCACACAACTACATGGAAACTGAACAACCTGCTCCTGAATGACTACTGGGTACATAATGAAATGAAGGCAGAAATAAAGATGTTCTTTGAAACCAATGAGAACAAAGACACAAAGTAACAGAATCTCTAGGATACGTTTAAAGCATTGTGTAGAGGGAAATTTATAGCACTAAATGTCCACCAGAGAAAGTAGGAAAAATCTAAAATTGACACCCTAACATCACAATTAAAAGAACTAGGGAAGCAAGAGCAAACAAATTCAAAAGCTAGCAAAAGGCAAGAAATAACTAAGATCAGAACAGAAGTGAAGGAGATAGAGACACAAAAAACTCTTCAAAAAATTAATGAATCCAGGAACTGGTTTTTCGAAAAGATTGACAAAATGGATACGCCACTAGCAAGACTAATAAAGAAGAAAAGAGAGAAGAGTCAAGTAGACACAATAAAAAATGATAAAGGGGATATCACCACTCATCCCACATAAATACTATAAACACAGAAAATACTATAACTGCATCAGAAACTGCCATCAGAAAATACTATAAACACATCTATGCAAATAAACTAGAAAATCCAGAAGAGATGAATAAATTCCTGGACACAGACACCCTCCCAAGACTAAACCAAGAAGAAGTTGAATCTCTGCATAGACCAATAACAGGCTCTGAAATTGAGGCAATAATTAATGGCCTACCAACCAAAAAAAGTCCAGGACCAGACAGATTTACAGCTGAATTCTACCAGAGATACAAAGAGGACCTGGTACCATTCCTTCCAAAACTACTTCAATCAATAGAAAAAGGGGGAATCCTCCCTAACTCATTTTATGAGGCTAGCATCATCCTGATACCAAAGTCTAATAGAGACACAACAACAAAAGAGAACTTTAAGCCAATATCCCTGATGAACATCAGTGCAACAATCCTCCATAAAGTACTGGCAAACCGAATCCAGCAGCACATCAAAAAACTTCTCCACTACGATCAAGATAACTTCATCCCTGGGATGCAAGGCTGGTTCAACATATGCAAATCAATAAACATAATCCATCACATAAACAGAACCAACGACAAAAACCACAGGATTATCTGAATAGAGGCAAAAAAGGCCTTTGACAAAATTCAACAGCCCTTCATGCTAAAAACTCTGAATAAACTAGGTATTGATGGAACATATCTCAAAATAATAAGAGCTATTTATGACAAACCCACAGTCAATATCATACTGGATGGGCAAAAATTGGAAGTATTCCCTTTGAAAACCAGCACAAGACAGGGATGCCCTCTCTCACCACTCCTATTCAAGATAGTGTTGGAAGTTCTGGCTAGGGCAATCAGGCAAGAGAAAGAAATACAGGGTATTCAGTTAGGAAAAGAGGAAGTCAAATTGTCCCTGTGTGCAGATGACATAATCGTATATTTAGAAAATCCCATCATCTCAGCCCAAATTCTCCTTAAGCTGATAAGCAACTTCAGCAAAGTCTCAGGATAAAAAATCAATGTGCAAAAATCACAAGCATTCCTATACACCAATAACAGACAGAGAGCCAAATCATGAGTGAACTCGCATTCACAATTGCTACAAAGAGAAAAAAATACCTAGGATTCCAACTTACAAGGGATGTGAAGGACCTCTTCAAGGAGAACTACAAACCACTGCTCAACGAAATAAAAGAGGACACAAACAAATGGAAGAACATACCATGCTCATGGATAGGAAGAATCAATATTGTGAAAATGGCCATACTGCCCAAGCTAATTTATAGATTCAGTGCTATCCTCATCAAGCTACCAATGAGTTTCTTCACAGAATTGGAGAAAACTACTTTAAAGTTCATATGGAACCAAAAAAGAGCCCGCATTGCCAAGACAATCCTAAGTCAAAAGAACAAAGCTGGAGGCATCACGCTACCTGACTTCAAAGTATACTACAAGGCTACAGTAACCAAAGCAGCATGGTACTGGTACAAGAACAGATATATAGACCAGTGGAACAGAACAGAGACTTCAGAAATAACACCACACGTCTACAACTATCTGATCTTTGACAAACCTGACAAAAACAAGAAATGGGGAAAGGATTCCCTATTTAATAAATGGTGCTGGGAAAACTGGCTAGCCATATGTAGAAAGCTGAAACTGGATGCCTTTCTTACCCCATATACATAAATTAACTTAAGATGGATTAAAGACTTAAATGTGAGAGCTAACACGATAAAAACCCTGAAGAAAACCTAGGCAATACCATTCAGCACATAGGCATGGGCAAGGACTTCATGACAAAAACACCAAAAGCAATAGCAACAAAAGCCAAAATAGACAAGTGGGATCTAATTAAACTAAAGAGCCTCCGCACAACAAAATAAACTATCATCAGAGTGAACAGGCAACCTGCAGAATGGGAGAAAAGTTTTGCAATCTACCCATCTGACAAAGGGCTAATATCCAGAATGTATAAGGAATTTAAACAAATTTACAAGAAACAAACAATCCCATCAAAAAGTGAGCAACGGATATGAACTGACACCTTCTTAAAAGAAAACCTTTATGCAGCCAACAGACATATGAAAAAATGCTTATCATCACTGGTCATCAGAGAAATGCAAATCAAAACCACAATAAGGTACCATCTCACACCAGTTAGAACGGCAGTCATTAAAAAGTCAGGAAACAACAGATGCTGGAGAGGATGTGGAGAAATAGGAAAGCTTTTGCACTGTTGGTGGGAGTGTAAATTAATTCAACCATTGTGGAAGAAATGTGGCCATTCTTCAAAGATCTAGAACTAGAAATACCATTTGACCCAGTGATCCCATTACTCGGTACATACCCAAAGGATTATAAATCATGCTAGTATAAAGACACATGTACATGTATGTTCATGGTGGCATGATTCACAAGAGCAAATACTTGGAACCAACCCAAATGTCCATCAATTAAGAAAATATGGCACATACACACCATGGAATACTATGCAGTCATAAGAAAGGATGAGTTCATGTCCTTTGCAGGGATGTGGATGAAGCTGGAAACCATCATTCTAAGTAAACTATCCCAAGGAAAGAAAACCAAACACTGGATGTATTCACTCATAGGTGGGAGTTGAACAATGAGAATGCGTGGACACAGGGTGGGGAACATCACACACCAGGGCCTGTCGGGAGTTAAGGGGATAGAGGAGAGATAGCATAGGAGAAATACCTAATATAAATGATGAGTTGATGGGTGCAGCAAACCAACATGGCACATTTATATGTATGTAACAAGCCTGTACATTGTGCACATGTATCCTAGAAATTAAAGTATAATAAAATAAATAAATAAAAACAGTTCTGCTACAAAAAAAAAAAAAGAAAGAAAGAAAATGAGACAATCAGTGTAGTGACAGAAGATTCTTTAGGAATATAAGTAATATCAAAACAATTATTGGTTTCTGCTTATACTGGACAAAGGCAGTCTATCAGAGTGATGGCTTAGATTGTGGGTGTGATGATTGAAACTCTCTCTTTACCCTAATGAAAAGGCCATCATTTTGGGACTGGCAGAGAGGACAGCTGGAGGTTGCATGGCACCAAGAAGGTTGTGGAGCCAGGAGTGATGGCTGATTTTCTACCTATGACTTTTACCTAACAGAGAGAAAAATCTTCTATCTTGTTTAAAACATTGTTATTTTGAATCCCTCTTAACAAACAACTAAACCAGTTTCCTCACTAATGTGTAATATATTCTGAAAGCACTAATATCCTTACTTTAAAAATCTATGTTTCATAGCTAACTAGGAAAACTGCTGAGCTCCTGACACACTCCACATGAAATATCTGTCAAGGGAATTCTAATGTTTTGAGTGTATCACAGTGTTTACCCAATAACCTTCTATATATGAATTCAATTTCTCAGATATCTCAATCTAAAAGAAAGGGTTAGATAATGCTCTTATACTTTGAATCAAGAAAATAAATTTTCTGTTAATTCAGAAGTATATTTAAATCAGAATTTATATGAAGAGTTATCTGTTCTTTAGTTTAGCATTGATTTGGTGATACTAACCAGTTAAATTACATGAGATAAAACATTGGAATAAAACTGGAAGGAAGAGGTTAGGTTATCATTATTAATCCGTGATATGATTGTATGTATGGGATATCCAAGAAAAACAAATTAAAACTATCTCACCAACAAAGAAAATACAGGTAAATTATTTAGACTAAATCACTATGGAGAAATGAACACTTCCCCTATATAACATTAATGACCTATTAGGAAATATTAAGATAAAATGGAATTAAGCTTATAATACTAACACAAAAGTTAAAATATTGAGGAATAAACCTAAACAGAATATAAAAGTCAAAAATTACAACAAGCTCTTGACAGGGAGACATCATCAAAATATTACCACTCCCAGGAGTATATAAAATGTAATGAAGTCTCCATAAGTATACCAATGGGATTTTTTAGAGCATGATTTTTTTCAAGCAGATTTTACATTTTGTCTGGAAAAACAAGTAAGAATAGGAAAACTCTGAAGATGAAGGAAATGAGAAGTCTGATCTAACCTATTTTAAAGCATATTATAAAGCCTCACTATTTTCTGTGATGTGGTATTAGGAAAGAATACAAGTAGTAAAATAGAAGAAAACATTCAGGGGAAAAATCCAAATACATATGAACATTTAGTGCAATATGTAGGACTATTTCTTCTTAGTTTTCTTTGGAATCTCTATAAAAAAAATGGAAACATAACAGCTTAAATGTAAACTAAGATAATTAAGTTATCACAAATGTCAAAACTCAAAACACCAACACTGCATGTATTTCTAAGTAGTTACTTAGGGTCATAAAGAAATAAATTAGAATTTCCAAAGCAATCTTTAAAAGAATAATTTAAAATAATTCACATGTCATACTCACTGTGGTATGATTTCTACCTACTTATCCTAATCTCTACCATCCCCTTCTTTCTTGGTAATCTCATTCTGAAGTTTTTAACATGCGTATGAAAGCCTGGAATAAAGATTATATTATTAAATTTAGTTTGCAGGTAACCAAGGTTACGATCTAAATGCTGTCCAATAAAATGTAAGCATAAGTCTTGGCTGGAAGCTTCTGAAACCTCCTTGGAAGGAACTCTTTGCTCTTCTTTGCTCCTTTTTTCTCCTTGTTCATTAGAAAGAAAACATTGTATGGAGAAATCCAACTGGTCCTATCTTGGATCATGAGTTGGCAAAAATAAATGTATCAGAGCAGCAAAATAGATGTAACCTGAGCCCAAGAAATTTCTAGAGCTATGGACTGCCTACTTGGGAACTTATTTTAGTAATAGAAGATTCTATTTTGTTTAAAACAATATTTTTCAAACTCCTTTTAGCTGGTGAACCTTTTCCTAATTGATAAACAGGTCAAGTCACTGAACTTCATCGTGTTTCATTTTTTTCAAAGAAAAAGACACATGCACACACAGAGAGAGAGAGAGAGAGAGAGAGATAAAGAGAGATAGAGAGAATGCATACTATGTTATGATTTTTTAATGTAGGCACAATTCTCTTTTCATTTCAAGTCGAATGTTGTTTGGGTTGAAGAGGATGGTGTTTGTATGTTTGGGACACAATATTAGATGCTTTACAAATAATTAATCTACTTTATGAAATGGACAATTATTGCTCTTGTTTATATAGGTAATGAAATTGAGGCTTATTGGGGGTATATTGATCAAAGCCAAACAACCAGTGAGTGGTAAAACCTGGTTTTGATTTTAGATACTTGATGTGGATGACAGTGCTTTCACTATGTACTTCACCACGTTCCAGAATGACAATGTGATCATATATTAGTCACAATTAACTAGACTGTTTATATTGAATTGCAAAAATCTGAGCATGTTTGTAGGCTTAAAGGAAAGAGGCAGGAGAAAAAGAGAGACTGAGGATGCACCAGTCTGTGATCAAGAGCCCTGAGGTAACGAGCTACATCTCTTCCTCCAGGAGGAAGAAGGCAGAGGTGCTCTCTTGTGCCTTGGTGGTGGATGGGGACCAAATGAGGGTGCTTCCTTCTGATACTCTCTGTGTCTCCAGGTAGTTGGAATTGAAGGCATCTCATAAATGTGAGACAAACATGAGTGATTGAGATTGAAGAAAGACTGGAGCATTTACTGTAGACAATGCAAAAGGATGCTTATTCAAGGAACAGGGACCCAGGTAAGCAGAGGAGGGGAGCTGCTTTTGTGGTCAATGTCCTCTTTGTTCAAGCAATAGGTCTTTTAATGCATGTCTACACTCACAAACTCTTTATTTATCTTGAATTAATTGCCCAGTCAGAAAACATTTTTTCCCATTCAGTCTTTTGATCATACTTGTCCAAATTTACCACAACTATTTACTGAGTTTGATAGTCTTCATATGAAATTAAAGAATGAGTAGAGCCCAGAGAGCCTAAATTTATAGTGATTAATATTTTCACTTGCCAGAGGCCTGAAAGCACATCTTGTTTCAAGTAGATGTGTACTGGGAATTTCCTGGCTGAAGCTAATTGACGTCTATGAGTTAGGTCTGCATTCCTTAGCAATGTGCTCTGGTATTTCATTACTTTGACTTTCCTAGTGCTTTACCAGCTTTATGAATGATGGATGAGCATTTCTTTAAAGTCTTAACTAGCTTGTGTGTCCTCAACCTAACATTTTGTATCAATGGATACTTCAGCTTCTCCTTGATGGCGGGATTGATCATCACAACTCTTTTCTGACAGTTGACCTAGGAGCACAGAAGGCAAAGAATAATTGATAGAAGGCATAGAATTACAACCCAGACAGCCAACACTATTCTACAGAAGAAAGAGAAACAGGTAGGTCCAAGAATAATCCATGCCTAGGAGGAACCAGAAATGGTAGGCATAGATACATAGAAAAAGAGCCAACTAAAGAATTTTAGACGAAAAATAAGCATGTAGTTCAAAGGACAGTGGTCAGCTGAAAAATGATGAAGTGTATACAGTAAGTTACAAATCTTGGAAATATTATGTAAACTATTTGGAAAAGAAGTCAGAATCTTCCAAGAATCTGATAATGCAGAATAAGATAGCAGTTCAAAATTAGTTAAGCTCTTCAGATATACCAATATCAGAAACCTAAGGGACATTTATTGACTATTGATTACAGGATGACTTAATTGTTAGATAAACTTCTCCACCTGTGAGAATCATCTTCTGAATTTCCTGTCTGAATGGGAAACAGATCTAGTACATGATTAATATTTGATCTGCAAGTAGATAGGTTTGTATGCTTCTGATATCAAACTTTGAATCATGCGTGTGTATCTGCATCCAAACTACAGCCTTGATTTAGAAAAATTTCTGGCTCTCTTAATACTTTGTACTTTCCCAGATTTAATGTATTCAATTCACTTGCTTGAGGAATAAGTTAATTATACTTGCAGAATTCTTCATTTTACCCAGTCCTTTAATTTAAATAGCGAAAAAATGATCTTTGATAGCCCACTTCTAATTTTTAACTTTTATATAATGCTTTGATGTACTTGATTCTGTATTTTTCAGGAATTTCCTACTGAGACAATTTACCACCTTCAGAGTATAGACTTGTCTTCTATTAATCTATAGAGGAAAGCTATGCATCCCTCCAATAAACTATGAATATGTCCAAAAAGTGTTTTCAGGTAGAGCACTGTGATTATTTTAGATGACTGGAATGCACTAAAACATGAATTCCTCTGTACTGAATATTTAAAAACCCACTTAGAGGTGCTGTCTATGGCCTTTGTATATTTTCAATATCTGTGACTGTAAGCTATAATATAGGTCCCTTAATTTCCAGCAATATTTGTACCGGGTACCCTTCAATGATTCTGACCAATGATTAACTTGTACAGTTAACTACTTATTGTGAATGTTGAGATGAGAAACAAATTATATCTGACCTCATAATTGCAAATTCTTTAACTCAAGCCTGATTAATTTGTAATGTGAATGTGTGAAGAAAATTTCCTTGTCAGGTGTCAAAACATATATTTTAAGAATAAACTTATTTTTGGACAAGCAACCAAAATAATTATACACAATAATCTAAGGAGTGGATAAGATTAACAACTACATATATTGTAATTTTATTCTGACATCTATTCTCAACATCATATTAGTTATACTTAGGTATTTGTAATTAAAAAGTTATCAATATTATAGACATGTCTGTGTACAAGCAGATGAGGATGCACACCTTTACTATACAAAAAACATGGAGCAAACATTGATGCTGGAATGTCAAGGTTCAGTGACATGTAAGAAAATGTCTCTCAAGTATGAGATTAATTGTGCATTTCTCTCTGTCAGTTTCAGCTGTCGAATTTGGATGTGAATGATTTCTACAGTATTTCAGAAAATAACTTTTTCTTTTATTAATAAAGTATATTTGCAACAATTTTCACTAAGGAATCTTCATAAGTATGGTAACCATCTATTCTGTCATCTTTTATCTTTGGAAATGAAGATCATAGCTTTGATTGATTAGTCTTCAAAAGGTTTGGCTCATGATTAACTATATTCTTAAATTGTATTACACAAGACTGATGTCAATTTCGCTAGTTGGAACATGAGATCACTTTTAAAATTCATTAAGGGTTTACTCTATTTTCCAGTTTATATCCTATTACAACCAGTAATTTTAGAGCTGCTGTCTATGGCCTACAGAAGAGCACTATTAATATTAATTTCTCCCTTTCAAGCTTATCTTTTCATCTTTTTTTTAATTACTCTTCTTTTCTACTTTTTCCCTTTATTCCTTCCTACAATTAATGACACATCCTCTTAGCCTACTACCCCTGGAAAGAAGCCCTTGAGCCGTTCAGTCTAACCTTTCCAGAAGGTATATTCACAAAGCCTGGTTGAAAATTCAGGCTTTACATCTGTGTTAGTCTGAATTCTTCAGAGAAAGAGAAGTCAGTAACTCTCACATGGAGAGCAAGGAAGACATATTTTTCCCTAAATTCTTCTTTTTCAGATCATTTCTGACCTTAAGAAAAAGAATATCTTAGGCAAAGTTGACATTCTGAAGCCTGCCTAAAAGAAGACGTGTGCTCGTAAAGTGTATTCTAGATAGAGATTAAGTGGGTGATATGAAATCTCATATCATATTAAACCTGGATAAAATAATTTAACTACTTTTTTCAGAGATATTTCCACAGTCCACAAATCTAAGAAAGGAGATGGGAGTTCAGAAGCAAACCAGATTGACTACCAGTGGAAAGTTTTTATCATTTGAATTACTGATAGGCACACTCTTAGAGCTTCAGATAGAGCCTCTTTAATGAATGGTCTCTTATTCCTGGAACACTAAATACTTGCCAGAAAAGTGTTAAAGAATGTCAAGGGAATTCTGCATAGGTCAGTAGAAAGTTTCTGGAGTAATACTAGGTGAGTTTTGAAATAACACCATTATTTATAACTGGGGATTCTATTTTATGCTTCCCTTTGATTTTTGTTTTTACATAGCCTCTGGTGAGCTATCCTGGCCAATAAATCTGGAAATGATATAGTAGGTATAATAGATTAGTGAATTTCAGCCTAGGGTACAATGTGGCCTTTGAATTCTTTTGCTTCATGTCTTGTTTGGACTCCTTTTAGAGCTTTCTGGGACTACACTTCCCAGCGATAGTCCTGGGGAAATGGGTTCAAGAAGATAGAAGCATAATGACCCTGATTGATCTTAGTCTCCTCCTCCAAGGATGCAATTCAAATCCTCATTAAAATTAAGTAGAATTTTTAAGTCTGATGATTAAGTGAAAAACAAATAATGTTGTATTAGAATTATATCGTTATTATATTTATAGATGTTCACAATGTATATTTATAAAATTCTTTTCACAATGTATATTTATAAAAATATTCTATGTATAAAATAGTTATTAGAGTAAAGCCACTTTTCCTTTTGGAATTTCTCTATTGACTCATAAAGTATAAACATCCCCTTTTCTGAAGAGCAGCTTCTATTAGTCTCGCTAATTAGAGGTTTTCAATACCATCTTCATATTAGAATAATCTGAGGGACTTTAAAAACTTATTTTGCCTAGGCCTGACCAGAGACATTCATATCAATTTTTTCAAAAGCAGGGCCCTAGAAGCTGTATTTTAAAAAGAGCCCTTGATGCCACATTTGAGAATCACTGCTCAAAAGCACTCACTCTTCCCCGAAAGAAGAGGAGTGACTTTTAGCGCTTTCCAAACTTTAAAGTGCATCACCTGGAGATCTTGTTAGAAAGAAAGACTCTGATACGGTGGATCTGGGCTAGGTCTTGGGATTCCGAATTTCTAGCCAATTCCCAGGTAATGTCGATGCTCTTGATCCTGGATTACCTTGCTGCTTTGAGTAAAAAGGACTTAACAGGTGAGATTAAAGTTGTGTGTACAAAAGTGAGACTTCAACTCTCTTTATTTCTTTCTTAGCTGGTAGTCTTCTTCTGAGGACATATATGTTTTCCTCTACAGTATAAGTGTCCTACCTTTTTTTTTTTTTTTTTTTTTTTTTTTTTTTTTCCCCGAGATGGAGTTTCACTCTGTCACCCAGGCTGGAGTGCAGTGGCACAATCTCGGCTCACTGCAACCTCCGCCTCCCAGGTTCAAGTGATTCTCCTGCCTCAGCCTCCTGAGTAGCTGGGATTGCAGGCATATGCCACCACACCCGGCTAATTTTTATATTTTTAGTAGAGACAGCGTTTCACCATGTTGGCCAGGCTGGTCTCAAAAGCCTGACCTCGTGATCCTCCCGACTCGGCCTCCCAAAGTGCTGGGATTACAGGCGTGAACCACTGCACCCGGTCATAACTGTCCTACCTCTTTAGGGGAAGGCATGCTGTTGAACAGATGTGCCTATGATTGGCAGGAGAGGTAATCTTGTGCACAGGTGAAGTTTTCTTCATGTGTTTCTCAATGAGTTTATAACACAGTGAGAGTTGTGAGCAGTGGTGGCATATTTGGACTTCCAAAGATCATACCAAAAACTTGAGTTTAATAGTTAAGCATTTATTATAAAATACTATTAGTAAGAATGGCATGGTGCATTTCATGTATTAGTGTTCTGGTAAAAATCATTTGTCATTCTTCCCACAACCCACCCCATCCCAATCATATTTCATTTTCCTGATACTTCTTCTTTTTTTTTTGTCTTCTACATACAGTTTGATTTTTTAGGATTTCTTGGTTTACACCAAGGGAATCATACATTCATGAAGCCAAACTATCCCTGTAAATCAGCTTCAAATTTATCTGCAAAGACTTAAGGGATAAAAGACTCAATTGTAAGAATAGCATTAGGTTAGTGAAACAAGAATATATACAATACCAGAACAGAACATGTATCGATATTTTTATGATGACAGTATCAACGATATTGGCTTCTTTGGTAGAATGACTATTATTTTATGAAAAACATAGAATAACTAGTGAATTCACTCTGATGTTAACCACAAGCAAAGGAATAACATACACTTACATTATCATTTGACCATTTTCATTTATTTCTCACCTTTTAGCTATATCAAATCATGACTCCAAAATTTTCTGATAACCAATCTCTTCTTGCTCTAACTATATTTTCTCACTAGTTTGTACTGTTAAAGAAATCAATTTTCTGAGAAAGATTGTGTTATGACAAAATCCTTTCATTCACTTAACTATATTGCTTCATATTAAATCTCGGAGTTCAGCTCAATGGGCTAGGAGATGTACATTTCTTTGAAGCTGATCCTGGGATTACTTTGGCTGAGTTGGCCCCAAACCAGCATCAGTCTCAGGCAGGGAGCTGCCTACCCACCTCAGTGAGACAAGGGTCGTAAAAACATAGAAGGCTCTGAGGTTCTGTAGAATAAAAATTATAATTGATGTCAGAGTTATTTTTGGAATATGTAAGTACCCTGGAAAAAAAGACAGGTTTTTGCCCAAGTTTATAAACAAATATAGGCAATATCTTTTGGGGATTTGTCTCATATTGGAATGACTTTCTAGGCCTGTGCAGTGGCTCACGCCTATAATCCCAGCACTTTGGGAGGCCGAGGTGGACAGATCACCTGAGGTTCGAGACCAGCCTAACCAAATGGCGAAACCGTGTCTCTACTAAAAATACAAAAATTAGCCAGGCGTTGTGGCCATGCCTGTGATCCCAGCTACTCCTCAGGAGACTGAGGAATGAGAATCACTTGAACCTGGGAGGTAGAGGTTGCAGTGAACGTAGATTGTGCCACTGCACTCCAACTTGGGTGACAGAGTGAGACTCTGTCTCAAAAAAAAAAAAAAAAAAAAAAAAAGAATATGTATGGAATTTTAATATCTTTAGCAGGAAATTCTTATTTCCCTTAATCTTGGAAATCTATAAAACATTGTAATAATGAAACTACAAATAATTTAATCATTATATGATCTGAATATTTTTATGAGCTAAGATTAGCTATTTCAACCTCAAAGTGTCATAGTACTGTAATTTATTTTCTAGCCAAGGTTTTCAGTATAAGAAATAAAACACTACATTTAGAAATGTTATGTATAATGAAAAGTACATCCTAAGAATTTTGTGAATTATTAAATCTCTGTGTGTTTTTAGAATGTATGAGTGCAAAATTTTCTGCTTTACTTTTTCATTGTTTGGATTCAAAATCATTGGTAACAAAGAATCTATAGCATAATGAATATGTTTGTTTAGTTCAACAACTAGTTATTGGATACTTACTTTGGCCAGTATTTATAAATAAAACATAAAAGAGCTCATGGTCAACTGGCTGTTACAGACAAGTAATAAGATAATCTTGATACAATATGGGGGTATTCTAATATTACAGGGGAAGAATATATAAGGTAACAGAGGTATTAGAGAGGCCTCTTTTAAAAAAAAATCTGGCAAGAAAGAAGTTTAGAGAATGATAAATAGAAATCATTACATAAGAAGTAAATTTCAGATGTAGGTATCATCCAAAAAGGAAGAGAAAAAAATGTAAGGTGCCTTGAAAGTGGAGGATAATAAAGATGGGTTGCTGGATGAAAGTCAAAGGCAATACTTTATGTCATAGATTTCACTTTATTATGCATACCCTAGAAACTAGCCTTAAAACGGCTTTAAATTCTAGAGACTTTTCAAGCTATCAACATTGTAGGAAATGGACTATGTTGAAAGGGAGCAGAGTGGCTAGTGAGGTGAGAGGTATTCTGAGAGATATGAAACACTACAGGTAGAGAAGAGAGGAGGAATATGAAAAAGAATTTACAGTAAAATTGGCAGTCCTGGATTTGTCAAATGAGAGAATAAAGATAAGGAGTACAGGGTTTCTGCCAAGTTTTTTGGCTTAGAAGTCTGGATTACTCAGATCAACACTACATATGAAACCAGGAAAATTACAAGCGAAAGAGGAAAATGAGCATGGAACAAGTGTGCTTTGAAATAATTCACTTCACTTTGGACATATGGGGTGTGATATATTCCGCAGACACCTAAATGGAGGTGTCCAGTAGGCTATGTGATCTAGAGCTCCACAAATGAATCACAGATTAAGTTACATATTTGGGAATCAATGAAATAGAGATGGTAACTAAAGCCATGAGAAAGAAATTGATCATTTAGCTAAAGAATGTTGGAGTGACAACAGCAGAAACCTGGTTCCTTGGGAATGGACCCTGAATAATGTCACCACTTAAGAGGAAGACAAATAGGAGCACATAAAAAGAATGTTAAGAAGTAATGGTCAGGCAGGTACAAGAAAAAGGAAATAGAGTATGACAATGGCTAAGGTAAAAAAGAATATCATGAAAAATGAGTATCATGAATTTATTCACAGTGAAACCTTTTTTAGAGGAATTAAGAAATGACAAAAAAACGATCCATTGGATTTTTTAAGAAACACTGGAGATTTTATGTGAGCAATGTCATCAAAGTGGTAGGATTCTGTGAATTAAGGAGTATAGGAAAAATGAATGAAGAAAACTACTGTAGATTTTACTATTATTACTAATTTTAGCATGGCTGGAGTTAGTGAAAGTATGGAAAAAATAGAAAGATTACTAGAAAAAATATATAAGAAGGGGAGGATTTTAGATAAGGAAGACATTTATACATCCTTGTACATTCAGACCTAGAGAAAGTGAAGATGAAAGAGTTAGATAAATATAGGAGACAGGAAAGAGTAATAGATGAATCAAGATCCTACACCGGTCTAAGGCAATAGAAAGATAACAACTTAGATACAAATGTTAGCTTTAAGGAATAGGCTGTTTTTTATCCTTAAGCAAGAGCAAATTATGGGAGATCATGGAAATTAAACCATAGATGGAAAAGTGAAATATTTATGTATTCATTGAATAAATATTTATTGAACATGTGCTATATGTTAGGATTATGCTAGGTAACACTGAACTTTAGCAGTAAACAGGCTAACCACCATCCCTATTTTGGTCCAATTTATAGACTACTGTATACAAACGAATAACTAATTTCTATTATGAGACTTATGAAGGACAAGTGTTTCACCAAGGGAGCACCTAATGGTAACATGTGTTGGAGTCCCTGATAACACTCCTTGGCCACCTTGAAGACCAAAAGGGAAGAAACTACATGGCTTATCTAAGAACAATTTCCTACAATACAGGGTTTAGAAAATTTATGTATGATTCATTTCGGATGAATAGAGAAACAAGGTTGTTTTTGAGTATGAGGACAGGAACTGAGTAAGATACTTGAAGAAGGTAACAAAGATATGAAATAATTTTGAGAGATATTAGAAGGAAAGCAATGAAAATTATACTATTGAGAGGCACCTTGAAAATAGAAATTAAGATTTATGACGACACCAACTATAACTTTGTGCTATATTCTCCGGTAACTTATTGCTACTGGTATTTAGAGGTGGAAATATTTTGTAGAAATATTTTATAATAAAAAGCTGTAGGTTAATTTCACTGAAAAGTTAACATGCAATAAAGTGAAAAATACTGGTGGAAGTTTAATTCAAGGTCCAGAGTAGATAATAAAGAAAATGACACCACGAAAGCTTCCTAGATAGGTAATTAAGATTCAAAAGGCCTTGATGAGACTGAGGAGCAAGTTTATCAATGCAGAAATGAGACATGAAAAAAAAGGGCTGTCTAGAGAGGGATTTTAGCATAGGGATTCATTAACAGAATTTTACTCTGAGATTTTCAAACAAGTAAGAATCTCTAAATTTAAAATGTTTTATTTGTGAAACTAGAATTGCAATTTGGGGCATACACAGAGACTGGCTGGTCTTTGGTATGCCCAAAGAAAAAGACAAGATTGAAGGTTTCACACAAAGGAGACATGTCACATATTGATTTGTAGTAAAGTTCATCGGCACTAGCTAAGTTTTGAGGAGCTGACAGTGGGTGGATAAAACTAGTCTTAAAGTCACAGAAGGTTGTTTCAGTAGCCGTCGGACAAAACTGATTTTAGGTTACAGCAGGCAGTTTCAAAAGCCAGGCTTGCAGAGAATTACATTCTTGAATCAATGTTATATACACTGAGTGCTTTTTTCCCTGGCCTCATGGCTATGATTAAATTGGGTTGCCAAAAAAGACCCAATTCGTATAATCAATTTTTATAGGGTATATATAGTTTCCAACATATCAGTAATATTGAGAACAGTTTATACACAGTGGTAGGCACTGAATACACACACACACACACACACATCTGTATGTATGGCATATATATATGTGTATATATGTATATATAACCTGTGAATGGATAGCAACCTTGTTGGTAAAAGTGGGAAGCTGTCCAAATTAGCAAGCACATCTCTCTGGAGGGGAATATTTCTTCTTGCTTTAAATGTTTCCAGTTTTATTGAAGTGTAGTTGACAGAAATGATAAATATTTAAGGTATACAAAATCACTATTTGATATGTGTTTATGTTGTGAAATACTTAGTTCAATGAAACTAATTATTATATCCATCACCTCACATAGTAATCATTTTCTCTTTTATTTCTTTGGTTTTTAATTAGTTTTTAAAATCACAATATATATTTACATTAAAACATCATGTTAGCACAGGTAAATACATACAATTTTATCTGTCAATTTAAAATTTCCAATTCACCTTTGAGGCAGGCTACTACTTTTTTTAAGGAAAATATTTAAATTGTACCTTTTAGTTACTTAAATATCAAACCTGGAACATACACATTGCTCTTCAGAAAACAACGGAGTTACTAACCTTCATGTGGAAGTTGTTTTGTTCTATGACTTTAAATCCTGAATCCATTTGTACCAAGCGTGTTTGAGGCAACATTTTTGTGTGTATGTTTTGTTTTGGTTTGCTAGTAGGGGATGAGACAGAGAGTAGGAGAATAGAGTGATATCTTCTGGAGATGTAATGTTCAGTAAAAACAATACTTATGGTGGCTTTAACACCACTCTTCCTAGCATACGAAAGGGACTTGGTGGACTTGGGAACTGGATATGATATGTTAAGAGAAGAGTTAGCTAATTAACTTAGAGACAATACAGGGATTTCCTTCCAAGTAATCAGCAAGCAACTTTATTCCTAGAAAGATGATAAAGCCATAGGCAAATGGACTCTGCCCATTACTAAACTGATGAAGCATCATGATTATCACCAACTCTGTGCCAAGGCAAGGGTATTTGTTTCCTTCTGCTGCTGTAACAAATTATGACAAACCTAGTGACTTAAAATGCACAAATGTATTATCTTATAGTTCCAGAGTTAGAAGTTTAAACACTGCTCTCACTGGGCAAAATTCAAGATGTCAGCAGACTGATTCCTTCTGCAGGTTCTGAAGGGATAATCTGTTTCCTTGTCTTTTACAATTTATAGAGATCACCTGACTTCCTTAGTTTGGGACCCTTCTTCATGGCACCCTAATCTCTGCTTCTGCCATCACACCAACTAGTATTGACTTTAATCCTTCCACATTCCTCTTATGAGTACTCTTGTGATTACATTGGGTCTACCTAGATAATTTAGAATAATTTTTCTATCTCAAGATTGTTAATTTATTACATCTGCTGAATACCTTATATTATCAAAGTAATATATCTTCAGATTCTGGGTATTAGGATGTTGTATTTGGTGGTTAGAGGTGTCATAACAAAGTACCATAAACTGAGTGGTTTAAACAATGGAAATGTATTATTTCATTTTTCTGAAGCTTGAAGTCCAAGATCAAAGTCTTGGCAGGATTGGTTCTTTCTGGGAGTTGTGAGGAAGATTCTATTCCATGCCTCTCCCATGACCTGGTGGTTTGCTGACAATCCTTCACACTCCTTGGCTGGTAGAAACATCACTCAATCTTTGCCTTCATCTTCATGTGGCATTCTCCTTGGATGTGTGTTGTGTCTGTTCCAAATTTCCTTTATATAAAAAGACATCAGTTATATTGATTTACGGCACACCTTAATGACTTCACTGTAAAATATTTAAAAAATTTAATTGACACAATCATGTGTGGTACATATTTATGGGGTACATAGTGATATTTCTATACATATAATGTATAGTGATCACATTTATCATTTCTGTGCCCTGGTAATATTCAATATCTTTCTTTCCACTATTTAAAACTATATAATGTACTGTTGTTAACTATAGTCATTCTACAGTGTTATAGAACACTAGATCTTGACCTCAAGTGGCCTCTGAAAGTGCTGGAATTATAGGCCTGAGCCACCACACCCAGTCTATCTAGCTGTAATTTTTTGTCCTTTAACAAATCTTTTTCTATCCATTCCTTCCTTCTACCCATTAGATCCTCTAGTATACCCTATTTTACTTTTTGCTTTGATGGAATCAAGTACTTTTCAGCTTCCATATATAAATGAGACCATCTGGTGTTAACTTTCTATTCCTGGCTCATTTCACTTAGTATAATATCCTCCAGTTACATTCATGTTGTTGTGAGTGACAACATTTTATTCTTTTTTTTATAGCAGAATAGTATTCCATCATGTATATGTACCACATTTTGTATATCTGTTGGCTTATTGTGGAACACCTAGGTTGAGTTCATATCTTGGTTATAGCGAATATATCTCTAGTAAACGTGGGGGTGCAAATGTCTCTTTGATATACTGATTTTCCTTCCTTTAGATAAATGCCCAGTAAAGGGATTGATGGATCATGTGCTAGTTCTATTTGTATCTTTTTGTGGAACATTCATACCCTTCTCCCTAGTGACTATACTATTTTACATTACCACCCACAGTGTAAGCTTTCTCTTCATCCCCCCCAGAATTTATTTTTTTATCTCCTTGATAATGGCCAATTGGAACTGGGGTGAAATGGTACCTCATTGTGGTTTTGATTTTCATTTCCCTGATGATGAGTGACGTTGAGAATTTTTTATATATTTCTTGGCCATATGTATGTCTTCTTTTAAGAAATGTCTTTTCAAATCATTTGCCCATTTTAGATCAATTTTTATTTTTGCTATTGAGATGTTTGAGTTTTTGTATATTCTGAGTATTAACCTTCTGTTGGATGACTAGTTTGCAAATATTTCCTTCCACTCATCAGGTTGTTTTTTTTACTTTGTTGGTTGTTTCCTTTGCTGTGCAGAAATTTTTTAGTTTGGTATAATCTTATCAGTTTTTCTTGGTTTTGTTGTCTCTGTTTTCGAGGTATTATTCACAAAATATTTTCTGAGATTAATGTATTGAGGCATTTCCTCTATATTATTGTTTTCTTCTAGTAGTGTTATAGTTTAGGATTTTACATTGATCAGTTTTCTTTGATCAATTTTGAGTTGAATTTTGTATAAGGCAAGAGATGGGGTCTAGTTTAATTCCTCTGTGTAGGATAATTTCTTGGCTCCCTATTCTGTTACACTGATCTTTGTGCCTCTTTTTGTACCAATATCATGTATGCTGTTTTGGTATTGTAGGTTTGTCGTATGTGCTGAAGTTGGTGGTGTGATGCCTCCAGCTTTGTTCTTTTTGCTTGGGATTGTTTTGGCTATTTAGGGCCTTTTGTGGTTCCATATGAATTTTATGGTTTTGTTTTTTTTTTCTATTTCTGTGAAGGATGTCACTGGTATTATGATAGGGGTGCATTAAATTGCTTTGTGAAGCTTTGTCATTTAAACAATATTAATTAATTCAATCCATGAGTTGTCCATGAGATGACTTTGTATTTGTTTGTATCCTCTTGAATTTCCTTTATCAGTGTTTTGTAGTTTTCTTTGTAGATATCTTTCAGTTTCTTGGTTAAATTTAATTCTAGATATTTTTTGTATCTTTTGTAAACGAATTGGCTTCTTGATTTCTTTTTTCAGCTAGTTCATTGTTTGTGTATAGAAATACAACTTGTTTTTGTATGTTGATTTTGTATCCTGTAACTTTACTGAATTTATTAGTTCTAAGAGTTTTTTTGATAAAGTCTTTACATTTTTCTCTATATAAGATCATGTTGTCAACAAACTGTGAGAATTTGACTTCCTCCTTTACTATTTGGATGCATTTTCTTTCTTTCTTTTTTGTAAGTTCTCTGGTTAGGACATTAAGTGGTGTTGAATAACAGTGGGAAGAGTGGACCTTCTTGTCTTGTTCAAGTTCTTAGAGAATAGGCTTTCTGCATTCTGTGTGATGTTAGCTGTGGATTTGTCATATACATCACTTAAAATGTTGAACTATGTTTCTTTTGTGCCTAGTTTGGTAAGGGTTTTTATCATGAAGAGATACTGAATTTTATGAAATGCTTTTTCTGTATCTAATGAGATAATCATATGGTTTTTTCCTTCATTCTATTGATGCGATGTATATTTATTGATTTGCATATGTTGAACCATCTTTGCATTCCTGGAATAAATCCCACTTGATCATGTTGTATCATCTTTTTGATGTGATGTTAGATGACTTTATCTTCATTACCTCTTTAAAGACCTTATCTTCATTTAAAGTCACAGTCTCAGGTACAGGGGATAAGAATTTCAATGTGTGAATTTAGGGGCGGGACAGAATCCAAACTCTGCCAGATGGCATTATTGAATTTTGGGGTTTTATACATTGTTATTTTTGCCAACCATTACCTTTTAATTTCAGCCATTATGGACATATCTTTTAATCTCATCTTCTGGTTATATTTCTGATCTTATTGTTGATAATGCTAAGTATATTTGGCCAATGGTTTTATTATTTTATTTTAATTATTACTTTTGTAAAGACACTATCTCCAAAAAAAGTCACACTCTGAAGCACTGAGGGTTAAGATCTTAAAATATGAATTTTGAAGGGGATAATTCAACCCATAACAGATGTGAACATGTTTTGGAGGTCATTCTTCAGCTTACCACAGGATAAGCTCACATGGTAAAAGAACTTACTGACATTATAATTGCAATAGAATCTTTGATAGTTAAAGGACAGTGGCCAAATGTGTTGGAGAATCTGACTACAAGACTGCATTTTAGGGAACACTAGGGATGATTTAAATTTCATAAAATGTACCATTTTCCAATGATGCAAATGCCAGTGTAATGATACATTTGCCAGTATAACTACTGCTCCCTCATTTCCAAAGTACCATATGTTTGAAAGGAACTTATATAACCTGTGGTAGCAGAAACACATTGTTCTGACCCAGAACTGGCATGTGTTGTCCCCATGAGCAGCAAATGTGTGTTTCCCAATGACACAAAAGTAGCTATGTTGGTGAAAGTGTGTTTCTTAGTGGCTAGGGTATCAGTATACTCTTAGGCCGAATGAAAACAGAGTTTACTAAGCAGTAGTCTCAGGTGACTACCTTCTTAAGAGGAAACATATGGTATATTTGGAAAAAGTACGTTTTTGTGAAACATATAGGAAAATAGTATGATAATATTAACTGATACATGGTGTAATATAATAATTATATTAATTTGTCTGCTACTGCTATATGGTATAAAATAGAATTTATAATTTTACAAAATTAAACATGTAAAGACAAATAGATATTTTGGGAAAACAACCTAAAATAGCCAAACTGGCATAACAACAATAGACTAAGTAGAGAAAGAAGTAGACTTACTCTGGAAAAGTTAGATATGCAGTGTCTTTAACAGCACATTGAAAAAGGGCAATTAACCAGGGGTAATGGGCTCAAAAGAATAATTCAACTGGTAAACACATATAAGAATACTTATAAATGCTATGTTCATGCTCAATGGATTGTTTTAAGAAAATTTAAATTTCTTTTTGAATAATATAGATTTTCACAGCTGACAGTTACAGTAAGTCTGCTTCTGTGCCCCAAAGATTGTAGAGGTTGCTTTACTAGAATTATAATAATATGCCTGAGGAATATGTTGCAAGGGGGTATTAAAATATGATTAACAATAATATTAGACTATGATAATAAAATATAATCTCACAGAAAATTTTGGAGAATCCTTTAATTCGAGTTGCAATGTTTGAGAGATCAAAAAGATAATATGTAAGATAAATGTGAGATTGAGAACCCTGTGATATACCATCTGTTGATTCATGTTTCAGGGATCTGGCAGGAATTCTTGACATACTTTCAGGCAAAGCCACAGAAAATTGCATGCTTTTTAGTATTTTTCAAAGTTATCTTCAATCATTCAATAAATACTTATAAAATGGCTTCTTATGCCAAGGACTATGAGTCATCCTGTTGCTGTAGAGAAGTAATTGAGATTATGTTCTCAATATCCTTTCTCAGATATATATGAGACTAAAGAATTTGCCCTGAAGCAATTTTGAAACTCTCACATTCTGATTCATTGTTTTTCCCAGCAAAAAGAATTACAAAGAGGCATAAGAATGTGAGTTTTTACCTACATTAAAAGGTGAAAAAAATTGTTTTGAAGGTTTAAGCAGGTTTTGAAACATTAATTGTAAAGAAAATTCTCTGTGTAAACATATTGGCTAAATAAAGGTAAAGGGGTATCATCCAGTTTTTCTGTAAACTGGACATTAAAATGAAAGCACAATGGGTTTTTTGTAAAGCACTAACCTGTTCTTTAACAAAAATTATAAAGGGTTAAAAAGAGTCTATAAAAATCTTACCTTATGGTCAGACGTTAATATTGGTTAAATATGTCTATAAGGTTTAATTAAAATTGAGTTTAACATTAATAGCACACTAATATGAAGGTGAAATTTAGTTTATCTGGCATAAAATCTTACAGGAAGCATTGTCAAATATAAAAGTGTTTGGTTTCTTTGGTCTAAAAACTAATAAAACTAAGTGCTAAAGAGAATTCAGAAGAAAATGGATATTGCCTGACCAGACAGAAATGTTATCTAAACCCCGTATGTAGGAAATCTTGTTCCAGCTGCATCAAGGGACCCACTGGGGACCCCAAGGCATGTGTGATGCAGTCCTCAGAGTTTATGGGTACATAAGAATTTATACCCTTGCCAAACAGGTTACAGACAGTTGCTTAGTAAAAGATTACCCCTCGGGCAAAGGAGTCCAGGCTTAAGGCCATTCCAAAGTATCCAGAGATAATTCTGCTGTGCATCCATCTGGTCCTTGACTTTTTTTATTGGTAATTTTAAAATTACCATCTCAATCTTGCTTTTTGTTATTGGTCTGTTCAGGGTACCTAATACTTCCTGATTTAAGCTAGGAGGGTTGTATGTTTCCAGGAATTTATCCATCTCCTCTAGGTTTTCTACTTTATGTATGTAAAGTTGTTTGTAAGTAGCCTTGATTGATCTTTTGTATTTCACTGGTGTCAGCTGTAATATCTCCTGTTTCATTTCTTAGTGAGGTAATTTGGATTTTCTCTCTTCTTTGCTTGGTTAATCTTGCTAATAGTCTGTCAATTTTATTTATCTTTTCAAAGAACAAGTTTTGGTTTCATTTATCTTTTGTATTTTTTCGTTGTCATTGTTCAATTCCATTTAGTTCTGCTCTGATCTTGGTTATTTCCTTTCTTCCACTGGGTTTGGGTTTGGTTTGTTCTTGTTTCTCTAGTTCCTTGAGGTGTGAACTTAGATTGTCTCTTTGTGCTCTTTCAGACTTTTGGATGTAGGCATTTACGGCTATGAGCTTTCTTCTTAGCACCACCTAGCTATATCCCAGAGGTTTTGACTGTGTCATTATTGTCATTCAATTCAAAGAATATTTAAATTTTCATCGTGATTTCATTTTTGACCCAGTGCTCCATGTATTTGCATGATTTTGAAGTTTCCTTTTGATTTTGAATTTTATTCCACTGTGGTCTGAGAGAATGCTTGATATAATTTCAATTTTCTTAAATTTCTTGAGGCTCGTTTTATGGCCTATTGTATGGTCTATCTTGGAGAAAGTTCCATGCACTGCTGAATAGAATGTGTATTCTGTGGTTGTTGGATGAAATGTTCAGTATATATCTGTTAAGTCCATTTGTTTGAAGGTATAGTTTAAATCCATTGTTTCTTTGTTAACTTTCTGTCTTGAAGACCTGTCTAGTGCTCTCAGTGGAGTATTGAAGTCCCCCACTATTATTGTGTTGCTGTCTATCTCATTTCTTAGATCTATTAGTTTTTTTTTTTTTTTTTAATTTGAGAGCTCCAGTATTAGGTGCATACATGTTTAGGATTGTGATACTTTCCTGTTGGACAAGGCCTTTTACCAATATATAATGTCCCTCTTTGTCTCTTTTAACCACTCTTGCTTTAAAGTTTGGTTTGTCTGTTATAAGAATAGCTACCCCTGTTCGCTTTTGGTGTCCATTGGCATGAAATGCCTTTTTCCACCCCTTTACTTTAAGTTAATATGAGTCCTTATGTGTTAGGTGAGTCTCCTGAAGACAGAAGATAGTTGGTTGGTGAGTTCTTATCCATTCTGCTTTTCTATATCTTTTAAGTGGACCATTTAGGCCATTTACATTCAGTGTTAGTATTGAAATGTGAGGTATCATTGTATTCATCATGCTTTTTGTTGCCTGTGTACTTTGTTTTGTGTTTTTGTTTCACTTTTTAACTTGTATTTTTGTTTTATAGGTCCTGTGTGATATATGCTTTAAAGCAGTTTTGTTTTCATGTGTTTCCAGTATTTGTTTCAATGCTTAGAGCTCCTTTTAGCAGTTCTTGTAGTGGTGGCTTGGTAATGATGAATTCTCTCAACATTTGTTTGTCTGTAAATGACTGTATCATTCCTTCATATATGATGCTTAATTTTGCTGGATACACAATTCTTGACTGATAGTTGTTTTGAGAAGGTTGAAGATAGGGCCCCTATCCCTTCTAGCTTATAGGGTTTCTGCTGAGAAATCCGCTGTTAATATGATAGGTTTTCCTTTGAGGGTTACCTGGTGCTTCTATCTGACAGCACTTAAGATTCTTTCCTTCATCTTATCTTTGGATAACCTGATGAAAATGTGACTAGGGGAAGATCTTTTTGTGATGAATATCCCAGGTGTTCTTTGTGCTTCTTGTATTTGCATGTCTAGGTCTCTAGCAAGGGTGGGGAAGTTTTCCTTGATTATTCCCTCGAATACGTTTTCCAAGCTTTTAGAATTGTCTTCTTCCTCAGGAACGTGGATTACTCTTAGCTTTGGTCATTTAACATAATCCCAGACTGCTTGGAGGCTTTGTTCATATGTTGTTGTTATTTTTTCTTTGTCTTTGTTGGATTGAGTTAATTTAAAAACCTTGTTTTTGAATTAACTCTGAATTTCTTTCTTCAATTTGTTCAATTCTATTGCTGAGACTTTCCAGAACATTTAGCATTTCTAAAAGTGTGTCCATAGTTTCCTGTATTCTTGATTGTTTTTTCTTTAAGCTATCTATTTCCTTGAATATTTCTCCCATCACTTCTTGTGTCTTTTTTTGGATTTCCTTGCATTGGGCTTTGCCTTTCTCTGGTCCCTCCCTGATTAGCTTAATAACTAACCTCCTGAATTATTTTTCAGGTAAATCAGGGATTTCTTCTTGGTTTGGATCCATTGCTGGTGAATTAGTGTGATTTTGAGGGGTGTTGAAGACTCTTGTTTTGTCATATTACCAGGGGTGGTTTTCTTGTTCCTTCTCATTTGGGTAGGCTCTGTCAGAGGGAAGGTCTAGGGTTGAAGGGTGTTGTTCAGACTTTTTTGTACCACAGGGTGTCCCCTTGATGTAGTACTCTTCCCCTTTTCCTGTGGATGTGACTTCCTGTGAGCTGAACTGCAGTGATTGCTGTCTCTTCTAGGTCTAGCCATCCAGCTTGTCTACTTAGCTTTGGGCTGGTACTGGGGGGTTGTCTGCACAGAGTTCTGTGATGTGAACCATCTGTGTGTCTTTCAGCCATGGATACCAGTGCCTGTTCTGGTGGAGGTGGCAGAGCATGCAATGGATTCTGTGAGGGTCTTTAGATTTGGTGGTTTATTTTTCTATTTCTGTACTGGTTGGCCTCCTGTGAGGAGGTGGTACATTCCAGAAAGAATCAGCTGTAGTAATGTGGTGAGGGACCAGTGGTGGGTGGAGTCCTAGAACTTCCAAGATTATGTGCCCTTTGTCTTCTGCTACCAGGGTGTGTAGGGAAGGACTATCAGGTGGAGCCAGGACTACGTGTGTCTAAGCTCAGACTCTCCTTGGGCGGGTCTTGCTGTGGCTGTTCTAGGGGATGGGGGTGAGATTCCCTGGTCACCGGAGTTGTGTCCTAGAAGGATTACGGCTGCTTCTGCTGAGTCATGCAGATTGTCAGGGAAGTGGAGGAAAGCTGGCAGTCACAGGCCTCACCCAGCTCCCATGCAAACTGAAAGGCCTGTCTCATTCCCATGGTGCCCACCGCAATGGCCCCAAGTCTGTTTTCAGGCAGAGGGTGAGATGGGCTTGAAATTTTGCCAAAGAATTTCTGCCTCCCAGCTGCAAAAGAAAAGGGCTTTAGTTCTTCCCTTGCCTGTGAAGTCTGTAAGACAGATTTGCACCCTCCTATGCATTCTGGCCAGGAGGCTTCTTGCCCTGTTCAAATTGTTACAAAGCTCAGCTAGAGAATTTTTTCTCCCTGTGGAGGTTTCCCCCCTGCTCCTCTGGCCACCCTCCTGATGGATCCCTGTGGTGCCAGACAGGAATGGGCTGCTTGGGGACCGAGCAAGCTCCCCGGATATTTCTGCTGCTTCCTCTACCCTTGTATTTCACTAAGCTCAGCTCTGTAACTTGACTCAGTTGCCGGTAAAGTCAGAAACTTCTCCCTCAAATAGACCTTCAGCTTCTCTAGTGGGTGTATGTGTTCGGGAGACGAGGATCTCCCTTTCCCATTTCTGCAGTTGGGGCACTCTCGGTATTTAGGGTGTCTCCTGGGTCCTGCAGGAGCAGTGCACTTTCTTCAGAGAGTCTGTGAGTCCTCTCAGGATTGCTGGTTTGTTCTTGCAGTCAATCTGGACCTACAATTCACATTGCAAGCCTCTGCATGCTGCTCTGTCTGGAGCTGCAATGCTGCAATCTAGTCCTGCCTCCCATCTGCCATGATCCTGAAATTGCCTCCCCAATGTTGAGTTTTTTATAAACAATATGTTAACTGTTCATTTAACTCAATGAATACTTTTATTATTTTGTGAAAGCAATCTCCCTGCTAACATTAAATAGAAAAATAAAGAAACAGAAGGAAGGAAAGAGCAGAGAAGAAGAAAAAAAACAATTTTTCTAGGGAAAAAATTAAAATATAGAACAAAATATTTTCTATGTCTTCTTTGCTGGCTTGGCAATCTAGTAATAGAGTAAAAAGAGAACTAGCATTTTTTTTTTTTTTTTTACCTTTGTTTGCTGTCTAGGTACTTTTAAGGTATTATTTAATGTAATTTCACAGTAATTCTATAAGATATACATTATCATAACTACTTTAAAGAATATAAAAATGCAGAACTATGTGGTGCTTACACAGGGTTATAAATTGTGTCTGTGCCTGAAATGCAGTATTGCAAACATCATAATTCAAAGAGCATTATGTATAGTGCACAGAAGGGTCTTGCCCTACAGTGAGTATTTGATTAACAAATCTTGGAAATGAAAGTTGACAATTTAAAATCATTTTAATTTTACTGCCTCCCATTAATAATATACATATGCATTATAATAAATACACATATATAATATTCACATATATATGTGTGTATATACACATATGTGTATGTATGTGTGTACATATATGTATATATATGTGTGTGTATATATATACACATGCACACACACACACAAATACCGAACACTCAAAATTATAAAATTTACCTTGTCTACCATCCAATTAAAAATTTTCTATGTGGCAAGATAGTAAAATCTGATCCATATTAGAAAATCAATCAATCAACAAAAGACAACACAGAAATGAAAAATATGTTAGAATTAGCAGACAAGGACAGTGAAACATTTATAAAGACAATCTAGGTGTTCAATAAGTCAGAATGGACATGGTTGATTTTCTAAGGATGAAAAATAAAACTGTAGATGTAAAAAGTACAGTGCACTAACTGTAAAATGCTTAAAACAACATGGACAAAAGATTAGACATTGCAAAAATATGAATGAATTTGAAGACATAATCATAGAATGAAACACAGACAGAAGAAATCTTAAAGCTCTGAAATGATCTCCTTTGACTTCATGCCCCACATCCAGGGCATGCTGATGCAAAGGCTGGGGTCCTGAGGCCTTGGGAAGTTCTACCCAGGTGGCGGTGCAGGTTTCAGCCCCTGAGGCTGTCCTCATGGGTTGGCATTGATTGCCTGCAGCTTTTCCAGGTGCATGGTGCAAGCTATTGGTGGATCTACCATTCTGGGGTCTGGAGGATGGTGGCCCTCTTCTCACAGTTCCACTAGGCAGTGGCACAGTGGGGACTCTGTGTAGGGCCTCCAGCCCCACATTTAACTTCTGCACTGCCCTAGAAGGTTCTCCATGATGGTTTTGCCCCTGCAGCAGACTTTGGCCTGGATATCCAGGCATTTCCATACATCCTCTGAAATCTAGGCAGAAGATCCCAAAGCTCAATTCTTCTCTTCTGTGAACCCACATGAAAGCTATCAAGGCTTGGGCCTTGTGCCCTCTGAAGCAATGGCTGGAGCTGTACTTTAGCCCGTTTAAGCCAAGGCTGGAGCTAGAGTGGCTGGGATGCAGGGCACCAAGTCCTAAGGCTGCATAGAACAGTGGGGCTCTGGGCCTGGTCCCAGAAATGGTTTTTCCCTCCTAGGCCTTTGGGCCGGTGATGAGAGGGGCTACCCTGAAAATCTCTGGCTTTCTCTGGATACATTTTCCCCATTTTCATAGTGATTAATGTTCAGCTCCAATTCCCAATGCAAATTTATGCAGCTGGCTTGAATGTCACCCTGGAAAATGCCTTTTTTTTTTTTCTTCCTCTTTTCTACCACATGTTCAGGGTGCAATTTTCCAAACTTTTATGCTCTGCTTCCCTTTTATACCTAAATTCTAATTTCAAATCATCTCTCTCAAGTTCAAAGTTCCACAGATCTGTAGGGCAGGGGCAAAATGATGCCAGTGTCTTTGCTAAAGCATAGAAAGAGTGATCTTTGCTCCAGTTTCCAATAAGTTCTTTTTTTTTTTTTTTTTTTGAGACAGAGTCTCACACTATTGCCCAGGTTGGAGTGCAGTGGCGTGATCTTGGCTCACTGGAGCTCTACCTCCCGGGTTCATGCCATTCTCCTGCCTCAGCCTCCCAAGTAGCTGGGACTACAGGTGCCAGCCACCACACCCGGCTAATCTTTTGTATTTTTAGTAGAGATGAGGTTTCACCATCTTAGCCAGGATGGTCTCGATTTCCTGATCTCGTGATCCGCCTGCCTCAGCCTCCCGAAGTGCTGAGATTACAGGCATGAGCCACCGCGCCTGGCCTCCAATAAGTTCTTTATCTCCATCTGAGAGTGTGTCAGCCTAGATTTCATTTCCCATATCACTATCTGAATTTTGGTCAAAATCTTTAACAAATCTCTAGGAAGTTCCAAACTTTCCCACATCTTCCTGTCTTCTTCTGATCCCTCCAAACAGTTACAACCTCTGCCCACTACTCATTCCAAAGTTGCTTGTACATTTTCAAGTAACTTTATAGCAGTGCCCCACTTTCTGCGGTACCAATGTACTGTATTAGTTCATTTTCATACTGCTATAAAGAAATACCCGAGACTGGGTAATTTATAAAGGAAAGAAGCTTAATTGACTTACAGTTCTGCATGACTGGGGATGCCTCAGGAAACTTACAATTATGGCAGAAGTGAAATGAGGCACACCTTACAGGGCAGCAGATGAGAGAGCATGAGCTAAGGAGGAACTGCCAAACACTTACACAACCAGTAGATCTCATGAGAATTCACTCACTATCATGAGAACAGCATAGGGCAAAACACCCCCATGATCAAATCACCTCTCAGTAGGTCCCTTGCTTGACGTGTGGGGATTACAATTTGCGAAGAGATTTGGGTGGGAACACAGAACCAAACCAGGCTTGGAAGAAACCCCTCCAGAGAATCACTGATCTCCAAGATTTTGGTTGAGGTCTAAAGTGTACTTTGCTGTACGACTCCTCGTTTTGGAGTTTTACTTACTTTCAATGAAAGGAAGGCAAGATTTTCCTGCATCCATGAAGATGCAAGGCAGGTAACTATTTTCCTTCTTTTCTTTTTTTTTCTTTTCTTTTCTTTTCTTTTTTTTTTTTTTTTTTTTGTTATTATTGAGACAGAGTCTCGCTCTGTCACCCAGGCTGGAGTGCACTTGTGTGGTCTCGGCTCACTGCCAACCTCTGCCCTCTGGGTTCAAGAAATTCTTATGCCTCAGCCTCCCCAGTAGCTGGGATTACAGGTGCCCACCACCGTGCCTGGCTAATTTATTGTATTTTTAGTAGAGACGGGGTTTCACCATGTTGGCCAGGCTGTTCTTGAACTCTTGACCTCAGGTGATCCACCCGCCTTGGCCTCCCAAAGTGCTGGGATTACAGGTAGGAGCCACTGTGCCTGGCCGGCAGGTAACTCTTTCAGGGATTTTGAGCTCACTTCCAACAGGGAAGATGAATTTGAGTTTTTTCCTGCTTCTAGGATGGTAGAGAGGAATCTTCAGCCTGAGACCCATCCCTGGGTAAGTAACTGAACTGGGGTTTGTCTTGGCTAAAGTTAAGATTAACAACCAGCTGGTCTTAATTTCTCCTTACCATTAGAGCACTCAGTAATCGTATAAGTTGTGCCATCATTTGTTTTCCTTACCTTTGTTGTTGATGTTTGTTTGTTTGTGTTTTTGTTGCTGTTTTGTTTTTTTCTCATTGGGTTTGATCAACTCTATCCAACTTGATCAAATATGAAGGAATGTTCCAAATTTGGGGGGAACAATGCCTCTGAAGTGGCTACATTCCCACACACACACACAAAATTAATTAATTAAGAAAAAAAAAAGGTGGTGTGGTTGGGAGAGAAAAATGTCCAGCAAAAGGAACATAAAAGAAAAGAGTTTTGATTTTGACTACTTAAGGGGCTTTATTTACATAAAAAGGCCACCTTTTTGGTGACCAGGCCAAACTGAAACAGTAGCAGCTGTCACCCCACACTGCAATTCAATAACTAAGAGTTCTACCTTCTTTTTTTCTATGACAGCTTAGGTTTGGTTCCTAAATCAAGCCCTTTAGAGTTTGATACTTGGTACTCCTGAAATAGCAGCAATTTGTTCTAGCTGAAATATGGCAGTGAAATTTAAAAAGTTTTTTTAAAGGAGCTCAATGGCTAAAAGTCAGTTTAATTAGACATTAACATCCCAGATGTGCTGTATATGCATGCATGTTTGTGTGTTTGTATTTAAAAGACCTTCATGGTTTTGTTTGTTTGTTTTTTCTCCTAGGAACTTGTTGGGTTGTTTGTTTGTTTGTTTGTTTTTGTAAAAGTTATTTTCTCTCAGTTGACTGAATTCTGTTTTCTTCATTTATTTCTCTTATCTCTCCTTTCTCTTACACCCTCTACTGAATGAGGGACCTAAAATAGTTTATAATAGCCTGGGATTCCTTAAACTAAATGGAGAAGTTGCCACCCTCCCTTAGGCAGAGAAACCTGTTTTTCCTTATGGAACCCCAAGAGTGTAAACAGACAAGTTCATATCAGCTCTTAATCTGCTTGCTTTTGTGTTGCGTTACCTGATTTATTGACTAAAATAGTTATTTCCACAGAGACTACTCTTAGGTTTCTAAGGAAGGGTGTAGTTTAAACACTTAGAAATGTCTTTGTCTTTGTTTGAAAATGTTTTTAAGTGCCCTGTGAAAGCATCATGTAGCCTAGCCTCATAAAAATTCTCCCCTTTTGGAGACTGAGGACCCAGTGTGTTTTCTTCCCAGAGCTCGGAAATCCAGTTAAAAAATAGGTAGTCCCTATCTAAATAATATTGGTGTCCTCATATGATCCTATGATAGATTTTTATAATTTTATGTTTGATTTGGCATCCATCTTTAATCTCCCTCTAGCACCACCAGATTTTTTTTCTCTATATAACTTGAGATGTAAATTTTGCTATCTGATTTTTCATATAAGGGTTGTTTCCTTCAATATGCAGATTTAGGACTATTTAGCTGACAACTGCCAGGGTGATGAAACAGGTTATTAAGAGTTTGCAAGTCTAAGATAGGAAAAAAAGAGGTCTCAGGAATCTATAAGATGTACTTTTATCAGTTTGCCTAATATGTCTATGTATTTATGTATTGTATACACAGTGTTTCACTACAAAAAATGTATAAAAGAGCTCTAATTAATTGGCTTAAAGTCAAATAAAAGAACTTACATCAAATATCTTATCAGGAAAAAGAAAAGACTAGTGAAATGCTTTTTCAAGTTTATGTGACTTAAGTAAAATCTTTAATATATGAGCTGGCTTTAAAAATATTGGTGAAGTATAATAATATTAGAAATGTCTTAATAATTGCCAGCATATGCTTTTGTTTGAATTTATTGGTCAAGCAATTTCATACTTATCCCTGCCAAATACTATAAGGTGTCAAAATTTAGCATAGGGGTTACAAAACTATAAAATCAGCCCAAAACAGGATGATCTTCACTTGTGTAATCTTTAATAAGCAATACATTGATATTTCTATAATGAAAATAGCTAAATCTTGAATTATTTAGTAAAATTGCCATAACTTCTATTCTTGTGACTTTAGGCAGTCTAGTCCACAGCCAATAAGGAGGTTTGTTTTGGAAAAAGGACTGTTAACCCCTTTTAATAAAGGGGGCTTTTAAAAAAGCTTTGAATTAGACAAAAGCTGTTCACTTTTTTATAATGGACACTAAAAGAATATTTTCCTACAATATATTTTTATTGGAAAAAAACAAATAAAATATCTATTATTAAATTTAATATAACTTTAATCTAAATTATAACAAGTTTATCTATAAGTATTGATCACATTGCATTTACCTAATTATTTAATTTTAGTCATTTACCTAGATTATCTATGAAAAGTGCAATAGCATCATTTAAAGTTACCCCCTTTCAAGCACTCCATAGGTTTTATGGGAACTCTAGTAGCCAGAGATTATGTAAAATGGAAGTAATATGGTTTTTGTGTGCCTTTATATTAGGGAAAAGTGCCTTAAGGTTGACCTGCAAAGTTCTTAAGTTCTCTTTTTCTCCATTTTTATTTCCTTCCTGCTTTAAATCAGCTCTTATTTTTCTATTAAGATTAAAAACCACTGTTTGAATTCAACAGGTTCATTTGCAAGCTGATAAGTTTGTATTTATCTCATGGCTAAAATTCTAAAGTAAAAGCTATAGGATCTTTGTGTGTACGTGTATATGTATTTAAAATGCCTCTATAATTTCTATAATTTACTTTTTAATTGGCAATTGAATCCATTTTACTTTCCCTCTAGCACATCAAACTTTTTCTCTCTGTACCTTATGATGTAAATTCTGCTATTTTATTTTTACCTGAGTTGTTTCCCTTAATATGCAAATTTAAGGCTATTTATCTGACCCTGTGTAGGGTCATAAAACAGGTTATCAAGAATTTGAAAGTCTAAGATAGAAAAAAAAGGTCTTTATGAATCTATAAGTTGTACTTCTATTGGCATGCCTAATACATCTATGAATTTATGTGTAATGTATACAAGGTTTCACTACTAAAAATATGTAAAATAGGTCTAGTTAATTTGCTTACAGAAAAATAAAAGCATTTGAATAGAATACTTTCTAACCAAAAGTAAAGTCAAATTCATTTTCAGGTTTACATAACTTAACTAAAATCTTTGATAAATAGACTAGCTTTAAAATTATTGGTAGAGTAAAATAATATTAGCAAAAATGCTTAAAGTAAAATAATTTTGACTGAGAAGGAATTTTATGTGGTAAATTTAGTCCTAGAATAAAATGACTGATTCTTTAAGAAAGAGGGATATTGAGGAAAAAACAGAAAGTCCAAGCATGTCATGAATGGACTGTGTAAGTCACCATAAAAGGATTTGTAAAAACACACAACAATGAAAAAACTTTTATATGATCAAGTTGTGTATAATTAGAGGGAAATTATAATGTTCTTTTTAGAGATTGAGCTTGATGTAAAAAATACACTTATACACTAAAATATTTATTAGAACAATAAAATTTTCTTAGGGATTGATTTGCTCTTAATAAATTGTAAGAGATTTTAATTTATTTAACCCAAAGTTTAACTTTTATTGCATCTTGCCATTTTCGATTTCTCTCCCCTTTTAAAAGGCATGAAATAGTAACACTCTTCCTAAACTCATTTTCAGTTCATATAAGTTTTTTCCTTGAATTCTGTCTGTTGTGGCCTGGTGCTAACGATGTTTTCTTAAAGGTCTAAAGGAAACATTATCTTTCAACATAATATTCTGTACAGTGCAGAAGGTCTTTCCTTTTGCCTTTTTGTAACTGGCCTAAGAGATTTTATGTTTTATCAAAACAAACCCTATGCCATTATTATTAAGTTTTTTTTTGCTTAGCAAAAAACTGAGATTAAAAAAATATTTTTAATTAAGGTTACTAACATCTTTGAAAGGAAGATAAATCTTAGGGCCCCAATATCACTAAGTTAAAGGGAAAAGTCAACCTGGGAACTGCTTAGGGCAAATCTGCCTCCCATTTTATTCTAAGTTACCCATCTGCTCACTAATATAAATGCGTATCTGATTGTTGCCTGTGGAAAGGCTAATCAGAAACTCAAAAGAATGCAACCGTTTGTCTATTATGTACCTATGACATTGAAGGCTCCTCCCCACTTTGAGTTGTCCTGCCTTTGCTTTGAGTTGTCCTGTCTTTTCTGGCCCAAACCAGTGTTCATCTTACATACATTGATTGATGTTTCATGTCTCCCTAAAACATAAAATTCAAACTGTTCTCTGACCACCTTGGACACTTGTTGTCAGGGCCTCCTGAGGCTGTGTCACGGGTACATGTCATCAACTTTGAGAAAATTAACTTTCTAAATCAACTGAAAACAGTCTTTGACTTTCAAGGTTCACATTTTGGCAACCATGAAGGGATTCTGAGTGAAGGAACTCCTGACCTTAAACAAATCTCCTATCAGTGCTTGGTAGCAGCATGAAATAACTTTATGGCTCAAACCAATAGGATGATTTGCTGAGTACTGGGAGCCCTGCCTCCAGAGAATCTCTGATCTCCCAAAATTTTGTCAAGATCTAAAGTTTATTTTACTGTACAACTTTCTTTTTGGAGTTTTACTTGATATCAACAGGGAGGGTAAGATTTTCTGTTTCCATTACAATGGAAGGTAGGTACCAAATTTATGGAGTTTGAGCACACTCCCAGTAGGGAAGATGAGTTCAAATTTTCCTTTTCCTGTTTCTAGGATAGTGGAAAGCAATTTTCAGCCTGAGACCCAACACTTTATAAGAGGCTGAATTGAGGTTTTGTCTTGGCTAAAGTTTAACAAACAGCTGGTCTTAATTTCTTCTTACCATGACAGTGCTCAATGATCATATTGTTGGAGGTTTTTTGTTGTTGTTTGGTCCCATCTTTCTGACATCTGATTTAACGAACGCTGCTTGACTTGATGAAATCCAGGGACAAATTCCAAATTGTGAGTAAAAAACACTCTCTATTTTGGCTAAAATTCCTCAAAGCTGCAAGGGGGAAAAAAACCCACTGCCCCCTCACCTCCAAAAAATCTATGTGCTTGATTTCTGTGTTTGCCTCTTGTCTTTAAAAAAAAGTTCCTTCATTTACTTTTCTTCCACTCTATACCTCCTTCTCCCTTTTCATCTCCAGTACAAAAAAAAATCTAGAGAATGCTTCTAATGACTTGAATCCCTTTAAAGTATGCAGAAAAAATGTGCCATTCACCTTTCTTAGGGTGTTCTGTTTTCTTTGTGTAGTTTTGAGAGTAATGGGCAGATTCCTCTGAGGTCTAAAGCTCTGTTTTCCTGTATTGTATGACCTGACCTCTTTGGCTTTGGAGGTGACAAAAATGACATTGTTCTGTGAGAGGATTTGAATTTGGCATGTACAAAGATGGATGAGTGCTACAAAGTGTGGAGCACCGTTTATAGGAAGTGATCTTAACTGTTTTTTTTTTCCTACTAGAAAGATGTTGTTTAAGGATCCTAATTCTAGTTCAGAGATTCATTCTATATAGGGTTTTTTTATTGCCTTTTTTTCCCCAAAATTAATCTTGATTTGGCTTGTCTGAGGAACTGAACTGTTGTTTTCATAGGTAAATGAGAGACTGAGTTTTCTCAGCTTGAAGAAAATGAGAATTTGTTCATCCCAGTATAAAAGTATCCCTTGGTGACCAGGGACCTCATGGGAGTGTCTGGGAAGTTGAACACACATAGCATGCAGTGACCCTTCCTGTTGTGGACCTACAGGAAATCCACAACAAAAATTAATTTTAAAAAAGACTCATCCAGAAAATGTATATAAGAGCTGGTCACTCAGTATTTTGAGACCTCTCAGAGGTTGCAGACCTCTGAAGAGAGAAACTAAGACTTGTACGAGGGTGGAAATGACTGAGTGGTAACACACTGTGGAGTCCTGACAACAAGCAGGACACGTTGATCCATTACACAAAAACCCTAGGCTGCAGGTCAGTTCCTACTTCTAAGAAAAAAAAAAGTGGGGGAAAAAAGTGAGAATGAGGAGAAAACAAGGAGAATGACCTCCTTTCAAGCACCCTGTAGGTTTTATGGACATCTACTTGCCAGAGTTTATGTAAAATGGAAGTAATGTAGTCTTTGTGCACATATACATTAAGGAAAAAAAAACCCTAAGGTCAACCTGCAAACCATAGAGTTCCTAAGTTCTCTTTTTCTCAATTTTTCTTTTCTGCCTGCTTTAAATCAGCTGTTATATTTCCATTAAGATTAAAATCCAGATGAGGTGCATGGCTTATGCCTGTAATCCCAGTACTTTGGGAGGCCAATGTGGGTGGACTATTTGAGGTCAATTCAAGACTAGCCTGATCAACATGGTGAAACCCTGTTTCTACTAAAAATACATAAATTAGCTGGGCGTGGTGGTGGTCACCTTCAGTCCTAGCTACTCAGAAGGCTGAGGCATGAGAATCGCTTGAACCCAGGAGGCAGAGGTTGCAGTGAGCTGAGATTGTGTCACTGCACTCTAGCCTGGGTGACAGTGTGAGACTCTCTTTCAAAAAAAAAAAAACAAGATTAAAAACTACCTTTTTGATCTAATAGGTTCTTTTTTCAAGCTGATGAATTTGTATTTATCTCATGGCTCAAATTCTGAAGTAAAAGCTATAGAATCTTTTTGTGTGTGTATATACAAGTGCTTATATATATTTACAAGGACTGTATACTTTCTATAACAGTCCTTTCCCAAAATAAACTTCCTTACTGCCTGTGGACTAAACTGCCTAAAGTCATAGGTTAGAAGTTATGGTAATTTTAGTATATAATTCAATATGAAGCTATTTTCATTAAACCAATATAAATGTCTTATTCATTAAAGATTACACAAGCAAAGGTCATTCTGTTTTGGCCTGAGTTTATAGTTTTGTAACCCTTATGCCAAATTTGACACTTTGTAGTATTTGGCGGTGATAAGTATGAAATTTCTTGATCAATAAATGCAAGCAAAAACGTAGGCTGGCAGTTCTTAAGACATTACTAATATTATACTTTGCCAATAATTTTAAAGCTAGCTTAGATATTAAATATTTTACTTAAGTCACATAAACTGAAAAAAGTATCTGACTAGTCCATTCTTTTTCCCTGATAAAGTTTTGACTCAAGCATTTATGTTTTCTTAAGCCAATTAATTAGAGCTGGTTTATATATTTTTAGTATTTAAACCTCGTGTACACAACATATAAATACATGGATGTCGTAGACATGCCAATAGAAGTACATCTTATAGATTCACAAATAACTTTTTTTCTTACCTTAGACCTTCAAATTCTTGATAACCTGTTTTACTACCCCACACAGTGGTCAGCTAAATAGCCTTAAATTTGATATTAAAAAAATAACTCAGGTGAAAATCAAATAGCAAAATTTACATCATAAGGTATGGAGAGAAAATATCTGTTATGCTAGATGGAAAGTAAAATGAATTTAATTGTCAATTACATATAATTATTTAAAGGTTACATATAAATCAATGTAAAAAAAGATGTAAAGAAAGTTATAGCAATAGAGATTTTTTATTTTAAGAAAGCTTAAAGGGAAATAATTTTATATGAGAAAGAATATTGTATGGTAGATTTATTTCCAGATTAAAGTGACTGGTTGTTTAAGAAAGAGGGGTGTTCACGAAAAATGAGTAAGTCAGGGTACATGTGCACAGCGTGCAGGTTTGTTACATAGGTATACATGTGCCATCTTGGTTTGCCACACCCATCAACCCATCATTTACATTAGGTATTTCTCCTAATGCTATCCCTCCCTCAGCCCCCCACCTCCCTACAGGCCCCAGTGTGTGATGTTCTTCACCTTACGTCCAAGTGTTCTCATTGTTCAATTCCCACCTATGCCTGAGAACATGCAGTGTTTAGTTTTCTGTCCTTGTGATAGTTTGCTGAGAATGATGGTTTCCACCTTTATCCATGTCCCTGCAGAAGACATGAACTCATCCTTTTTTATGGCTACATAGTAATTCATGGTGTACATGTGCCACATTTTCTTAATTCAGTCTATCATTGATGGACATTTGAGTTGGTTCCAAGTCTTTGCTATTGTGAATAGTGCCACAATAAACATATGTGTGCATATGCCTTTATAGTAGCATGATTTATAATCCTGTGTGTATATACTTAGTCATGAGATCAGTGGGTCGAATGGTATTCTTAGTTCTAGATCCTTGAGGAATTGCCACACTGTCTTCCACAATGGTTGAACTAGTTTACACTCCCACCAACAGTGTAAAAGTGTTCCTATTTCCCCACATCCTCTCCAGGATCTGTTGTTTCCTGACTTTTTAGTTATCACCATTCTAACTAGCCTGAGATGGTATCTCACTGTGGTTTTGATTTGCATTTCTCTGATGGTCAGTGATGATGAGCATTTTTTCATGTGTCTGTTGGCTACATAAATATTTTCTTTTGAGAAGCATCTGTTCCTATCCTTTGCCCACTTTTTGTTTGATTTTTTCTTGTAAATTTGTTTAACTTCCTTGTAGATTCTGGATATTAGCCCTTTGCCAGATGAGTAGATTGTGAAAATTTTCTCCCATTCTGTAGGTTGCCTCTTCACTCTGATGGTAGTTTCTTTTGCTGTGCAGAATCTCATTAGTTTAATTAGATCCCATTTGTCAACTTTGGCTTTTGTTGCTGTTGCTTTTGGTGTTTTAGACACAAAGTCCTTGCCAATGCCTATGTCCTGAATGGTATTACCTAGGTTTTCTTCTAGGGTTTTTATAGTATTAGGTCTAACATTTAAGTCTCTAGACCATCTTGAATTAATTTTCGTACAAGAAGTAAGAAAAGGATCCAGTTTCAGCTTTCTACTTATGGCTAGCCAATTTTCCCAGCACCATTTATTAAATAGGGAATCCTTTCCCCATTTCTTGTTTTTGTCAGGTTTGTCAAAGTTCAGATGGTTGTAGATGTGTGGTATTATTACTGAGGACTCTGTTCTGTTCCATTGGTCTATATCTCTGTTTTGGTACCAGTACCATGCTGTTTTGGTTACTGTAGCCTTGTAGTATACTTTGAAGTCAGGTAGCGTGATGCCTCTAGCTTTGTTCTTTTGACTTAGGATTGTCTTGGCAATGCGGGCTCTTTTTTGGTTCCATATGAACTTTAAAGCAGTTTTTTCCAATTCTGTGAAGAAACTCATTGGTAGCTTGATGGGGATGGCATTGACTCTATAAATTAGCTTGGGCAGTATGGCCATTTTCACGATATTGATTCTTCTTATCCATGAGCATGGTATGTTCTTCCATTTGTTTGTGTCCTCTTTTATTTCACTGAGCAATGGTTTGTAGTTCTCCTTGAAGAGGTCCTTTACATCCCTCGTAAGTTGGATTCCTAGGTATTTTGTTATCTTTAAAGCTATTGTAAATGAAAGTTCAGTCATGATTTGGCTCTCTGTTTGTCTGTTACTGGTGTATAAGAATGCTTGTGATTTTGCACATTAATTTTGTATCCTGAGACTTTGCTGAAGTTTCTTATCAGCTTAATGAGATTTTAGGCTGAGATGATGGGGTTTTCTAAATATACAATCATGTCGTCTGCAAAAAGGGAACATTTGACTTCTTCTTCTTCTAACTGAATACCTTTATTTCTTTCTCTTGCCTGATTACCCTAGCCAGAACTTCCAACACTATGTTGAATAGGAGTGGTGAGAGAGGGCATCCCTGTCTTGTGCCAGTTTTCAAAGGGAATGCTTCCAGTTTTTGCCCATTCAGTATAATATTGGCTGTGGGTTTGTCATAAATAGCTCTTATTATTTTGAGATATGTTCCATCAATACGAAATTTATTGAGAGTTTTTAGCATGAAGGGCTGTTGAATTTTGTCAAAGGCCTTTTCTGCATCTATTGAGATAGTCATGTGGTTTTTGTCTTTGGTTCTGTTTATATGCTGGATTACGTTTATTGATTTGCATATGTTGAACCAGCCTTGCATCCCAGGGATGAAGTCCACTTGATCATGGTGGATAAGCTTTTGGATGTGCTGCTGGATTCGGTTTGCCAGTATTTTATTGAGGATTTTTGCATCGATGTTCATCAGGGATATTGGTCTAAAATTCCTTTTTTTTTGGTTGTGTCTCTGCCAGGTTTTGGTATCAGGATGATGGCCTCATAAAATGAGTTAGGGAGGATTTCCTCTTTTTCTATTGATTGGAATAGTTTCAGGAGGAATGGTACCAGCTCCTCCTTGTACCTCTGGTAGAATTCAGCTGTGAATCCATCTGGTCCTGGACTTTTTTTGGTTGGCAGGCTATTAATTATTGCCTCAATTTCAGAGCCTGTTATTGGTCTATTCAGGTATTCAACTTCTTCTTAGTTTAGTCTTGGGATATTGTAAGTTTCCAGGAAATTATCCATTTCTTCTAGGTTTTCTAGTTTATTTGCATAGAGATGTTTACAGTATTCTCTGATGGTAGTTTGTATTTCTGTGGGGTCAGTGGTGATATCCCCTTTATCATTTTTTATTGCGTCTATTTGATTCTTCTCTCTTTTCTTCTTTATTAGTCTTGCTAGTGGTCTCTCAATTTTGTTGATCTTTTCAAAAAACCAGCTCCTGAATTCATTGATCTTTTGGAGAGTTTTTAAAATCTCTATCTCCTTCAGTTCTGCTCTGATCTTAGTTATTTCTTGCCTTCTGCTAGCTTTTGAATGTGTTTGCTCTTGCTTCTCTAGTTCTTTTAATTGTGATGTTAGGGTGTCAATTTTAGATCTTTCCAGCTTTCTCTTGTGGGCATTTAGTGCTATAAATTTCCCTCTACACACTGCTTTAAATGTGTCCCAGAGATTCTGGTATGTTGTATCTTTGTTCTCATTGGTTTCAAAGAACATCTTTATTTCTGCCTTCATTTCGTTATGTACCCCGTAGTCATTCAGGAGCCGGTGGTTCAGTTTCCATGTAGTTGAGTGGTTTTGATTGTGTTTCTTAGTCCTGAGTTCTAGTTTGATTGCACTGTGGTCTGACAGACAGTTTGTTATAATTTCTGTTCTTTTATTTTTGCTGAGTAGTGCTTTAGTTCCAACTATGTGGTCAATTTTGGAATAAGTGTGATGTGGTGCTGAGAAGAATGTATATTCTGTTGATTTGGGGTGGAGAGTTCTGTAGATGTCTACTAGGTTCGCTTGGTGCAGAGTTGAGTTCAATTCCTGGATATCCTTGTTAACTTTCTGTCTCATTGATCTGTGTAATGTTGACAGTGGAGTGTTGAAGTCTCCCATTATTATTGTATGGGAGTCTAAGTCTCTTTTTAAGTCTCTAAGGACTTGCTTTATGAATCTGGGTGCTCCTGTATTGGGTGCATATATATTTAGGATAGTTAGCTCTTCCTGTTGAATTGATCCCTTTACCATTATGTAATGGCCTTCTTTGTCTCTTTGGATCTTTGATGGTTTCAAGTCTGTTTTATTAGAGACTAGGATTGCAACCCCTGCTTTTTTTTGTTCTCTATTTGCTTCGTAGAGCTTCCTCCATCTGTTTATTTTGAACCTATGTGTGTCTCTGCACGTGAGGTGCATCTCCTGAATACAACAAACTGATGGGTCTTAACTCTTTATCCAATTTGCCAGTCTGTGTCTTTTAATTGGACTATTTAGTCCATTTATATTTAAGGTTAATATTGTTATGTGTGATCTTGATCCTGTCATTGTGATATTAACTGGTTATTTTGCTCGTTAGTTGATGCAGTTTTTTCCTAGTATCGATGATCTTTACATTTTGGCATGTTTTTGCAATGGCTGGTACCAGTTGTTCCTTTCCATGTTTAGTGCTTCCTTCAGGGTCTCTTGTAGGGCAGGCCTGGTGGTGACAAAATCTCTAAGCATTTGCTTGTCTGTAAAGGATTTTATTTCTCCTTCACTTATGAAACTTAGTTTGGCTGGATATGACATTCTGGGTTGAAAATTCTTTTCTTTAAGAATGTTGAATATTGGCCCCCACTCTCTTCTGGCTTGGAGAGTTTCTGCCGAGAGATCTGCTGTTAGTCTGATGGGCTTCCCTTTGTGTGTAACCCGACCTTTCTCTCTGGCTGCCCTTAAGATTTTTTCCTTCATTTCAACTTTGGTGAATCTGACAATTGTGTGTCTTGGAGTTGCTCTTCTCGAAGAGTATCTTTGTGGCGTTCTCTGTATTTCTTGAATTTGAATGTTGGCCTGCCTTACTAGGTTGGGGAAGTTCTCCTGGATGATATCCTTAAGAGTGTTTTCCAACTTGGTTCTATTTTCCCCCTAACTTTCAGGCACACCAATCAGATGTAGATTTGGTCTTTTCACATAATCCTATATTTCTTGGAGGCTTTGTTCATTTGTTTTTCCTCTTTTTTCTCTAGACTTCTCTTCTCGCTTTGTTTCATTATTTGATCTTCATTCATTGATACTCTTTCTTCCAGTTGATTGAGTCAGTTACTGTAGCTTGTGCATTTGTCATGTATTTCTCATGTCATGGTTTGTATCTCTGTCAGTTCGTTTATAGTCTTCTCTGCATTGATTATTCTAGTTATCCATTCTTCCATTATTTTTTCAAGATTTTTAGTTTCTTTGCACTGGTTACGTAGTTCCTCCTTTAGTTCTGAGAAGTTTGATGGACTGAAGCCTTCTTCTCTCAACTCATCAAAGTCATTCGCCGCCCAGCTTTGATCCATTGCTGGTGATGAGCTGCGATCCTTTGGAGGGGAAATGTGCTGTGAATTTTTTAATTTCCAGCTTTTCTGCCCTGCTTTTTTCCCATCTTTGTGGTTTTATCTGCCTTTGGTCTTTGATGATGGTGATGAGCTGAATGGGTTTTGGTGTGGGTGTCCTTTCTCTTTGTTAGTTTTCCTTCTAACATTCAGGACCCTCAGCTGTAGGTCTGTTGGAGATTGCTTGAGGTCCACTCCAGACCCTGTTTGCCTGGGTATCAGCGGCAGGGACTGCAAAAGATAGAATATTGCTGAACAGCGAGTGTTGCTGTCTGATTCTTGCTCTGGAAACTTTGTCTCGGGGTGTACCCCACCATGTGAGGTGTGAGGTGTCGGTCTGCACCTAGTGGGGGATGTTTCCCAGTTAGGCTACTCAGGGGTCAGGGACCCACTTGAGCAGGCAGTCTGTCTGTTCTCAGATCTCAACCTCTGTGCTGGGAGATCCACTGTTCTCTTCAAAGCTGTCAGACAGGGTCATTTACCTCTGTCAAGTTTTCTGCTGCTTTTTGTTTAGCTATGCCCTGTCCCCAGAGATGGAGTCTTCTTTTTTTTTTTTTTTTTTTTTTTTTTTTTAAGGGGGTCTTTTTTTTTT